>NW_027137594.1:614010-1020346 GCF_001692895.1 Cenococcum geophilum 1.58 | reverse complement strand
TAGGAAAACATTAAATAAGACAGGAAAATGAATGATTATAGAGAAAAGATCCTCGGATCATCCTCAATGGAGGATATCTAGGACGACAATAATCGGTGAAAGATCATTCATAGGGACAGGATGAATCTTTATCCTTTTCGCGGAGGAGGAAACACATGTTTTATCGAAGAAATCTCTCTCTCTTCGGATCAAAGAAGCGTAAAGAGAAGAAAGAAGGATTAATCAACGTCAGATCATCATCTACAGATCCCCAAACATCACGAAATGTAAGGGATTTTCGTAGATGGAAAGAAATAGGAGAGGATAATGAAATCATTTCCTAAACTTTATCGGAAAGGATCGAAATCGACCTTCTTTCGGCTAACATCGGAAATCCTATAAATAGGGAATCCCGAAATCTCTTTTCCTTACGAAGGAAATGTCTAGGATCATATCACAAAAGGAATTAAGGATAAGACGACGGTCAATAAAAGGTGACAAGATCAATAGAGAAGAGACGGCGAGAGGGATATATCCGATTTCCTCCATATTTCTTCTAACATCAAAAGAAGATCTTTCCGGAGAAAAACGATCGAATAGACGATAAAGCAAGGATATCTAGGATCTACCGATCCTTGGTCATCTTCAATTATCTCTAGGGAATGATCGATTCATCCTTGTCGAAACGCATTAAAATTTCTGATCAAAAACGGGGGGACATTCTCTTAATTCGACATTAGAGAATTATCGGCGAACGATAGATATTCTATATCTGAACAAGAGAAGATCAGAAACACAAAATCACAAGATCCCGGGATATCTGACCGTATTCGAGATGCAGGTATAAAGGTATTATCCCAGGATCTAAGGTCAAGCAACGTATAATTAGGATAAAGAGAGGGGAAAAATGTATATCGTCGACGTAAATTAAATAACAGCTCGAATCTGGTAGACATATCCTATATAGATGATCCAGGGTGAGATCCAAGAAGATATTGAAGATGATCAGAATCTACAAGAACACGTCGAAAAAGAATGATGGCGGAATTCTATCTTTTCTTACGTCTCTATCCTCCTCTGGTGCAAAAACGGTAAATCTCGCTAAATGAGAGATAAAGGTAAAACTAATGAGACTTGGAATTCGATTTCTATCATCGACACAGAAACCGACATTTCCATGAAATATCCATCACATCCCGATCTTGATCTCGCGATCTTATCGACGAATTACGCAGGGATAGAAACAATAGAGAAGATATATCTGAAGAAATTAATGCGACCCAAAAAGAATTTAAAAATCGCTAAGAATTACGCGATCAGAACAAATAACGTTTCCGAAAAATTTAGAAATTAAGATATCTCCTCGCATTAATCCTCCGAAGCTAGAGAAATGATCGAACCCGATCCTCCCGTAGGAAAAATGTGCGAGGAATCTTGAATTCAAAAAAAATCCCGGAGCAAAAACATCTCTAACCATGGATAGATCAAATCAAGAAAAAGAATCTAAAAACGAAAAAGGTGGTCGTAACATGTGGCAATCAAGACGAAAATCACGCAAATTGCGTTCGATTAAAAAATCTCGTACAGCAAAAAATCCGAAACAATACTCTAAAATCTGGAGAAAACGACATAATGGATCAAGAAGGAATTAATTTATCCCCTTCCCCAACAAAAAACCCGAAAATCTCTAAAACCATAAAGGCATATATAAATTAAAAATTTTCCCATGCGTCGGAAAGCTCCCCAGATACTAATAGGGATGGAGTCACATTGATGGGAGGGGTATATTGAAAATCCCCCCCAATCCAGCCTAAAGAACACCCAAAAAGGGATACCAATGCGAGAAGAGATATCCATCCGAAGACCCAAAATTGAAGACCTCCACATAGTCGGCGGAGACAAAACAGTGCCAAACTTTGGATTATAGGGTCGAGGATCGAAAGCAATGCTAATTCCAGAAAAAAATCGCGATAAAAGGGAGAGATCAAAATCGTTAATCCTGCAACGACTTTAAAAACTCCACGGGAATCAACGGTTTTAAGCAAGCGTATTATCGATTCGCCTCGATCCGAGCATAGGACCAGAGCGATACGACGCGTCTAAAAAGCCTTATAGGATCTGAAAAGCAGCGAAAAAGAGGAGCGACTGAGTGTAAACTTATGCCAGTTGGCATTAGCAGTTATTAGCAGAGCTAAGCTTTCCGACCACCCGCTATTAGAGCGTCCTACTCGTCGACACGAGGAAGACAGACATACGCGTCTATACGCATAATATATCAAATTTTATTTTATCCGCCACGATATCCCGGTAGGGACAACCTAGCAGAATAAATTGAGTCGGATATAGGACAGAAAAAGCTTACATACGCTGTAGGGAAAGGCGTTAGGATTTCTTATTTCTTATAGTTTTCTACCGTTTTCTCATTCCCTAGTAGTTGCTTATAACTTAGTATTTTACTAAGGAACTATAAACCCCTAGTTTAGGGGCTTATAAACTACTAGGACATAGTTACTAGTACATGTTAAGCTGCCCTAAGGGATTTATATATATAGGACTATAGCGCCATAGCCTAGAGGCTGCATGCGCAGTATTGTACGTAGTATAATACAATGGATATAAAAAAAAAAATAAAAAAAAAACTGCCTATATAAGATAGAAGCTATACCTTCTAAACTCTACTGTATCTTATTAGCAGTAAAATCTACAGTCTTTACCCTTCTTTTTCTACCTCTATAAGTTTTATTACTAGGAGTTATAAGTAGTTCTAAGCTAGGCTCTATACTATTATGGTGGGGTAAAATAGGCCACTACTTAGTGCCTTAGCATTTTCCTGTATATATCAAGCCTTCGGCTTCTCTCCTTCTCTTAATCACGACCAACCGGGAATATATTCTTTCCTTTCTTCTTACTAACTGCTTTCCTACTAATTAATTATAACTAACTGACCGACCAACCAACCGACCAACCGACCAACCGACCGACAGATAGATAGCACTATAACTTTCCTATCTAAGAGTGGTCGTACCCTCCTACATATTTTATAGCATTCCACGTAGGGACGACGGCAAGCTCTTCAGATTAGAAGTCTGGCATTCTACACACAACTATATATATAGGAGATACGCAGGAATATACCAGCTGTAGAAGAACGACTAGCTATAGAAGAACCGCCAGCTAGATAGACGAGACGAAAGCAGAGAACCAGGCAGTATCGGACAGCAAGGGGAACCAGGTAGTCCCTAAACAGAAAGACAGCGGAAAAGATGGACATTAGACTTGACGCAAAGGCTAAAGAGTGGTAAAAAGAGTATCTCGGAAAGTTATAAGTAAGGACGTTGGGCAAACCAGTGAGCCAATTAAACAACTTCGACGGCGGCCGATATTTCTCCTACCTGCGCATAANCATGGCCAGAGCTTTATTAAAAACGTAAAGACGACAAGCTAAGAACTAATTAATTAGATAGAAACAAGATCTAAGGCATCTGGCGGCAGAGGAAGTTAGCGCTAGCCTTTAGGAACAGAAGAGAGAATACCAAGCAAGGTTACAAGCATACGAGATCGGGTCTCTCCTTAAAAGCTTCCTATTCTGGCTTAGCTTTATCTTTTTTTAAGTTATCCGGATTATATTAGTAGCGGCTCTAGAGGCGTTTTATAAAGAAGCAGATATAAGCAGAAGCCTAAGGCGTAGCAGTACCCTACCGCGCGGAGCAACGGCAGGCTAAAATAGACGGACGTATCGAGACCCGGCAGTAGTAGAAGATAGCAATTCTGTGCTCTCCTAGGAAGACCAACCTCTAGGCGTTAAGAAGTAGCTAGAAGGAACTAAAGCCTATACTTCTTTTACTAAGTATAAACTAATACTAGGATAGCTATCTAGGACACTATTACCTTAGGCGGTAATGCAAGCAGACCTACTATAGTATTTACCCGCGACACCTAGGACTAATCCTCCGTAGACAAAGGATAAAAACCGCAAGGACCGCCTATAAGCTCCTAAGGAAGCGCTAGATGCACGTAACTAGCGGTTAACAACTTAAGATAAGGTCTATATTATAGTCTAGCCTATACTAGCCCTAGGAACTATTAGAACTCCGTACTTTATAGGGTAGGACGTATTATAGTTTATTAAGCAGTATAAACGGCTATATGTCCAACACTATATAATAAGTAAGGAGAAGCACCAGGGCCTTCCGGAGTACTATAATTACTAGATAGAGATATAGATCTAAAGCTTGCCTAAATTTATAGCTAGTAACTAGATAGAGCTTATAAGAAAGCTTAGGGCAAAATACTAAAAAAGTAACCAATTTCAACAAATGAAAACGGTAGAATTCTTAGAAGCCTATATATAGTAGTATAGGGACAATCCGCCAAACAGCATACGCGAGTACTGTAAACAGTTCGCATTAATCTCTTAAAAGGCTACTAAAGCTAGCAATTTAGACAACGGTTAGTAAGGATACTGGTTTATAAAAGGACTTCCGCTTAAATATTAAAGATACGCTATAGCCAAAACGGGAGCTAACCTAGATAGATAAAAGTCCTTTAACTTCTATCAGCTGCAAAAAGCCGTAGAGGACAGACTTAGTTTATATAAGGGCGCAGATTATCTATTAAAAATAGACCCTAAGGAGCAGAGCCTTCGTCAGCTGGTTAAATAATTCCGCAATTAGCAGCCGGTTTAAAGGGATAAGGTTAACCGTAATAGAGAAGGAAGACTTCTTAACCTAGTTAGACCAGGTATATACAGAGGAGCCCTAGTATAGCAGCAGTCGCCTACTATAAATTAAGCTATAGTTTAAAGCCTAGTATAAAAATATAGCCTAGCACTAGGATATAAAGACTAGCAGAATAGCACCTAACCTCCGTAAGACTCTTAATATCTATAGGACTTCTAATATCCGCAAGGTTCTACTACCTTTAGACTGCCGTAACGGGACGCACGGGGTACGCGAGGACAAGGCCGACGGACCTGTTTTGGATGCGGAGGGAGTCACCATTTTATTAAGCATGAATGTTAAGGCTTAAAGGATCTTATTTAGCAAGGACTTATATATCTATCCGATTAAGGAAGACTGGTAGCCGGGATATACAATTAACCTAGACCTAAACTCCCATGGCTCGGCAATAAAGGATAACTAAAAGGTATTAAGAACTGGCTCCGTATATACTAAGGAGTAAACCTAGATAGACTAAAGAAAGAACAGATACAGCAGCGGGCCTTCTATAACGGAGTAGCGCTAAAGATTAGTGACGAGAAAAGTATAAACTAGGGGGACTACTATTAGAATTACCTAACCCTTAAAGACAGCCGTACAACTAGGACAGCTATAAAGCCGTAGGAGAATAATATACAACCAGGAGATTACGTCCAGATTAGGTTATGGCCTATAGATAAGGCAGCTAAAGCTAGGGAAGACTATTATTAAGTAGTACCTATAGACGGATTATCTGACCCTTGGCCGCGACTTTAGAGACGACTATATAACTAGGCTCCGCAGCAAGCACTATAGCAGGCTCCGCAGTAGGTGTAGGATTTTCGACTAGGGGACAGTTAAGTTCTAAGGTGGGGGAGAGAACGTAGGTAACGGCCGGTAAAAGATTTCTATTTATCTGCTTATTTACTATATTTCCTAAAGCTCCTTTCTTATTTACTTTCTTAATCGCGACGTGTTAACACGTCCTACTGCAAAGATGTTAGTTTAGCTTACCGCCTATTACTAAGCCAATAGCAATTTTCTATACCCGGCACAAAAAATCCTAATTAGTCTATTTAGCAGTAGAACCGGCAGAACTCTACACCGCCCCTAAAATTTAATAATACGCTAGCTATATAACGAGAACGGCACTAAGAGCCTTAATTAATTGCATGGATATAGAGCTAATTATATAATGCAGAGCCAGATACAGAGCTATACGCGGAGCCTTGATCGAACGACTATACAGAAGCCTTGGTCTTAAATAACCGTATAAAAGCTATAGTTAGTCAAAGGAACGAATTAAGCCAGAGCCTCAATATTAGTACGTCGCCGTTACTAAATCGTATTAGTTAAATGTTATTAAATTAGAGCCTTCAACCGGGCCGACTTTGTTCCTTATTTAAACAACAGCTAATCACAGCTCTGCCCTACTACCCGAATTTAGTACTACACTAGCTGCACGACGAGAACAGATACCGCGGTAAGGAAGGGACCTATATACAAGGACAGCAGCACGATATTAGAAACAAGCACCGTGGAACCGTAAAGCAGTATACGAAGAGGTACTAACAAAGATACTTTGCAAGAGATTGTACACAGGGTACAGCTAACTACATTAAGCCTAAGCCATCCTTATGCGACTAAAGATAGGACTAAGCCATGTCTGGCTAAGCTAGTAAAGGACCTTGTTAGGGATTATAAGGGGAATAGAAATTGGACGTACAGGAACCAGCGCTTTTCCTTAAAGGTTATCTAATAAAGGGCTGTATTATAAATATAAGGCCAAGGGATATGCAACAAAGGTAGTTATAATAGCCAAGAAGCTGCCACCGGATGGTTTTAAAGGATAACTTAGACAAAGCATAGAGTTAGCAGGACAGCAACAAAAAGACTAGAAGCAGAAGACAATCTTAAGAGGGTTTTTAAGCCGGAAGAAGATTAAAGATACGTAAGTATACTACTAGTAGCGGGAATAAAGAAGCAGCTATAAAAGCCTAAGGATGTACTAAAGAAGCCAAGAGCAAGGACGGCTTAAAAAAGAAAGAAAGTAGCTGTTAAGGACGTCCTATAAAAGCGCTAGGCCTATTATAGTGGTTTAGAGGAAGCTACCGTTAGTACTTACAAAGAAGGAAGTCTTAAGACGGGTCTCTGGATTAGACGTCTAGTAGATACTAAGAGCCCTAATTATATAATGCGGAGCCTTAATTAACTACATAGATATAAGGCTTTAATTGAACGACTATACAGCTAGAGTTTTAATTAATTATCTGTAGATGCCGAACCTACGGATATAGAGCCTTAATCGTATATATAGTAGAAGACACCTTAAGTTAAGCCAGAGCCTCTATTAAATCCTAATTAGTCAAACGCTGCCTCTACAGTTAAGTCGTTAAATTAGAGCCTTCGGTTAGGCCAACCTAATACCCTATTTAAATATTAGTTAATTATACGTTGTCACAGTTAAATTAAATTAGTTACCGTCGCCGTTAGATATCTTTAATTAGCAGTTAAAGATTCTATAATAGTAGGCATGTAGGCACTAGACCTAATTAGGAAGCCAGTATACGGCCAAAAGAACGTTAGAAACACGGCTAATTAGCATCTTAAAGCCTCTGCGAGAGTCTCTCCCTTTAGCCCCCCTTATTAATCAATTACCGCCCATCTTAACGCCTATAGATTAGTTAACCAGAACAATCTTTCCTATAAATATAAATACGGAGCTTTATATAGAGTCTTATATAGACCCTATAGATATAAAGCATATAGGTGCAGAGCCCCAATTAGACAATAGTATAGTAGCTTAACTAGATGCCTATAGATGCAAAGCCTTAATTAAACGGCAGATACGGAACCTTAACCAATCGGACGTCTACACGGAAGCTTTAATTAACTATCTACAAATGCAAAGCCCTAGTCATATATGTAGTAAAAGACACCTTAAGTTAAGCTAGGGCCTCATTAAGTCTAGATTAGCTAAACGCCGTCTCTATATTTAAATTAGGACAATTAGGGCCTTTAACCGGGCCGACTTTCTACCTTAATTAAACTACCGACTGATTAGTTACAGCACGTCGTCGCTAACTAATTAGGCAGTCTTTGTCTAGCCGTTAAAGCAGGTATAAAGGCACGCACGCAGACATATACGCAGAGACTAGGCCTATATAGGAAATCAGTATACAGTTAGTAGATTATCGGAAGTATTGCTAGTCGACGTTTTAGAACTATAGGTGCGAACACGGACACAGAGTATATAATGCAGAGCTACTAATATACAGCCTAATGCGCAGCCTAATGCACAGCCAGATGTAGAATAATGCGGATATAAAGCCTAATAATATAGGACCTAATGCAAAGCCACCAATAGAGCTTTAATTAAGAGCTGTATATAATATAGACCGATATAGAGCTAGATATAGAGTCCTAATATTAAACAACCAGCCGAACCACCTAGTTAGGCCGTAGTCTCTGCCAGTTTAATCAACTGGCCTACTATCGCCGCTACTGCTGCCGCTATTCCGTCTAGCTATTTCGTCCTTGCTATCTTAACCAACTGCTATCTCTACCGTCCTAAATCTGTACCGCTGCTAGGTCTATTTACTGCTAGATCTACTAGGTCTATTATACCGTTTTATACTACTATTCTAACTAATCCGTTCTACTACTGCCGACTAGCTGTTCTACCGCTGCCACTACTGCTATTACTATACCGACTGTTCCGTCTCTACTGTTCTATCTTACTACGCCGGATCTGTACCACTGCTAGATCTACCGGATCTGCTATATTATCCAACTGTTCTAACCGACCTGTTCTAGGCCTAATGCTGTTTTAGCTGTTCTACTATGGCTTTCCTAACCACCAGACCCTACCATTTCAATCGCCCCGCCGCCGCCTAACTAGCTGCCTCTAACCGACTGCTACCGACCGTTTTGTTATTAACCGTTCTGTCACTGCTACTACTACTACTACTACTACTGTATTAACCGACTGCTACTAACTAACTACCATCGACCGTCTACCGCTACTAAGATTTCTGCTACTAAAAGTTCTACTACTGGATGTCCTACTGCTTATTAACTGTTAGCGAGTTTTTCTGCCGACTGTTCTACCGCTAACTATTCTATTTTATTTTACCGCGCTAACTATTTACTTTTATTATTATTGCTATTACTATTACCGCTACCGTTACTACCATTACTGCTACCGTTATTATTTCTAGTTTACTGCTGTCCTAGTTGCTAGATTAAATCTTAGCTATAGGTAATAGAAGAACGCTATAGAACAGTTCTATAGGAGGGCTAAGGATAAGGTTATCTGCATTCTCTTAGGGATACGCTTTCCTTTTTCTATTCTGCTTTTACTATTCTTTTGTTTAGCTATTCTTCTATAGTATAAAATGTTAGGGGACAACGTTCTTAGTAGGGGAGGTATATAGTAGGGTAAAATGGGCCACTACTTAGTGCCTTAGCATTTTCCTATATATATCGAGCCTTCGGCTTCTTTCTTTCTCTTAATTACAACCGACCGGGAATATATTCTTTCCTTTCTTCTTACTAACTGCTTTCCTACTAATTGATTATAACTAACTAACCAACTGACCGACCGACCGACTAACCGACCAACCGACAAACAGATAGCACTGTGACTTTCCTATCTAAGAGTGGTTGTACCCTCCCACACTATTAGTTAGCGAAGCAGTCTATAAGTCTACTAGTTAAGTCTCTAGTACTATTAGTTAAGTCTTTAGCACTAGCAGTTTAGTCTTTAGCACCACGCTCTTTTTACTCTATAATTCTAGTTTCTGCAACTTCCTATATTTAATTTCTTATTACTATAACTAGTATAAACCACTATAACCTTATCCTGGCGACTAGTTATACTATAGCAAAAGGGATAGTATACTACACTAGTTAAGGGGAGATAGAGTGACTCCTTTAGCTAAAGATGGCACCGCCGTTAAGAAAGGGGATTTTAATACTAAGCTAAATAAGCGTATATAGTTCTTTATAAGCTTCTTCTACTATAATATAACTAGTAAAGCAGTCTTATTATTAATCTTAGTTTATTTTTCTATAACCTACGCCCTTTATTTATCGGCTATAAGCTTACTATTACTAGCGCTACTAGCTATAGATAATGAGTTACTAGTACTAGATATTAGTTTCTTAGGTTTTTTAGACTTTAACTACTTAGCTAATATACTGTCTATATTCTAGCAAAGGAACTAAACTAGCTACTTCCCTTAAGCTATAGTATGCTTCTATTTATCTAATAGGAAATACTTATAAAGATCTTTTATAGTTTATATTAGAAACTTAGCAGCTAAGGTAACCTTACTAAAGGCGCGTATAATTACCTATTAGTAATAACTAGGTAAGAAATATAAAAAAGGCATTAAAGTAAATCTCTCTTCTATTAGGACCAACTTATCCACTTATACTTAACACCACTTAATTAGCTATTAGAGAGTAATACCTTACTTTAAGCCTAAGGTTGGTTTTTAAAGGAAGATAGGAGTAGTTAGCGCAGTAGTTATAATAAGAAAATTAGGGTTATAACTTATACCGTTACAACAACTCTCTTATAGTGCCTTTAGAGTTTACGTCTTAGGATTACATTTATCCTCTTAGAGAAACTTAAGTAGGTATTTATAGTAGCAGTTTCTGTTTAATATAGCCCTCTAATAGTCGCTTATAGAGTCCCTACTTTTAATTTTCTACTTTATCTAGGGACGAACTTTATTCTTATTAGTTAACTAGTTAGTAGTTATACTATTAAGTTCCTAGTTTAAATAAGGGTACTAATTTAATAAGTTACTATTATAATCTAAATTGGACTCGCGACTACTCCCCTAAAAAAATAATTGCTATAACTAACTCGCCTAGTAATTGCGTAAGAGTGTCACGGCTTAAATAAATGCCTTTAAACCGAAGCTTAAACAAATACTGTATTACCAAGATACTAAGCTAAAAAGAAGGAAAAGGGGTCGCTAGGACCGATATAAACAAATATATAGGGTAAGCCGCTAAGGCGCTAGCTTTAGGCGGGCTAATCGTAGGTCGGCAGAATATGGCAGAATTTGGCAGGTAACGTGCGATAGCGCCGTTACATCACCCCCCTCTTTAAAAGAAAGCCTGCCCTTAGGCTTAGTTAGAAAAAATAGGGTAGCACTAGGCTTATAAATGTAGGATTACAAAAATATAAGATAAGGAGATAAAAGGGGATATAAGTCCGTCCTAACTAAGTACAAAGGGCAATTATAGGCTAAGTGGAAGCACTAGGCCAGAAAGAGTAGCCGCTAAAAGTCTTAGCACGGATTTAACCAATTAGATAACTTTAACCGGCGGTCAAAGTTCCTAGATATCTGAAATTTTACGGTACTAGCAGAAAACGGCAGAATATGGCAGAATTTGGCAGACAGCTATATTAGGGCTTTGGGGCGTTTTTGTCCCTATATTCTTCTAGTAACTTATTATCTTTATTATGCCAGTATTTTATCTATTCGTCTAGGTACTTCGGGGGTCCAGGCGTATTAGGGTATTAGTTATAGAATTCTTTAAGCTTCTAGGGGTAGCCTATAAAGTTCCACGCAGGGTACTAGGTTAGGTTAAGATTATAGCCCTTCTATTAGATACGGTATTTTAGCGCTCCCCATACTATCTTATAGGCTAGTATTTCGTTAACCTCCTATTTATTATTACTGTTTACTTAAACTGGTAGGGGAGGCTCATTCTTTTGTCTAGACAATAGGTCGTTTATAGCTTTCCATAACTTATCTAGTAAGAAGATAGGGTAAACCCTAATTAAGTCTAGGAGCTTTATTTTATATAAGTTGCCTATCTTCTTAAGAACCTTATACGGTCCTGCTATCTAGTAGTCCAGCTTATGGCTAGGTCGTTTGATCCTCCAATTCCTTATTATAACCTAGACTATATTACTAGAGGCAAAATCGGGCTCTTAATAGTGTTTATTCGCCTACTGTTTCATTAACCTCTAAGCTTTTTCTAGGTTCTCGCGGGCTACCGTCTAAGCCTCCTCCAATTATTTAGCGTACTGTTGGGCCTTAGTATAGGATAGCTTCTCTTATACAGTCTAGGGTTTTTCTAGCCTTTTCTAGTTAAAGCTTATATGGGGTAAGTATCCCATTTCTAGCTAAATTGGGGCAAACCCTATAGAGTTATGGGGTAGGGTTGCTTGCGCGTAGTCTATTAAGGGTAGTAGTTTAGACCAGTTATCCTAGAAATAGTTAATAAAGGGCCTAAGCCTCTAGTCTAGGTACTAATTTACAATCTCTATCTAACCGTCTATCTGGGGGTAATAAGCTATAGAAAGCTTTAGCTTAATGCCTAGGATCCGGGTAAACTTATTCTAGAAGGCCGATATAAACTACGGCCCGTAATTAGATATAATAGTATCTAATAGTCCGTAGATTTAGTAGATGTAATAGACATATAGCCGGGCTGCCTCTTTGGCATTAATATTCTTATAATATAGAATTAAGAACGGGCGTTTACTAAAGCGGTTAACTATAACCATAACTATATCGTATCCGTCACGGTCCCTAGGTAGTTTATAAAAGTCTATAAAGATATGCTACTAAGGGCGCTCTAGTATTAGGAGTGGCTTAAGTAGTCCTAGGGTTTTATCCCATAGGATTATAGCTCTCTAGCAGTCTTCGCAGTTCCGTATATATTGATTAATATCTATAACCATTCTTAGCTAGTAATAGCGGCAGTTAATAATTTTACGGGTCTTATTCTTACTAGGGTATACTATAAAGACTTAGCAATAAGCTTCGCGGATTAGTTCGGTCTATAGATTATTAATATTAGGGACTATAAGCCGCTCCTAGTATAGGAGCAATCCTTCCTCCGTCTTAAAATCGGGGTCTCCTTTTATAGCTTATTCGTAGAGGGCCCTTAGGGCATTAACCGTGCGGTTTGCAGTTAGAAGGCGGTTAATTAGCCCTATTAGCTTATTTAAGGACTCCTCTATTAGTACTAGCTCATTTTACTAGGAGTCTAGCTCCTTAAGGATCCGCGGGTCGAGCTGTTCTAGATAAAAAAGGGCGCGCGTCTAATATTAGGTCTTTAGCTTATCCTAAGGTCCTACGTCTTATTCTCTTTAGGTTAGGGTATTAGCCTTAGAGTTTTACTTACTAGAACAATATATAATTATAAAGAAGAATTAGGAGAGTATTTTAGCCCACTAGGCTTATCGCCCTATAAGCTGCTTTATAATTATAAAGTACTCTAGGGCTTTATAATCTGTATATATCTTAATCTAGGAGTTCGTACCTTTAAGCTTTACACGCTATTAGAAGAGTAATCAAATAATAGCTAGCATTTCTTTATTATATACTTTATAGTTATACTTAGCTAGGTCTATTATCTTTAAGAAGAAAGCCATAGGGTACTATTCGCCGTCTAGATATAACTATAATAGAATTCCCGCTACGACCCTATTAGAGGCGTCTGTTTCTAGCATTAATTTAAGGTCTAGGTTATAGTGATAAAGAATTAGGGAAGAGATAAGCCAATCCTTTACCTCTTCAAAGGCCTCTATATAGCTATTATTAAAAATAAAAGGTGTATCCTTCCTAGTTAGTCGTACGAGAGGTTTTACCATAATTCCGTAGTTATAAATAAACCAGTAGTAGAAATTATAAAAACTAAGGAAAAACTGGATTCCTTTTACTATATAAAGGGGCTTTTAGTTACGGATTGCCTCTACCTTTTTAGGGTCGACCTTAATTCCTTCCGTAGTTATAATAAACCTAAGGTATTTTATACGTTTTACCCCAAACTCGCATTTCTTAATATCAACTTATAAGCCCGCGTTCCGTAGTCTCTCCAGGACCTTCTTAATATAAACTTAATACTTAAGTTCGTCGTCTAAGTATATAAGAATGTCGTCTAGGTATGCCATACAGAATTCGTTAAGGTAATTAAAAAGAACGTTATTTATATACCTTTAGTATATAGCCGGTCCGTTTATTAGTCTAAAAGGAAGAACTTTATATTTATAGGAACTATAGTAGGTATAGAACGTTGTTAAATCTTTAGATATAGGGTTTATCCTAATTCGGTAAAAAGCTTAGCGGATATTAAGTTTAATAAAGATCTTTGCCTAGCTTAAACGTACAAGGGTCTTATTAATTAAAGAAATAGGATACTGGTCCTTTTAAGTAATAGCGTTTAGCTTTTAATAGTTAATATAAAAACAAAGGCCTCTATTAGGCTTTTTTATAAACAGAATAGGGGAAGCAAAAGGGGCTTAACTTAGCTCGATAAACCCTTTATCTAGGTTATCAATTAAGTACTACTTTATTGCTTTTAGCTTATCCATTAATTAATAGTAGAGGGGGCTATAGCCTAGCGAGTTATGGGCCTTTAATTAAATCTTATAATCATACGTTTAGTAGGGGGGTAACTTATCTAAGGCCGCCTTTAAGAATATATCCTTGTAGCCTATATAAATAGTAAAAAGGAGGTATTTAACTAGTTCCTCATCGGTTTCCTTATCTAGCCTTTCCTCTCTATTATTAATAATTCGGTTAATCTTATATAGGCTCGTTGTAAAGACCTTATTATCCTTCCGGTATATATTAAAGTAGAACACTACAGCGCTAATTATAGCGATATCTATAGTAGGGGGGTTAACTAACAATAGGGGCGTATATAACTTTAGGGACTTCTAGGGTACTAGCGTCATTATTACTCCTTTTAGCTCCTGTTATATCTTTCGGAGGTTATCCCTTATATCCTGTTAATACGTTCTTTTCTATAACAGTTAAATCTATGCGATTTAGACGTTATCTATATTATTATCTATCCCGCTTCTATACGTAGAGTCCTTTTTAAACGTAGCGCTTTAGGAGAGTATCTTTATCGGTACGGAGTTCTTTCTAGCTTCGCGGCGGGCGTTCTCTTAGGTAAAGGCTAGGTCACAGGCCCGGACATCCTACTAGTAGGTAAAGTTAGCCCTTACAGCTAGTGTCTTATGGTTAGTTCGGATCTCCCTAATAAAGGAGGGCAACCTTAGTCTATCCTCCGGCTAAATAAACCGTCTTTTTTATATATTTAACTAAATATTAAAATAGGACATCTATTTTCGTCTAAGGATTATATTATAGGACCCTAGGTCTAGGATGCAAAAGGGGATACCATATTAGTGTTGTCCGTTAAAAGTGATATATAACTTTAAGACGTAGGTAACGGGCTAACCGGCTTAGCTATTATAGCCCTTTACCTAGACAGGCTTCTCTAGTTAGATAGCTTCTGCATTTAGAAACTTAGCAACATTATTTACATAGGCAGTATTTATAAAGGCGAAGCCATTTACTCTAGTGTTAATAAGGGCGGTTGTATTGTGGGAGGGTACGACCACTCTCAGATAGGAAAGTCACAGTGCTGTCTGTCTGTCTGTCGGTCGGTCGGTCGGTCGGTCGGTCAGTCGTCAGTCGTAATCAATCAGTAGGAAAGCAGTCAGTAAGAAGAAAGGAAAGAATGTATTCCCGGTAGGTCGTGATGGAGAGAAGGAGAGAAGCCGAAGGCTCGATATATACAGGAAAATGCCAAGGCACTAAGCAGTGGCCCATTTTACCCCACCATAGTATTAACTCTATATCCATTTTAAGATACTATATATAGAACCGTAAAATACTTTCCACCTATTAACTAACTAAGATTAATCTCTTCAAGATCAATAGAGTACCCTAAAGGGGAGTCTTTCCCTAGGGTTCTTCTTTTCCTAACTTATTAGACGTTTCTCCTTCCTCTATCTCCTTAATATCGCCTATATCCTTTAGCTCCGGGTAGGACGAGGTAAAGTAATCTTACTTATCGCAGTTAAAGCACATAGCTAAGGTAGGGTTGATTGGAGTATTACGGCAAATACTAGTTAATAGCGTAGTACGTAGCTAGTCGGGCGAGGCTTACTAGTACGTAGTTGTAACCACCTTTAGTATAAGAGCAGTCGTAACTTATCTTCCTACTCTAGCTCCTATAGGTATAGCTAGCGAGTTCTAATTATTACGGAGTCGCTTCTACTAATTAGGGCGGGCGTTAATCCGCTTTAGTTCTAAGTCTAATAATAGGCAATAAGCTGTAAGTTTTTCGTAGGTTAGTAGGTTATCTAAGGTTACAGCGATCTTTTCTTATAGCCGGATTATTAGCTTATCGTATAGGTCTAATTAGTAGTTCTTAAGGGGAACCTAGCCTTCTCCTATAAGGTATAGGAATTAAGTCTAGAATTCGGTAAAGGGTTAGTTCGGTTTTATTATTAGGTAATTATAGTTATAACAGGTATCCTATACTTTATTTAGGTTAATATAAATAGCCGCTAGGTGCCATATTATTTTATTAACAGATATAAATCGGACAGGGGAGTTATCCTCAAACTTGGCTTAAAGGTGCCGTTAGGCGTCCCCAGTGGTTTAACCAAAGAGGTAGAGTATTTTAGCTTCTTTAGAAAGGAAATAGTTATAGTTAACACAGAGCTTTCCTTATACTTAAATCCTCCAATTCATAAAGGTAGGGTCTATCCTATTAGACAGTAGTAGGGGGTTAGGGAGCTTAACGGACTTTAATTACTTTATTATTGTATCCGTACTCCCTAGTGTATTACATTTAATAAAGTAAATAGGTTAACTAGGGCTTTAAGAAGAGGAAGCCAGGCTATTTTATAGGGCTATAAGGCTTTTTAGGATCTCTTATAGAGTCTCTTGTATATTTCTCGCTTTAAGACGATCGGCTTCCTAGCTAGCTACAAGGGCGCGAATCTACTCGCGTATGTCTACGACATTATTATTATCTTCAATTTCTGATCCTAATTGGATCTTAGGTTCCTCTTAGGTAAAGGCAGCTCTCTTAGATAAGCTTACTTTAGGTGCCATCGTTAGCTTCCTAAGGTTCGTTAGAATTATACGCTTTAGTTTCAATTCCAGGGGTATAGGTCTAGTCCTATCTAGCTTATAAGGTGGGATATTATCTAGGCCTTCCTAGGTAATATAGAGTTGTTTTAGTGTCTAAGTATAGCGTATTAATGCGTCGTTGCAGACGAAGTTTCTTTAGGGTAGGATATTATTAAGGCCTTCCCAGGCAAGGTAGGGAGAGCTTAGTATAATGTCACGGCTTAAATAAATGCCTCTGAACCAAAGCTTAAACGAATGCTATATTACCAAGATACTAAGCTAAAAAGAAGGAAAAGGGGTCGCTAGGACCGATGTAAACAAATATATAGGGTAAGCCGCTAAGGCGCTAGCTTTAGGCGGGCCAATCGCAGGTTGGCAGAATATGGCAGAATTTGGCAGGTAATATGCGATAGCGCCGTTATAAAGAGTATATTACGTCTACGTTTTGGCTTAAATATTATTTAACTAGTAACTTTTTCTTAAGTTAACTCCTTCTAATATCCCAATTAATTAAACGCCTAATACGGTATAAAGAACACAGCTACTCTAATTTTATTATAACCCCTTACTATATAACTAAATGTAAGGGTTATTTTGGCCCTTACTTAGCTGCATTGCCTAGGGGCTCTTAGGGGTCGCCAAGGCTAGCCTTCGGCTAGCCCTTAGCATCTCCTTATAAGCACCTTAAGCTTGCAGCCCTTTCCCTCCTTATTGGTTCGTCTCTTAGTACGAGGCTATTGCCTACCCTCATTACTATATCGTCCTCTTCCATCGACTCCCTATATGACTTATGCTCGGCTTGCCTGCTCCCTACCGTATACCCTAGTAATACTACCTTATACTAAACCTCTGCTATAAATCTCTAATATTATCTATAATTAGGATATTCTATTAGATAACTATATAAATATTTAGAATATCTATGCCTATTCTAAGAGTAGTTATAGCTACTATAATCCAAATATCTAACTGCTTATTGCGGAAAATATTATATATTCTATCCTAATTATGCTTCGCTATATAAGATATATATATCCTAACTATTTAGTTTATAAAATACGCTAAGTAGCCCTTTTAGATAAGAGACTCCTTAAGGTACTAAGAGACTACCGCGATATATCTTCTACCGTTAAGAAATATAATTATTTTTAGGATTTTCTAAGGGGTTAAGCCACCGCCTAAAGACTTAACTACTTAGTTAAGTAAGAAGTGTAACTACTTATAGTAGTTTGTTTTTCTTTTTAGTATCGGAAACATATATATTAAGATATCTAGTTAGTTAATAGACGTACGGATAATCTTTAATATACCTAGTTTAGTTCCCTCTGGCTAAAACCTACTATTTTTTTTTACTACTTACTCTGTCTTAATGTCTATAGTTATAGAGCAGCTAAAGAAAACAATACTTAATAGGAGAGACCGGCGTAGCTTATAGATTAAGATAAAGTTACTCTAAAACTCCTTCTACTAGTAGAGTATATAATACTTATTAATAGCTACCAGTCTAACTTAATATTAGAAGAATAGATCCTATAGAATCTTCTAGAATTTAGGAGATATAGCTTACTCTAGCCTAAGTAGTATATAGGTATATATACTATTCTTAATATTCTTAAGCAGTTAAGGGTTCTGGAATTTTATATCCGTTAATATTAAATATAGGTTTATACTAGGATATTAATAAATTAACTTAACCTATTTCCCCTTTAGCTTACTTAATAGGATAAGCTATATTATAATTTAGCTAGTTAAGACTAAGAAAGTATAGAATATAATACTTTTACTAAAGCTAGTTTTTATAATAAGTATAGTATCCCCTATTTTATAAACTAGTTAGCGAAGCACCCCAACCTATTAAGTATAGGGATTCTTTCCCCTAAGGAGTTAGCATATAATATAGGTAAGTATTTCCATCTAATGCTTTATATTTTAGGGGTTGGAACTATTTAATACAAGCCTCTAAAGCTATAGAATAGTTAAGGTTAGTATATATTTTCTTTAGGAAGTATATAACTAGGCCTTAGGAGGAGTTAAATAGCGTAAGTTACTACGTTGCCGTTAGTAATACCGCTTGCTTTAAGGCATCTAAAGAGGATTTATAAGTAGACCTAACAAGACTTATAAAAAATTTTCGACCTATAACTTTAGAACTTTATATTAGCTAAAATGCATAAATAAGTATATAGATAAATAAAGTAACCCTTAAAATATAATTAATTACCTTTTAAAGTGGTTAACTGGTTAACTAGTGGAGATATATCGCTCTTTAGCAGTATCGCGTTTGATTAATGAGTAGACCTTTATACATTTTCGCACCAAAGGCCCTCAGACGGCAAACGAGACCGCGCTTTCAAGTACAGGGGTTATATAACGCTAGCAGGGGTTTAATAAAGCTAGTAGGGGTTTTATATAAAGCTATACTAATTAAGTACTAGCGAGACTTATCTCGTTTGCCGTCTGAGTCGCTTACTGAGATAACGTCTCCTACGCTTTCCGGCAAGACGTTGGTACAACGATGGGCAGATCCTCCAGCAATAAGCTTCAGGAATGCGATAGAGCCTATTCGGGAGCATGGGAAATGTCAGATGCTGTAATTCCCTTACCGTAGAAGTTCGCTCTCATGGTGACTAGGAAAACGACACGATAAGAGCACGGGAATTTGCATATGAAATAATCTTAAATCTTGTGAAAATTTTGGTCGGGAGTTAGTCCTGGAATAGACATGTCAGAGCAAACTCAGGGAATTTTCAGAATGCCTTTAGGACGCGCTTACGATTTAAACTCAACCAATCCTAGCACGTGCATGCGTGAACAGCGCAGCCCTGCATGTTGGCACGTCAAACGACGAGAATCTTCAGATTCTCACGGCGATCCTGCCGATAGTAATTCATACAACAACTAATATGCCCGTCTGCGAAACCTGTCGACGTATGTTTACAGCACAGCGCAAGACGCACTGTGTTGACCTCCGAAAGTTCATCAACTGCAGCAAGAAATGCGACCTCTGCGTCTTGTTTCTGCGCGCGTTTGAGGATGCAGGCCACAAGGAGGAGATCCTCAAGCATATTAGTGAAGGCAGGGCTTCGCCGACTCGCATCTCTTTCTCCAAGGTGCCTCCAGGATACCCAGAGGCATACACATATATTGAAGCCGAGTGCGACCTATCGTCGTCGAAGAAAGCGCAAAGAATCAAGCAAGCTGCGAAAATCGTCCTGTGCTCAAGTGAAAGTATGTAACTCGGTCGCCGTCAATGTGGACTGCTAGGTGCGGATCTGCGATAGTTCATTGTTGAGCTTGCCCATTTGGGAATTTTGGTGTTATGCGGCTCTATGCAAGCTGACGCTAGTGAAATAGGTGCTCTAATCGGCACACAGTTATGGCTCGATGGTTCGATAGACAATACTTTTCCCAATATCAAAAACTGGCTGGACGTCTGTGTCTCTCAACATGCTGAATGCTCGCTGTCTCTTGATACGCCTTTGCCGAGATTGCCAAAACGGGTCATCGACGTTGGCAGCGAGTCCAAAGGTCCACGTTTACGCAAATCTGATAACCTCTCGGGGCTTTACGCCACTCTAAGCCATAGGTGGGGTGATAGCTCTCCGCTGACAACTACAAAGGCTACACTCAAGAATCGTCTTCAAGGAATCCCTCTATCATCCCTCCCGAGAACATTCCAGGATGCGGTCCTCATAACCAGGCAACTTGGGCTCCAATATCTGTGGATAGATTCGCTGTGCATCATTCAAGATGATACTATCGATTGGGAGATTGAGTCCGTGAAGATGGCATCGATTTATCAAGGCGCTCAATTCACCATCGCAGCTGCAGCTGCACAGGACGGTCACGGAGGATGTTTATTCCCTCGCAAACCAGCCGTGAAGCTCGAGCTCGAAAGTCCGAAATCTCCTCAACGATCAGCCAAACCAGGAACAGATACTCCTATAGTTTACCTTAGGATCCAAGCGTCCGAGAATCGATCCATCGCCCAGTCCTCCCTGGGTCGGCGTGGATGGGCGCTACAGGAAGCGCTTTTATCCCGGAGAACCATCTACTTTGCACAAGATCAAATCTTCTGGCAATGTGCTCGACGAACCGTTTCCGAAGACGGTACTCTGGACCTGCAATACCGTACTGCGAAGGAACTGTGGAAGTTCAAATCACAGAATAGGAGGAGGAACTCACATGACCCAAGCGTTCAGACTAGCCTTCGCAATATTTGGTGGAAACTTGTGGAAGACTACTCGTCCCGCCAGTTATCACGAAAGACTGACAAACTCGCTGCACTGGCGGGTATAACAACCTTTTTCCATGAAAGATCCATTGGTGCTCCTCTAGCAGGATTGTGGGTCCAGGATTTGCATTTCGGCCTTCTCTGGACAACCAGACAACCAGTATCCGAAGCCCTAGATGTCAAAGGTAAGTCACGACCAGAGCATTTACATGACATCCCATCCTGGTCCTGGCTATCAATAGACGGCCCGGTACAAGCACCCAAAGACGAGCTTCAGCAGGCAGAAAACAAGCTTGAAATAATCAGCCAGGTCGTTTCGTGGTCGAGTCAGTGGCTGAGCTCCCGTATTACGCATGCTGATATTAAAGTGCGTGGGCTTTTAACGTTGGCAACTCTGATGTGGCAAGAAGAGAGCCCGACACAAATTTTGACCCCGCTTACGTGGTACCGCGGAGCAGCACATGGCGTGCGATGTAATCGTTATGGAATCCTGAACGGCTCTTCACACTGGCAACCCACCGGGGTCTGTTCCTTGAGTACACGCGTTCCCCGTACTCAGCCAGCTGGCAGCCTTGGAAAAGCATCCAAGCTATTGACGCGCAATGTATGGTGCCTGCGCATCTCAACAAACGAGCAAAAAGACCCCAATTCGAAAGAGTTAATAAGACAAAACGTTCTGTTGTTGGAGGGTAAAGAGAAGCATAAATTACGAGACGACTGGGTGAACTGCAACAAAACACTTTTGGCAGAATGCGCCAGCCAAAATAATGGTTTGGTTGATGTGGATTTCCTTGTTCAGCGGGGTACTCCGAGCTCATTTGTGGACTTCGAAGAGGCTGGATTTGATATGGGTGAGTTTACTCGAATCGGAGTAGGAGAGATCAAAGGGTCCTGGGGTAGGACAAATTCACCAAAGGGGAAAGCGTACTCGAGTGGGATGAAAACTCTCACCTTAGTGTAGGATTAAGGTGGATCTTCTTTTAGTCACATAAGCGCGCTGTGCAGTTCATAGCCTGTACTTAGGGGATTGGTAATATTCGGAATTGGGAGTTATGAGCTAACACAAGGGTTGCATACATGGATTGCAGGCTCCCAGGTAGAAGTCCTGATTACAAATATCGCAACGATTGATGAACAAGGTCACGAGGACTCGTCACCAATCTGAGAATCCGTGAAAGAGTGGAGGTATTTGTTGAGTAGTCAATGTAATCGAAACCTCCTATCAAATGCTTCCAATGAGAGGAATTCGCATTTGATTCAGTTATTCTTTTCTTGATTGATCACAGAATATGGACTGAGGATCTGAGAATTGGTCCCACAGTCTGGGATGAAAGATGAATTTGCTCTTTCTTGCTCGGATTTTTATCACTCTAGGAGGCTTGCGAAGCCTTCCGTAATCATCTTCCAGTCGTCGGGATAAGAGGTTGCCCATTTCTGAACTTCCTTGATCTCTGTAAGGTCATCTTGCATGTGTTGGGTGGAGGTTGTTCCATTGAGAACAACAACTCCCAAATTCATCACAAGACTATACAAAGCGGAGGCATTAGAGACTTTTACTGAATCAGCGAGCTTAGCAACTGTCTCGGATGCCAAGAGGCGGGGATTTCCAGTCAACGTCCAGAAAGACTGGTACATGATGCCTCTCTCGATGCAAAATCCCCTGAGTTCGACATCGTAACCTGTCGAAGGATAGAATCTGTTCTGAACCACTGAGGGCTTTACGGACGAGTTTTCAAAAAGATCTTCTAGCATTCCCGGGGGGACGTTGGAGATTCCTAGCCTAAGGATTTTGTGGGGCACGTATGATTCAAGGATTTTCCAGGCTTCCAAGGTTGCATGACTGGTCGGATACGGGGAATGCAAAAGGAGACAATCAATGTAAGACTCGTTATCGGCGTTTTGATCTTCTGAATGCCGTAGATTATGCAGTGAGGATGATACCGAGGCGTGAATTTGAGTCTTCAATCCATCTCCAAGGTTGTATGGCATGTTATTCGGATCTTGTCCGCGAGGCGATGTGAACTTTGTTTGAAGCTGCCACTAAATAAGCCACGCTCGCATACTGGGCCATCTAGTTGCGCACATATATGTCGCTCCTTTGAACCTTGCCCTCTTTGAAAGCCTCTCGAAGTGCGATTCCTACTAACTCCTCGCGGTAATGTCGAGGCTGCGCTGCGGTATCAATGCCCCGAAAGCCTGCTGCTAGCGCTTCTTTGACAAGCCGTGAGGTTTCATCTTTCTTCCATGCAGTGCCATAGATGAAAGCGGGTTCTGAGCCTGCTGGAAGAAGCGTTGAGTGAGTGTTATTAGACGTCATTTTTGTCTGTGATGGGAAAAAGCGTGGATATTGGCGTCCCGAGAGATGTTGCCAAAGTTGCAGGAGAATATAAGAAGCCCGTAGTCTACCAAGGCGGGGCACCCTCACAGGAGGGATTAATACATAATTGATAGCTTGATGATGGCTCAAGCAAAGAGTTGGGTTATTTGTTCCTGGGTAGGTCTGATTAAGCAGTATGGGGCCTCCTTTGGTAATAGGTGGCTTTAGCATCCGGCAAACTCGAGGCTTATCCTCCGAAACAGATTTTAGGCGCAGAGGGCGGCCACAATCAACTCCGCCGTAACGTTTGCCCACTAAGGTGCGCCCTAAATAATCTTTTCTCGACTGCAGGTCATAATGAGGAATCCAGTGGCATGCGTCTCATGTCGTAGCGCGAAGCAAAAATGCATACACAACGACAAGCCACCGTGCGAACGCTGCAAAGTAACCTCACGCGCCGATTCTTGTCAATTCCCTCCACCTGGCACCTCTTCTATCCACCGACAGCCTAAAAGGCCTCGTTGTGACTCTCCACAGGTGTCTAGTAGTACATCACCGTCTAATCCTTCGCCTTCCCGGCGTGCCGACACCTCTATTCCTACCAATCCTTCTGCTCCTCCCGTTCCACCTCTACCTGCACTCGAGAGTCTACCGGCTGTCCAATTGGCTAGCGTGGATCCTTTCGACCTGCTGACGGACGAGGTGAAGAATAGCTTCCTCAGGTGTTCATACAAATGGTGCTTTCACCATATTCCGACGCTTCTACTACGCATTCACGACCGAACACTTGAGAGATGGGTGGTTTGGGCAATACTGGCACTGGCCATAAGGTAGGTCGGGTGCTAATCAGGTATAAATCCGCCAGACATAGAGACGGTCATAACTCGAAGTAGATTTGTCAAAGAAGCCCCAAAGCCATACAAATCGCAAACAGAAGCCAGCAATGCCTTCGCGGCGCACGCCAGGCAAATCCTCCAGTCCGATCTTGAGACACCTAGCATCAGTCGCGTTCAAGCACTTCTAATGCTCACAGGACACGACTGGGGTGCTGGAAATGGTCGAAGAGCCTGGATATACCTGGGCATGGCTATACGAATGGTTCAAATCATGGACCTCTGCCAGGAACCTTCCTATCCCAAGGATCGCCCCCTGTCCCGAGAGGAGTTCATTGAAATGGAGGAGAGACGACGAACCGCTTGGACTTGTTTCCTGATGGATAGTCTGCTCAGTGGCGGCAAAGGACGGAAGCGCTCACTTGATGCTTCTGACATTTCGATTCAACTCCCGTGCGAAAAAGACCATTTCGTGTTTGGTGAAGCAGTGCGCTGTGAGAATTTAAATGGGGACCTGCAGATGCCTCTCCCATCTCTTCCTGTTGGGGAATTGGGAATTATAGCCTACAGCCTCCGAGCTGCAAATATTTGGGGATTAGTTGCTCGATGGGCGTGCTCGAATACAGTCAACAGTGAGTTCCCGTGGGCGCCGTCTGAATTTCAACGATTAGTCTATGCGCTCAATTCATGGAAGAATTCATTGCCTCAAAGGTTACAATACGACATATTCTCCCTGCGCGCCCACAATGCTATTGATCAAGGTCAGGCCTTTTGCTATATGCACTCGATTCATTTCATGTCTTCTATGTTCCTTCATCGTGCCTATCTGCCTGTGCTTGGACCTCAAAACGACCAGTCTGAAGTCCCTAGGTCATATCAGGATCATCCTGATACATGGAAGCATTGGCAGAAGTTATCTAGGACCGAGCTTGTCCGAGAAGCCACTACGGTCTGTGAAATGCTCGAAGAGATGCGTACATTTGGTGTTTTCTTCCTCAGAGGACTGGTTCCCTGGATAGGATTTACCATTTATACAGCAGTTGGTGTAATGCTTTACAGCTACAATTTTCCCGGCGAGGAGGATGGCCCGAGTGACTCTCAAAAATCACTCAACCTTGTGATCCAGGGCTGTGTATTTTTGAAGGAGATGAAAGGCCAGTGGCCAATGGCGCAGCACTGGGTAAGGATCAACTCTTATTCGATTAAACAATTCCTCTTCCCTCTTTAGCAGTGTCACTTCCTAATGGCCTTTTCTTGCAGTTCGAAACAATTAAACGCATGCAAGCATTCTATAGGACGATTCATGGCGAGGATGGACCCGTCTCACCGGATGAGCGACGGGCACTTCGTAGTGCGTTGGTTGATTATGGCGCACTGCAACCATCTCCAGTCCAGAAACCCCAGGACGAGCAAACTCCAGTAGCAGAGCCTACTCAAGACGTAAGCTTAATTCTATTATCAAAGCCACGGGTAAACACTAACCGCATCACAGACTACAGTAGCCGGTCTCGCTCCGATTTCTCCAACGTCTACGCCTTTCGGGTCTGCCGGATCACTCGTCAGCCCTGGGCAGACGTTCCCTGTCAGTAACGATAACTCATTCGACTCGGATTTCGATTTCGCCAGCGCCGACTTCGACAACATAACGGTTAATGCCACGCAAGGATTCTGGGCTTCTTTCCCAGGAGAGGTCGGCTATAACTGACTTTCCTGTATGGTCGACGTCAGTGGCAGTGGTGGCGGTGCTGGGATGTAGATCCGCTACACATGCAACCATACAAAAATTGCATGGTCATGCCACAAGAAAATGTAGCGACCATCTTCCGGCCACCGTTATGATCTTGCGATGGCTTGAGACACACCTGTGAATGGTTTCTTGCATGTCGCTTCCCCGCGTGTTGGCGCGATCGGCATAGCGGCAGACTTGCAGCGGCATCGTCGGCGTCTTCGGCACCCTCGGCATCTTCGGCATCTTCGGCAAGTATATCTCCCCCCTAGTCAGTATACGGCATTATGTGGGGATGGCCTTCACTTGTTACTCCTCCAACAACTACACCTCTTGGAATATTCTGCATATAGATCTCCCTCTTGCAACAGGGTCCCGATAGCTATCCGCGATCCCAGAGGCTACCCGGACTCATCAAGATGAATCGTACCACCTCGCCGCGCCGTTATCTATTTCGGGCTTACCCGCGGAAAACGACTGCGATACTGGAGACCTTTTCCTAAGCCTCAGGGGATATTAACTGTATTTAATGAAGCAGCACCGCTGCGGTAATGGACACTCAGTCAGGTTTTCAACACTTTTCACAATTTTAGCTAAATTCCTGAGTGTCTTTGCATTATCAAATATCCTTCCTCACGTACCACAATGCCAGCCACAATTCGTCAGTACAAAGCTGCATGTGTTCAGGCTGAACCAGGATGGTTCGATCTTGAGAAGTCTGTCCAGATCACCATCAAATATATTAACGAAGCAGGGAGGAAGGGATGTAGGCTTGTTGCATTCCCTGAGACCTGTAAGTTTGATGGAGTTTCGGAAAATACCGCCATCTGTTGCTGACAGAACCAAAGGGATTCCCGGCTATCCGTACTGGCAATGGAAAGTCAATTTCCAGGACAGCCTTCCTCTTCTTAAAAAGTACCGCATGAACAGCCTCCGTTCCGATTCCGATGAAATGCAGCGAATCCGCTCAGCAGCCCGCATGAACAAGATCTACGTCTCAATGGGATACAGCGAAATTGACGGACACTCTCTCTACATGGCTCAAATTATTATCGACCCACGAGGCGACGTTATCAACCATCGGCGCAAGATTAAGCCCACACACGTCGAGCGACTCGTTTTCGGTGAGGGCACAGGCGACTCGTTGGACTCGGTTGTCGACACGGAGATCGGCAAACTAGGTCACCTAAACTGCTGGGAGAATATGAACCCGTTCCTGAAGGCACACGCAGCGGCTCTAGGCGAGCAGATCCACGTCGCGGCATGGCCCGTCTACCCGCCTGCCACTACGCTGAAGTATCCGGACCCCTACACGAATATTGCGGAGACGCAGTCGGAGCTCGTCTCACCCGCCTACGCCATTGAGACCGGCACCTGGGTCCTCGCGCCTTTCCAGGTTGTGAGCACCGAGGGCGCCAAGCTGAATACCCCTGAGCGTCTCCGCGACCAAGTCACCGAGGGTATGCACTCGGGCTATTCGCGCATCTACCGCCCAGATGGATATCGCGCCGTTGCCGATCCCGACCGCGAATGGGAGGGCTTGATGATCGTTGATGTCGACTTAGATGAAGCGCACTTGACGAAGGTCATTGCTGATTTTGTGAGTTAACCCTGTTTTTTGGCTGTCTCAAATGTCCGCAATTCTAGGATTGATGCTGATTGATAGCGCGAACATCAGGGTGGTCATTATATGCGCCCTGACTTGATTCGGCTCTATGTTGATAAGAGACCCAAGACTTATATCGTCGATGCCAATCAGGTAGAGAAGGGCGAGCTGCCGATGAGCACATTGGAGAGGGTGGGCTTGAAGAAGCCGCTGCCGAAAGAGGATGAAGAGGACAATGGCAATGGGTATGTTAAAGTTAAGTAGGAGTTGACACTGGTGGATTGTGGCAATGCAAAACAAAATCGCAATAGGATGTCAGCTGGGTTGGAGCTTGAACGGCAGGCCTACCCTGAATGGTGATGTAACTCTACTCTCAATTGTTAAAAAATGATTTCTATATATGTCAGGCTTTGATGTGCATCTTTGACTGCTATTTTTAAAGTGTGAGTGAATAGACAGTATTTAATAGGAAAATTGAAGCGCTTTGGAATCCAAACCTCTTCTAAGTATATAGCATTCACGACTAAAAAGCTTAAGGATACTTATATAGATCCTAGCAGTTACATGTTTACTTAGTAGCCTTGATAGACTGCCCCACATCCTGCGCCGGCACGTTTTAGCAGGTTAGACTTGCTATTAAGCAAGATGAGCAAGACTGAGGCCTTCTACCTGCTTGCTTACAATTTCCACCGCCCGCTGCTTGCTTGCTTGTCTTGGACAGCCTAAAAAGGTCCGCTTGCTTGGCTGTTGCCAAGCTTTTAAATGGATTTTTAGTGATCGTTAGGCGCTTAGACCCAGTACTCAATTGCCACCCGGTTGATATTGCCACTTAGTCGGTAATAGGTAATGAATAGGTAATAGAAACAGGTCGATAGGTAATGGAAATCCGATTCAGGCCAATATAACTAGATGATTCCTGTTGTTCTTATTCTTGATCATCCTGTTCGACAATTCCCTACCTCTTCTGTCCGGCCAGGATCCGGGCAGTAACACTTGGCAGTAACTTTACTGCCCGAATCTTTTGCCAAGTTCGATTCTGCCGGTAAAATCAGTGGCTTTGAGCTTGTTTTTAGTGTTGTAGATCTTAATAAGCCACGGCGTCGCAATTCAGCTCCGCTTGAGTCGTGATCTGCACCTGCATCGTGAGCCTTAGCGTGGTGTTGTACGCAAAAATATGCAATTAAGATTCAGGAAGGGGTTATAATTCAATTAAATTGTAGATATCATAATGTAAAGTCCTCGCGGCGTAGTGGTACAGTCAGTTCTGCAATTGCTTTAATTTAATTTAGAGCTAGCCTAACATAATTACACCACTTTCCCAAAGTTCTTGAGTGGCCTATTAGGCTATAATGCAAATATATAGGTTTAATATAACTTAGGGCGTTAAAAATAAGATAAGAACAACACGATCAATTTAAAGCCTTACTGATACGTAATTTAATAGGAAATACTCTTTTTTTTTAATATTTTTGACACGCCACTAATGGGAACTGCACCCGCGACCTCCTACTGCCCGATTAGGCTAGGGGCCTCGGCGATGATGTAATAAGGCTCGTGAGGCTCTGCAGCGATGCAATGAGGACTAAGGCTCAGCGGCGATGAGACTCAGCGCCGAGCATTAGAAGGAAGTTGAGGCCGCTCGGTCACTGCAGGAGAGCCAGAGTGCTTAGGGGTAGTGTCGAACTTTAGGAGAGTCGATTATTTGGGGTGTCTCTGTCACTGCGGTAGCCACTGCGGTAACGGAGACGCCCCAAATAATCAAGATCGCGATCGTCAAAAATCGTATCGCTGGAAAGCTTGCCGTAGGGGCATCATTAACAACCCCCCACTAATATCGTTAATATTAGTAGCAGGATCTAGCCAAGTTACAGAGGACTTCTTTATATGCATATCAAACACAGCATAAGGTAGTAACTTTAATAGAGTAAGGTAGTAAGCCGTAGGTTACCACTATTGGTTGGGAATAGTTATATTTATCAAAGCTGCGAAATAGCATTAAATGGCCACGTCTCTGGTTAACCCTAAGCCAGTATACAATTTCCAAACTAGGTTTAGCCTACCGTGCACTTAATTGCTTAGTCGCATAGGTAGAATAACTATAGCTTATATCTCGAATTGCGACGACCTAAGATCCTAAGTATTTAGCTGCGTAAGAAAGTTATTAGAGTCATTAGAATCTTTAGAGTCCCAACCAGAGGATACTAGTATAAGAGACGGTGGGCTAAATAGATAGATAAATATATTTAATATCATTAACGGTTACTCTTAAGAGGATTTAAATAAGGTTAACTAACGTTTCCGCTTATTAACAGCCGCTTATAGTAAGCACTATAATCTCGCAGGTGCAGTTAATACAGGTAGTATATTTAACGATATTTCAAGCTCCTTACGGACCCCTACTACCAATCTCTACCTCTTCTTCTATTAAGATATCTATTGTTTTGCCTACTCTTTATACTTTATAGCCCTCTCAGCTTATTTAAGGCCAGTAAGACCATGCTTATTAGCCTTACCCTTCTTCTTAAACTTTACCTTTAAAGTCTAAACCGGATTAGGTAGTTCTATTAGTATAGCATTATTCTTTCTACGCACCCCTTTAAATTTAAGAAGAAGCTATTAAGTCTACCGCTAAAATAAGTCTATAAGAACTTCTACTTACTTAGTAGGGTATAATTTAGTAATTACGTTATATACTACAGTCGCCGCGCCTAATACTATATCTGCTCCATTATTGCTAAAGCGGTTACTGTTAGTAATAGCTTTATCATTGGGACTAAGTTAGGTATTATAACTTAGTTGCTAATTAAATCTAATAGTAAACGGCCTGTTAAGTAGCTATTAGGGGTAAAGAAGGCTTAATAGCAATAACGCTAATTTCTGTAGAGTTTTTTCCATCTAATAACAATATAGGAGGCTATATTGAACAGGAAGATTATAGTCGCCTTGCTCTAAATAGCAGCCGTATTTACTATAGCCGTCTTTAGTATTAAATCTTCGTGTATAAAACTTTAAGAGTCGCTAATACATGCAAGTAATAATATAGTTACTTTTAAGCGGCCTATACTTCTTACTATCCTCAGCGAGCTAGCCAAACTATTTATAGTTAGATTTAATAACTTCCTATTCGTCTCGTATAAGCCTAATAGCCTTATTAGTTACTTAACCCTATAGTAACTAAAATATATAAATATCTTAAAGCCGGAAAGACTCCCTATAATCCTTATATTCTAATCTCTTATACTCCTTAAACTTTTTATTAATTACTAACTTAATCTAATTAATGACTTCTAGTAACGCAAGGTTCTTATATAACCTTACTTTTATTACTAGGTAAATTAATTCGCCCCTTTATAAGGTATTAGCACTAAAATTACAGTAATAACAAGTATAAGCCCTATTAAAGTAGGCCTCCCTTAGGCCCCAATAATCTTTAATTTTAAGAGCCTCTAGCTAGTTAAGTTAATATATAAGTGTATTATAATTGGCTTTAAGTTTAGCGGGACTCTCTAACTTAGTATACGCCTAAATTAAGTCCTCTAATATCTTCCGTTTCTCCTTTAAGTACTTACCACTGTTAACTAATATAGTCTTAATATTTTTAACAACGTGCCACTTATAGAGTTGCATCTAGATATCCTTCTAAATAAGCTTTTCTATAGCCAATATGAAGCTAGCTCCCTAATCGCTAATATAAACTTTTAGTATAGGTATATTATAGAACATAAACTCATTTATAAAGTTATGCATTTCTTTAAACACCTACTTAGCCTTAGATATAATAATTAAGTATATAATTAGAACTGTCTTACTAGTATTTATTATTATTACTACGGTTAATAGCGGTATGCGGAGCTAGTTTATAGAGAATGTTGTATTAGTACAAATATAGAAGCTAGAGGCAAATTAATATATAAAAGTAATTTATTTGGGAGTTACAAAGGTAAGTTAAATAAGGACTTAAGAGGTAGCGTTACCTAGGGAGAAAAGCAAGTTAGTATTAAGTTAGTGGTAGATAGCAAATAAACATCCTAGGCGCTTTAATACCAAAGTACTCCGAGATATACCACCGCACGGTTAGATTATTATATTTAGTGGGTCCCACTATACTAATTTATAACTTAGATATACCGGAAAATGCCATATTATCTATACTGCCGGGATTAAGGCTAAAGGTCGTTTATCCAATAAACCTAAATCTACAGCGGTAACTTATTCCTTTCCTGTTCTTTCTATAAAGCTACAAGATACGCCTATTTAGAAGGCTAGCAAGTAATCTAGATAAAGGGGAATATTCTTCTTAATAGAGTCCTATTATTACTTAGATATTATAATCACCCTAATCTTGCTATTACCTTAATCTTACCATCGCCTTAATCTTAATCGCCTTAATCTTACTACCTCTTAGATCTTACTAAATAAAATAGTAAGCTTACCTGTTTTAGTATTAACTTCCATATAAATACGCAAGCAAGTATAGAAGCCGGCTTATTGGAGAGCTGAATGGAGCTCTATAAATCGCTCCTGCTTTATTACACCTCCTATCTATTTACCTTAATGAACTTACCCTCCTATATTCCAGTAGTTACGACTACTTATTAGTAGCAAGTTATTAGCGGATAGAAGCCGCCGTACCTCTCCTGCGGATACATTAGCAGCCTAGTGGTTAAGGGCTTCCGCTATAGTTACTGTATACTATAGCCAACGGTTCCTATATTTTAGAAAAAAAAGAGAATTCGGTATAGCTGCGCAGGTATATATACCGTTATTAACTTTTATAACCTAGGTAATAACTCTTTTATTCACGCGCTTATAAGCAGAGATATAATAGGGACAATTCTTCTTTAAAATCTTTCTATTTGGCCGCCTAAGTAATTAACCTTCCTCATCCTTCTGCTGGTGGTTATCCTTAGTAAGCTTCCAATAGTTACAAGTCTCTCCACCATAAGCTCTACATTTCATATAGAGTCGCTATATAATTCGGCCACCACTTATACAGAGTTCGCGGCCTTAAGAGAACGCGTAGTTATTAAAGCGCTATACTGCTAAGTCTCAAGTATTATAGTGCTTACCAGCTTCTAGCTCAAGCAAGTATTCAGGAGGGATTAATTAAATAGCTACCTACATTGCCGCGATCGCGTTCTTATTTCTTAGCTTCTTATAAGCCTTCCATTTAACGGACTAAGCTTCCTATAGCGCGGCGGCGGGAGCAACTAAGGTAGGAGCGTCCATTTTAAATAAGAATCTTAGTACGGAGCGTAGGGAGCCATTACCACGTATTTATATAGAGCTTGGGTGGCGATTGAGCGGTAATAGTTGACATAGCGGTGACAAAAGTACGTGCACGTCCGTTTGACCGTGCGGCAGCCTACGGGGCATGCCGGGGTAGGGGGGCATTTGGTAAACATTGCATTTATATGGCTTTTACTAGTAAAATAGGTGCCCGAGTAGTGCCTTGGCTACCCTAACCGCCTGCTAGGCCGCCGCCGATCAAAAGATTCGGGCAGTAAAGTTACTGCCAAGTGTTACTGCCCGGATCCTGGCCGTCTTCTGTCGACCTAAATCGGACTTCCTTACCACCATCGAACTACTGTCTGACGACCTAGATCGTCTTTACGTACTTTGTCTTAGTTGTCTCTCAACTTATAACTAAACGTTTCATCGAATGTCTCATTACCTATTTTCTATTACCTATTTAACTCAGTTGCCTGGACCTACCTAATCTATATAGAGAGCTTCTAGAGCTATATTCAATAGACAGAGTCCTAATCCTGCATTGTTCGTTTAACATCTTCTGCACCTTGTTTCCTAAACCCATCATTGTGTAAAACATGTGTCCAAGGCTGCTAAGCTAACTGCAAGACATGAACACTCTAGGCGGACACTTTGAATTTCTTCGAAATTGGATCTTATATTTCCTAGCATTTTGACCTAATTTTATCTCACTTTCCCCAGTCATCCAACGCAAGGAGCAATCTCTAGTTCTCTCGGCCAACACATGGGTCGCAGACGTTCCTGGAAAGACAATAAACTTGTTTCCAGTGCGTACAGAGAAATTTCGATTGTAATATTGTAGATTTGGAGAGCAAAATCTCATTCTTAATCTATCCATTAGACCGCTATGATTTTGTATATAATTCCCACTAATAGGAACAGGACGACGCCACCCATGCAAATCCTTCAATCCCAATGAGACGGCCTGTTGCAGTGCCCGACCCCCACAAATATAATGACACGGCTAGACGATAACTAAAGAGAATATACAATAGGCGAGGGAGAGGGCGAACTCTTAACGTGTATAGGTGCCCCATAGACAACTTCATGGCACTGTCAGAAATATAGAAGGAGAGGTGGAAGTGGAAGTGCTGCATATAGCGGAAAAGGAACCATCATTAGCGGAAGGGTCGAATGGCGCAATGCGGTTGCATAAGCGTTTCTCAGTTGCACGGGCACCCAAAATAGTCACGCCCCAGTGCTTTCATCCCAGAACTGGTTGATAAGCTTCTCTGGTAATACACCTTTTCTTGCCATCGGGGTGAAAACCTTAAGGGTTAGCGGCCTGACGTTATGATTGCAAACTACAACACAAGCTTTGTCTTTCGTCTTCATAGTAAGGTCGCGTATGTCTGCGATTAAGCGGGTTAGCTTGCGCAATTCTTTCTGATTCTTATTCTCCCAGTCTAGAAAGTGTGCTTCGGCATTAGTATGCTCAACCTTTCTAAAAGTGCCATTGTCATGACCACGGCGAATAATCTTGGTGTAATGGCATTTTGGTGGCTTCGGATCCGACTCAGCTGTTGAGACTTTTGCGAGAGAATCAACCAGTGAGCTGTCGCTATTTCTTCGAGAAATGGCGTCAACGGATCCATTTTCCGGTGCTTCCGGATTATTGTTCTCCTCACAGCACGTATCAACCTCGAAACGGACAACACAGTTTAGACCGCCTAGGGAGTAGCGAATGGCACGGTGATGGCTGCTACTATCTTCTAGTTCCGGAGGCGACTTTGTAAAGGCACGCTCAAAACTATGCCCAAAGCCAGATGTCTGGTGTCCGTAGATAAACTCGCATGCACTTTTCTCTCTTCGCGTTATAAATAGTGTATTCTTGACCACATGCAAGTCCATGCGGAAGCTTTCGTGCGCCCGGCCCATGGCGAAGTTCAGTAGCTTCCGAAGGCTATTTCGGTTAGCAACAAGGTCAACATCGTTGAAGCGGACGCTCGGATTCATAAGGGAGACAGCTTCGAAGAGAGGTTCAAAGGGATATGTCGGGGCATGGAAGGCGTCTTGGTCAATGAAATTGATACGGGAATCCTTGACTAGAGTAGTGGGTAACTTCACTGGCGTCCACACCGGAGGAGCTCCTACTTGGAATGTTAGCCAAAGTAACTATAACTGCTAGAAGGGTACTTCGACCAACATGCCTGGTACATATACTGTCGGAGCTTTGGAAGAGACCCAGTTATAGGTACACAGCAATTCAAATCCGTCCTTAGAAGAAACTGGCGTTGGGGAAGGTTCAAGTTCCGCGGACTGGAATGTGCTAATCTGAAACGCAGTGCCTTTCATCATCCAATCCCGCCTGTCATGAAGACTGATAGATTTTCTCCTTCTTCTTTCTGGCCTCTAGACGGAGTTAACGGCGCTATAAATAATGCGAAGGCCCAAAATAAAGTCTCACACACCTTTCCTTGAGTTTGCTTGCCATCCACGGGAAACTCTATCGCCTTAGGAGATCTCGGAGACCTCGGAGATCTAGGAGACGAGGGGAATGGTAGATCTTCTCCATGAGAATCCCCAGGAGACATGCTGTGGATCTTTGAGACTCGTCTATAGTGCTTAGGAGTCCTTTGGTCAACCGGGACGGATTTAGTCGTTGCTATGGGAGCCACTTTAATAGACTGGCTTATCACTTTGACAGTTTTTGTAGCAGGAGTACCATTGGGCTCCTTTACTTCAATCACCATTTGTCGCGACAGCTCCGGGCATTTCGATGCCTTAGACTTCTGATGCTGATTGAGGACGTCGGCGGGGCGATAGCGGCGACCGCATTCACGAGTAGGCATATTGGAAGAAAAGATCACCGACTCCTGTCACATTTAGGAAGGCCTGTTGATGATAATAAAGTCAATTGTCCCGTAGAAAAGAGAAAAGCGAAAAAAACGAGCGCACGAAGAAATGTGGATGACCCAGGTTTCTCAACGAACATGACAGGACATCGGTGTCCGGGAGGTCGCTGGCGCAGAGCTGTCAAGTTACCAATTCTACGAGAGCATACACACACCATGTCTTAGCCCCGTTAAGTTTTACCGTCTAACAGAATTCCGAGTCGCTGGCTTCCACATGGCGATGTTAAATGGTTCAACATGATGAATTGTGGGGGTTGAATGATGGAAGAGATGAGGGTGGCACAAAGCGATTCCGTGAGCCGAAGAATGCCAACGGAAAGATTATGCCTTCGTGTAGTTCTATTATTGGCTAGCTTGCAGACAAATTACCAACTTCGTTGGCGGGAACTAGAGATCACTAGGCTTGATTTCATACTAAACGGTAAGGCAACACGTACACCCAAATTTTCTGCGAGATGATTGGTAACATGACAGTGCCCGTCACCTGTAAGTAAAAGTTCGCATTACCGAAAGCCGGACTCTTTTAATTATCCTCATGAAATGTAATTAATTATTAAAAGCGCGTTGCTCGGGTCTTTTGATAGTAAACTATTACTTAACAATACCATATACGTTTCGATATTGTTATTATCCTCTAATGAGTGTCCATAAATAGAAACATAGCTAGCCGAGTTGTATCTCCTATAAAATTGATCACATGAGGTAATAAAATCAACATACTCATCGTTAACTGCTTAATTTTTCGTACCCATGTGCCGATATTATTCTCCCATTCGCACCAACAACTCTCCATCCCCCACACATTTTGGAGAACTCATTCAAATCATTATAATTCCATTGCTGAGACATTTTCCAGTACTTCAAACATCTGTATCTCCTCTTATCAGGCACCGTTTACCATTTTTAATAAGGGTTATTCATTAGAATGCCCCGAGCCTCTCCATGCCTTCGCTGCTTTCTTTGTATCCTGGTCTAATCCCTGACCTTACTACAGCTCCTGTCTCCGCCACCCCATCCTATCATCGTTTTCATTGTCGTTTGCCTCACAGTTGGGTTAGTGGCCGCCTTTCGAACAGAAGCTTCTCGTAGCTAGTAATTCTTGGATGCCGCCTTTTCCGAATGATATTATTTTGCCCGTGGATTTTCACGGGACCCAGCGTATATCTTCGTCTCCTGAGATGCCTTGAAGTGATCGTCGAAGGTCTGCCCCCCGGATGGGTCTTTAGTAAGGATTCTAGCAGTTTTGCTGGTGCAAAATAGGACTCATACATTAGTGAGCGTACATAGAACATGGTTATATATGCATTCAGGAGGATTCTATACTGATATCGGGTTGGCTTGGAGTAAGTAATTTGACTACGTGGTGCAAATGCTAGGGGCTTCGTTGTCAAAAATTGAACCCGAATTAGAGCAAAATATTGAAGGGATTAGTGACTTGCAGTCCAAATGAGTAGCAAACGAGTAATAAGTTTCATATTCTGCTCATGACGTAAAGCAAACCATTCCAATTTCTTATTCCTTGAAGGTGCTGTCCAGTGACTATCCCCGAACACCAGAATAACAGCACTGAGTACCTCGGGCACCGAATACCGACCTCGGAAACCAGAATTCAATTTCCAAGCTATCCGCAAATCTATTTATTCCCAGGGGACTTAATGATGCAGCTATAAAAGGGGTTTTCGTGGCACCTGGGAATGCTTAATATCTGAAAATGACTCTCAATAAGACTTCAAGCATCACCAACTTGGGAACAGCATGCGAAAGTATAGTTCATCACCATAAAACGGCGCTCTTAATAAGGAAATGACAGAAGTCGAGGTAAAAACCTCGCCGGTCAAATGAAAACAATAAACATCCTAGACACTACCAAGCGCGCCTCTTCTGCCGTCACCAGTCAAGCAATATCAATCGAAATCGCAAAAGTAATTGTTCGGCACTTTGTTCTCTCCACAAACGTAACGGACGCCATCCATTTCTTCTGAGACCGGCTCAAACGCGCCTCGCGTCCGAAAGCAGCGGAGGCATAAACGCTGGTTAGGCTGCGGAGATCTGTGGGTTTGGTAGTAGACAGAGAATTCTAAATCTATGATGTGTAATGGAAGGACACAGGAAGGTGGTGGGGGTCCAATTGCGCTAGTAGTTATGGATCGATTGTTATAAGGAGATTCCGGAGGAGATTCCGGAGACGATGGCTGAGATGAGAGAGATGTAGAGAGAGGAGAAACTTCACCATCGTTAGGGAATGAGCAGGAAGGCGAGTCGGGCGTAGGCTCGGGCAAAGAATTGGAGATGCTTCTCACATAACCCGTGTATAAAATTGGGGTGTCCAGCGACGGTCTGCATGCGATGGGAGAGCTCCCCATACTTCCAGCAATGATATGAGGTGAGATTCAAGTTGAGATTTGAGTTGGCTATTAAATGTCTACTGAGTGTTGCCGTTGTTGCCTGGTCTCAGGTGTTGTTTGTACTTAGTGTCGGTAATAGAGCCCCTTGGGATCGACGTCGATCATAAGATTAAAGCTGTCTCAAGCTTAACGAGCTTGCTGGTTGCCACCAGTCCAAGGGGATGTTGACCGGTGTTTTATCGCATGCTGCTCTGGAGGAATAGTCTCATTGATTTCGTCTAGCAGCCCCGAGAGCCTCCGCTTATAGGAAATTAAATCGACAGATGTTGCTCGAGTTGATTTCATGTTTAAAGTGTGATTAGCGGTATTTACCGAGCCATATAGGATGCAAAGGAAAGAGAGTTGTGGCTAAGTCCAAATTTCGCAGAAGTTTTCATGTTCAGAACTTATTGAGCTCAACCGCGCTACTTTTAGGGTAACCATCTTAGACAGCCAAAGAAGCTACGAGGCTGGCGGAGTTAACATTCAATAGATTAGGAAGGAGCGAGTGTTGTAGGAGGACAAGACAAATCGGCAGCATTGGACTGTAAGTATGACGGAAAAGGTATATTGACAAGACGTGCAACAATGTATGCCACTCATGATGCACAAACTAAAGTCAGAACCCAAACTAAGGGTCTTTAAGACAGAAAACCGTTTCATCTCACCTGAAGTGGTATATTACAGACCCAACTATGAAGTGAGGTACGATGAGTTTTACCAATTCCCTGTTCTATTCTCCCAAACTACACTAAGTACCTTCAGTCATATCCGAGTCCTCTGCCTTCGCTAAGCCGTGTTCCTTCAACAAAGCATCAATTTCATCCGCTCCCCACAAATGGTGGTAAATCTTTCCCGTCTTCGTCCTACCCACTGTTGCAAACTCGACTATTTCAAATGTCAGCTGCCGTCAAAGATATAATTTTACGGGCGTGGGGAGACAGCTCACTCTTCTCGCTGCTCAACTTCGTCGAATCCATCGTCTTGCTTAACACCTTAACAGCCAACCCACAAGCCTCCTTCAGATCACACTCTTCCTTGTAGTCCTGCTTCAACAAACTCTGCGCGCTCGCATTGTTCGCCCCCACGCTCGTCGCTTTCCACCCACCATAGTTCCCACTGGGATTACTCTGGTAAAGCTGAAATTGGCGTTGGGGGTCGTAGCCGGCGTAGATGAACGAGACACCAAAGGGTCGTAGACCACCATGTTGTGTATATCCTTGCTTAAGATCGCATAGACGGCGTACGAGCTGTTCGCACGGAATGTCTTCGTTGTAGGTGAGAAGGTAGCGTTGAGCGGCTTGGCGGGCATAATTGATCAGGATGTTGGCATCGGCGGTCATGCCTGCTACAGCACAGATCATATTACTGCAATCTCAATATCAATAACGCAGCTCAGCAGTAAATTAGGACCAATAGGGCAACGCACTCGTTTAGAATGTACAGCTTCTCTGCAGAGGTATCTTGCTCAAGCAGCTTGCTGGTGACTTTCCTTTCCGCAGCGAGAACGATTCCGTCTTGTGCTAGAATGCCTAATGCTGTGCCAGCGTGGGAGATGGCCTCCAAAGCATATTCGACTTGGTAGAGACGGCCTTCTGGGGAGAAGATGGTTGTCTTGAGCCCATTTGTTAGCAGGGCTTGCTTCGAAAATGAATGGCTGACAAGGTCTCACTCTTGAGTCGTATCTTCTTGACATTTTGGGCTTGAGCTATGCAACAATAGCCAAAGAGAGGTATAGAAAAGCAGAGAGGGGGATTGCGAAGCGGAAGACTGCGCAAACAGCTGTAGAGGTTGGTAGTTGACGGAGAGCTCCAGGCACAAGCTCATACGCGTCGGTGAACCGCCGCGCCAAGCCTGATGACTTTCTGAGCAACGTCAATGAGGCTCAAGACCAGCATGCAAGAGTTTCACAAATCCTCACCACGCTATTAAATTATTTTACCCTCCAACATGTTGGGGCCTGCTCACCTGCCTCAAAAGCCTCCACCTGGGCTTCCACCCCTACCACCCGGGTGGACTGAACACAAAGCGCCGACAGGTATCATTTAATCTACCAAGCTCAATACTAACATGTACATAGCTGATCACAGACAACAGGTCACTTATACTACTACAACCACCAGACGAAGCAATCTACATACGTCCGGCCCGTTGCCCAGCCGCAATTCTCTCCTCGGCAATTTACACCTACAATACCGTATCAGACTCCCAGCTTCGCAGGCGCATCCATGGGCGGGTCTTATGGCGGAAACTTCAATAATTACGAACACCAGAATTTCCATGGTGGGCAAAACCGCGGTCGAGGTGGTTTCCGAGGTGGCCACAGTTCCCAAGACCGCCACAGAGGTGAGCCTGAGGATAGGCCTAAACATCGGTACGGCATACCAGGATGCAAGCCGTGGGTATTGGTGAAAACCAAAATTGGAAGGCGATTTGTGTATAATACAGAGACGAATGAGAGTTTTTGGAAGTTCCCTGCTGACGTCATGAAGGGTGTGGTGGAATTTGATCGGATAGAGCGGGAAAAGAAGGAAAGGAGAGAGCGAGGAGAACCTAGCGAGGATGAGGACCAGGATATGGTCGAACCAGATGAAGAGGTCTCTGCCGAAGCAGACACAAGAAGCCACACGAAGCATACGCGTGATGAAGGAGAGGAAGACTCAAGTGAATACGAGGAGGTTGAGGTTACTGACAATGAAGAGGACGAAGGAAGTGCGCCTAAACGACAACGCACAGAAGAGCCGGGTAACGACCAGCCTATTGAATTCGATGAGAATGATATAGCATACCAATTAGCTGCTATGGGCCAGGACTACGGCCTCGACCCTAGCGAGTACGGCAACGCCGAAGACGAAGAATGGGAAGAGGGCGCTGAAGGCCTTCCTCTGACCGAAGAAGACTCGAAAGCTCTATTCAGAGACCTTCTGGATGATTGCCATATAAACCCGTACTCCACCTGGGAAAAGATCATTGAAGATGGCCATATCATCCAAGACGACCGCTACACTGTCCTTCCAAACATGAAGTCGCGAAAAGAGTGCTGGGGCGAGTGGGCCCGGGACAAGATTCAAGCGCTAAAAGAACAGCGTGAAAAGCAGGAGAAGAAAGATCCAAAGATTCCGTACTTGGCATTTTTACAGAAGCATGCTACGCCGAAATTGTACTGGCCAGAGTTCCGCCGCAAATACAAAAAGGTGCCTGAAATGAAAGACATGAAGCTTTCAGACAAAGAGAGGGAGAAGTGTTACCGAGAGCACATAAATCGACTGAAATTATCTCAGAGTACCTTGAAATCAGACCTTTCCACTTTGCTGAAGTCGTTACCGCTTTCGGTGCTCAATCGCTCAACGTCGCTTGCTGCCCTCCCTCCTGCGCTGCTTACAGATATTCGGTTTATCTCTCTCCCGACCTCAACTCGTGACCCGCTTGTTGAGACTTACATATCAACCCTCCCACCTGCCCCTGACGGTTCCTCGCTCTCGACTGAAGAAGAGGCGGAGCTGGCGAAGAAGCGTGCCGAGAGAGCGAGGCGAGAGAAAGCTCTTGCGGAGCGAGAAGAGAGGGTACAAGAGGAGAAACGACGGCAGCAGCGTGACCTCGAGTTCGGAAAAGGCAGACTGCGGCAGGAAGAGATAGAGCTACAACAAGCGATGAAGGTTGGAAAGGAAGGGCTGAGGGCGCAGCTAGGATATCTTGCAGATGGGAATGGTGAGAAGGGTGAGAAGGGTGAGAAGGTTGGTGTTGAGGAAGGCAAAGGACCGTGAGCATGCATCGTCATCGTAATTGTTGACTGCTGGGTGCACCAAAAGAAATCAGGTGAATATCCTAATCAGCAAAGTTTTAAGGCTATAGTCTCCAAATCCTATATATATACCTTAACTTTCTTAAATGATATTATCACTCTCATGCCTGCTTTGGCATATGGCCAACTCCTAAGCAAAGAATACAGCAACCAGCTGGACGAAATGCTACGATATATGAGCTGTGCTATATGAAGCTATGAAATAGTTCACTAATGCAGTACTATGCTGCAGAATTATTCCTCAAAATCTACGGTCAGCGTTTCACGTTGCTAATTGCTCTTTCCCTTCATTCCGTCTAAGTTCTGAATATATTGCTAGGGGTGTCGCTAAGGTTCAATACGGATTAGAGGAGTTCTAAAGGTATAGTTGGTTGTTATATATGGGTTGTGACGCGTCTTAGCGCTATCTAGATCTCCTATCCCTTAGCCTAAGAGAAGAAGGCCCGTGCATGAATAAAATAACGTGTATTAGTGCTAGCACTAACAAAATATCGGTATTGCTAATACTACTAATATTCAGATAATATTATAATATTTCTTAGTATATTAAAACTTTATACTATATCTAAGTTTATCTTCTATCTATATAATATCGTATAATATATTTTCTAGAGTTTAAGAAGTTAAGGATTTTAATTTATCTCTTATTTATTATTATTATTATTTATTTATTACTTAACGTCCGATTTGGATCCCTGTTAGGCCTATACAGATTATACCTTTTATATATATAGGGAGAAAACTCTATAAGAAAAACCGTATTCTATCTCTCTACCTTTAAGCCCCGCCTACTTAGCGCCTATAAGTCGCCTACGGGTCGCCTATAGCCCTCTATATCCTTACTTTTAACCTCCCTAGTAACTATTACTGCTATAGTAAGCCTATAGACGCGCTAGTATCCTAAGCTTTACTCTTTTACTATTGTAACGGAACCTTATAGCAGGTACTACGGTAGGCTCGTTAATGGGCTAGGTATATAGGTAATGCAAATTAAAGCTAATAACGTAATAATAACTAGTGGAGTGGTTGCCTAATAGATTAACTCCAATTATATTCTAAGAATTACTATAAAGGAGAGAACTATCTAGGTAGGGACTGTGGTCCTTTAAATACACAACTGTACTCCTAAGAAATCCCCTTTATACGTAATGTACGTGTTATATATATTGTACGTACATTCCCTTTATACACTGCGTATACTGCGTACAACGTTATATAACCTTAGTTACTATTCCTCGTTATATAGCTCTATCGGCTCCATTCTGGACCGTGCCTATATTAACTAACTAGCTTCTTCTAACTCCTTTCTAAGTAGTTATAACATTGTACTTAAAGCGTCCGTAATACTATCTCCTTCCTCTTTATCTTCGTCCTTAAAGATTTTAAATATCTCTAAGTTATTTACTAGAGGTATAATGTCCGTTTAATTAATTTAGTTAATATTGTTACTTATTATACCTAAAACTCCTTCCTTTTCGCAGGCGCAACGTTATACTTATACTATTACTGCAATATTATCTCTTAGCGAGATTAAACCGTCTCTGTGTTCTTGTTATTTAAAAGAGGGGTTAGTCTATATAGCGTTGGCGAGTCTATCTTCGCGACAACCGTCCTTTTACTTAGAGTATACTAAAGCAAATATTTATTTATCCTATGACGTTCGCTTTATCTTTAATACTAAATATACGTAACCTATTACTCTTAATAGTTGTCTAGTTCCCTAATTAATTTGTTTTAGGGTCTTATATTTAATCTACTGCTACGCAGCTAGATAGTAAACTATTTTAAGCTCTTACTAAGTTAGAACGTTCTTATAGTATAGAGTAGAAGGCTCTTAAGGCCCGTATCGCGGCGTCTACTTAGTTACTTTATCTTAAGAAGGTTTATAAGAAGGTTTATTCTAAGGAGTAGAAGCTTATAAAATAGGGTCTGTAGGAACTTAGTAATAAAAGAATAGATTCTCTTCTATCTAAGAAGGAAATAGATCTAAGTAGTTCGGCAACTGCTCTTCTTAGGTCCCCCTTAGGTAACTTATTCTTTAATAATCCTTCTTTATTAATACTACCTAACCTAATCTCTTCCGATACTCCTATACCTTTCCTATAACGTTTTTTAAATTCTCTAATAGTTTCTAGGTAGTCTTATTATAGCCTATCCACTTAACCTTATACTATATTTCGTTCTTAATATCCTTATAGTTAATAATCTTTAAAACTTACTATTTGTCTTCTTTCTATCCTTTATACGTATCTACTTTATAAACTAGTGGCTTAATATTTCCATATACTAGCTCTAGCATTACAATATGCTATATAGGGTAAATCTTTATTTTAGCTAGTAGGTTTAACTTAAATATAACCGGTAAAATCCTTTACTTAATTTTAAAAGGTCCTAGTCTAATATAGTCTAATTTCTTACTTAGTTGTTAACTCTTAAAAATTTTATATAGTAGCCATACTTTATCTCCCTCCTTAAGATCCAGTCCCTTAGATCTCTTAGCATTATAGTACTTTTTTATTCTCTCTTATACTTTCTTTACTAATTCCATAAGGTCTATATAAAGATTTATTAACGTCTTTATTCTCTCTTTAGCTATACTACTTATTTTCTTCGCTTACTATAGTAATAATGATATTCTTAGCTTATATCTATAATTTGCCTTAAATAGTAATATGCCTATTTCTTCCTATGGTGTTGTATTATATATAAACTATATAACTGGTAATAGCGATACCTAATTATTCTGTGTATAATTAATATAATGTTTTAGATACTATTCTAGTGTCTAATTTAATCTTTCTATTTAACTATCCATTTGCGGATAATATATAGTAGAAGTTACTACTCTAACTCCTTATTCCGCTAAGAATACTTCCTAAAATACTGCTATAAATCTTAGATCTCTATCTAATATAATCTTACTTAGTGCTCTATATCTTATAAATATTTCTTTAATATAGATTCTAGCGATATCTTCTGCTGATATTTCTTCCGTATATACTATAAAGTATTCCCACTTTGTAAGCTTATCTACTATTACTAAGATTGCGTTATAATCTTATCCGGTAATAGGATCTCTTAACTTTAATAACTTAATAATAAAGTCCTATAATATAACCTCCTATAGTCTCTCTAGTATTTTAATAGGTTATAGCCCTCTATATAGCTTATACCTTATTAGTTTATTCTTTTAGTAATCTAAATATTCTTTTATAACTTTTCGCGCTAAGCTTTAGATTTTATTAATAATATACTCCTCCTAGAGTCTTAACACTAAGCCTATAGCTCTATTATATTCTTAAGTTATTCCCTTATAGAAATCTTCTATAAAGTGCTCTGCTATACTTCTTGGGATATACTTTACCTCTCTGTGTTTATATAATATTTCTTCTCCTAGATGTTCTAACTATTCCTCTAGTTATACTTTAAAGATCCTTTATACCTAAAAGCTCTCTAGTAATTTATAAACTCTATCTAGTTTGTTATCTTCTTAAGTTACTGTAATTTTCGGATAATTATATCTAATTAGTCCGTCTATATCTTTTCGCAATAAAGCCCCTAATAGCTTTTTATTATTTTATAGTTCAGCCTTTTAACTTAGAGCATCTGCTTATATATTATCCGTACCCTTAGTATACTAAATTTTGAAATAGTATTCCGTAAGCATCTCTACCTATCTAACCTATTTTTAGTTAAGTTCCTTCATTATTAGGAATCCTATTAGGTTCTTATAATCTGTCTTAACTATAAATAGTTTCTCTATACCTTATAAAAGCACTCTCTATTCCTTTAGTACTATAACTATACCTAATAACTCCTTATTATAGATGTTATAGTTTAACTCTAGTAGTATTATTTTCTAACTATAGTATACCACTAGGTGCCATCTATCTTAATATTTCTATATAAAGTATGCTCCTAGTATATAGTCTAATATATTTGTCTTTATAACCGTTTCTAGTCCTAGTTAATAGATCTTAAGAACTAGCTCCTAGGTAAACAACTTTTTAACTTTTTTTAAACAATTTCTGCTATTACTCTCCCTATACCTATAGTTCTTCTTTCTTTATTAACCGCGTAAATAGTTTAATATTCTTTAACCATTATGCTATAAACCTTCTATAGTAATTATAGAACCCTTAAAACAATCTTAACTATATAATATTCTCTAGTTCTTACCAATTTACTATAGCCTTAATCTTTTTTAGATCTATACTAAGTTGGCCTAGTTTAATAATAAATCTAATAAAATCAGTCTTCCTAGTAAAGAACTTGCATTTCTTAATTATTACTAGTATCTATTCTTCCTATAGTCTCTTTAAGACCTATTTAATATATTCTCCGTGCTCTTTCTTAGTTATTAAGTAGATAATAATAATATTAAAATATATTATAACAAATTCATCCAAGTATTCTCCTAATATATTGTTAATACACTTCTAGAATATTACTAGTGCATTTATAAGCCTAAATTGCATAACTAATAGTTTATATAGTCCTTCTTTTGACCTAAAGGCTGCCTTTTATTTATTGCCTTCCTTAATCCTAATCTAATGGTATACCTATCTTAGATCTATCTTTATAAAGATTTATACGTTACCTATCCTATCTTAGATTTCGCTAATTAAGGGTAAAGGATACCTATCCTTTTTAGTAATGCTGTTTAACTATTAGTAGTTAATATATAGCCTTAGTTTACCATTTTTCTTTAGTACGAATAGTACTAGATAACCCGCTAATGATTGTAATAGTCTAATATATCCCTTACGTAGGTTTTCCTAAATAAACTCCTTTAGTGCTCTACCTTTTTTTTAGTAAGCTTATAGGTTAAAAAGAACCTTAGACTTGTTCCTAGTTCTAACTCTATCTTATAGTCCTATACTATATACTCTAATAGCTTCTTACTTTCCAGTGACTATAGTTTCTTACTATACTTATAGTATCTTTTTAGTACGTAACTTAATCCCTTTTCCGTTTCTTTATAAGTTGCTCCTACTTAGTACTATACTAACTTAGCCTATTATTACATCTTATAGTATTAAGTATCTTTAATATCAACCTAACCTATAATCTAATCGATCTTTGGGTTATATTCCTATAACTAAGATATCCCTAATACTGCCTTATCCTATCCTAGTAGTAGGATATTAAAAGATATCTTAATTTATCTTCCTTTAATAGTTATCTAAATAGGTCCTATTTTAAGGTTAATAATCCCTCCTCTATAGGCTATTAGATCTCCTAAAATTATAACTAATAGATAAGGTTACTCTTTCTATCTATAAGGTAATCCCATTCTCTTAACTGCTACTAGTAAAATATAGTTTCGCGTTACTCCACTATCTATTAACGCTTTAAACTGTTAATCTTGCCATTTAACTTATAAATTTAGGTATTATCCTTAAATTCCTTTAAGGGTCTAAGGCTCTACTACTAGTTCCCTCTAGTTATATAGGCCTCCACTTTTCCTAACTATTAGCTGCTTAATCCTATTTATACTTAGTCCACTTTTAGCTAATACCTAATTTATTTTTTGTCTTTAATATACTATAGACATATATTCTCTAGGTATTCCTACTACTATTATCTATCTAGGCATTCTTCCGTAAGGAATCTTCCTAGTTAAAGTATTAAGTCCCCTTAGCTTTATACTTCCGCTAGGTGCTAACTATATATATATTTAGCGTTTTAATATTTCGCCTCATCCGGTGCCTAATATATCCTTACTAAGTACTTTCGGTTTTTGTCCTTAGGTGCTCTATATATATTATACGTATTATCTATATACGCAATCTATGCTAATATATAATATGCTTAGTATCTTAGGTTAACTCTTAGCTTATCTTTATCCTTAAGTTTAAACCTCTCTTATATTAATCTAAGCGTTACAACTTTATTCGCAGGTACTAAGATTTGCCTTTCACTCCTTTAGTCCTCTAATTACTCCTTTAGATCTTTTAACGTTATAATTAAGGCTCCTTTAATATAACTTATAGCCTTCTCTATAATTAGGTGGTCTTAAATAACTCTTTCGTCTAACTATATATAGAAATCTTCCTACTTATTATTATATTATTATCTATACCACTTTTAATACAGCTACTAGAGTATATACGGCTTGTTTGTAAGGAAGTATCTTTTTATTACTATGTCGTAATAGCCCTTTATATGTCGTTTTTTAAATCTAGTAGGAATCCCTAGATCCTCTTCTTGTTCTAGTTTAGTAAGCCACTTAGTTCTTAGTATGCCTACTCTAGGCCTATTAGTAATTCTTTATACAGGTGCTCTATCCCTTATACGACTTAGTATACTAGATCTCTTATCTAGTTTCTATTCTTGCTATATAATAATTCTTTATCTAAATTCTTCTATGGTTTCTTTCTTTTTACGTCTTACGAGTAGATCTCTAAAGTCTTCCTGCTTCTTAATCTCGTTAATAGTCCTTATTTATATCTTAAAATCTTAGTTCTATAGGATTCTTAATCCTAAGCTTACTTCTATCTTAAGCTTAGCTCTAGCCTTAGTCTAACTAGGCTTAGGTGTTCTTATCTCGTCTTAAGAGTCTTATATCTTTAGGAAACTTTGTCCTAAGCTTATTTATATATTATTAAACTAAGCTATTGCTCTGCTCTATCAGTTATTGTCTGTTATAGGTCCTTAAGCTTACCTTATCTTATCTTAAGAATCTTAAGCCTTTAGCCTTTTGCCTTTATCGAGTGCCAAAGTGGTTCGCTATTCTACTTCTCTTATATCTTATAAAGTAATAGATATCGTATCTAGTAGGGTCTTAATCCCTACTAATGTTCCCTATTCTATAGTAGAATTATCCTCTACCTCTTATATAACATTTCTGAGGTCTATATACTCCTAATAAGCCGCCTCTATTACCTTATTGTTACGGAATATTTCGCCTATATTAAATTTATTATCCTTAATGTCCGATTTATAAACTGGTTTATTAGTTCCTCTATATTCTACTAAGTATAGCTCCTATAGCTAATAGCTTACGCTATACTTAGCGTCCTTATAAATTCGGCATGCGTTATTATAATAAAACGCAAAACTTTTAATTAAACATTCTTTTATTCCTCGTAGCATATTATCATCCCTCTATATATGTATATTGTCTACTAGTCTTATCCCTTTTACTATATAGTAACTCTACCCACTTCTATAGTCTTTAACGTAATAACCTTATTTCCCGTAATTTATATAAGCTCTTTCTTTAAACTATCTTTCTTGCTATAGAGTCTACCTAAACATCTTCTGCTATTAAGATCCCTAGTTTAGCCTCTACTCCTTAGACCTTTAATTACTTAATCCTTATCCTCTAGGTTTCCATAATTTCTTACTCTATCTCTTATAGCTTTAGTACCACTTAGGTCTATTAGCTCTACGCTATACCATAGTTTCTAACTTAGCTTTAGTTATTATATACTCTACGCCTTATACAACTATAGAACCCTATCCTAGCCTTTCTTAGCCTATTCCCTTTAGTAGATCCAATTGTTAATCTTAATCGCTTAATCTATTAACTCCTATAGGGTATCCGCATCTTCTATTAGGATAATCGCGTCCTAGACTTTAGCCTTAAGTCCTTGCTTATATTATGCTATAAGCGCCTTATTATTCTACTCTACTTATATAGCTAACGTCTAGAACTGCGTTATATACTTAATTGCTAAGGTTTATTGCGTAATGTCTTAGAGTTTTCTTTCTGCTGTGGTTACTGCCTTTAGGTCTCCAAACATTTATATAAGTCGCTCCGTAAACCCTTCCTAGCTTAAGAATATAAATCGCACCTCTTAATTAGTAGTCGTTATCCTATTTACCTGTATCTTTATAAGGTAAGGCTTAAACTACTTAAGTACCCTTCCTAATAGGAATAGTCCTGCGTATACTATTCAATCTATAGGTGTTAGTAGCTTTACCCCTTCTTATGTGACTTTAAAGTGCATTTATATAAGAAATCCCTTAAGCTTTAATCTCTCTCCTAAGTATCTCTTAATTAATAGTAACTTGATCTTCGCTACTCCTATCCTATTAACCCTTTCTTTCAGCGCCGTATTATTAGTCATTAGTTAGTCAACTATCTCTTATAGTTGTCCAACCGTTATAGGTTGCTGCGAGTTAGTATCTACTATACTAGTATCGCCTCCTAATCTTAAAGTAGTTGCCGCCGTTAATGGCGTTATAGTGGCTGCTTTTGGTGGCATGTTGTTCGGCTTTCTGTATTTAATACTATAACTAGGTAGTAATTGTATAACGGAACCTTGTAGCAAGTACTACGGTGGGCTTATTAATGGGCTAGGTATATAGGTGATGCAAATTAAAGCTAACAATGTAATAATAACTGGTAGAGTAGTTGCCTAATAGATTAACTCCAATTATATTTTAAGAATTACTATAAAGGAGAGAACTATCTAGGTAGGGACTGTGGTCCTTTAAATACACAACCATACTCCTGAGAAATCCCCTTTATACGTAATGTACGTGTTATACGTGTTATACGTACGTTCCCTTTATACACTGCGTATACTACGTACAACGTTATATAACCTCAGTTACTATTCCTTATCATATAGCTCTATCGGCTCTATTCTAGACCGTGCCTATATTAACCAACTAGCTTCTTCTAACTCCTCTCTAAGTAGTTATAACATCGTATTTAAAGCGTCCGTAACAACTATAAAGCCTTTAAAGGGTACCTATTTACTCCCTTACCTTCTTCTACTATTTCCTTTATAACTTAGAATTAGTTTAGGACGTTCTAGCTAATAAGCTACTAGGTAATCGCCTTAAGGCCTCTTTATAGTAAAAGAATTATATTATAGTCCTCTATATTAGTTGCTAAAAATATTGCCTTTTAATATAATAAAGCCTTATAGTAGAAACTACGGTAGACTTATTAATAGGCTAGGCATATAGGTAAATAAGAAGTTAATAATATAATAATAATTAGTAGAGTAGTTGCCTAATAGATTAACTCTAATTATATTCTAAGATTTACTATAAAGAAGAGAACTATCTAGGTAGGGACTATAGTCCTTTAAGTATTTAATACTGCGCCTAAGAAATATACTAAGTACGTCGGTATATTAGTATATTGGTATATTATATTCCTATATTCCTATATTTCTACATTTTAAACTTATAATATAACTAGCTACATAACTTAGTTACCCCTTATTTTATAGCTTAATTAGTTCTAGTGTCTTTTATACTATCTTAATTAACCTATTTATATATCTTCTTAATAGTTGTACTACTATTAATATAAGGTCCGTAACACTATCCCCCTCCTCTTTATCTTTATCCTTAAAGATATCTCCTATCTCTAAGTTGTTTATTAGAGGTATAGTATTCCCATTTTTAATTTAATAACCTTTATTATTTCTAATACCTTCTATTAGATCTTCTACGTCTAACCATTATAATTAGCTAGTAATATTTATTCTTTTACTTAGTAAAGTTATACTATCTTATTCTTACTATATAGAGAAGAAGTTAGTATATATTGTCACGGCACTAACCTAACACGTTGTTATGATTCAGTGTTGTTATAACACGAGCACGGACCTGACCCCTAAGCGACGTGTATATATACCAATAGTATATCCACAGGTACATTTATATGGCTGAATCAGCGGCTAAGTCACGATTACGCGGGCGAGGAGGTCCGTGCGTTCAGCGACTGTGGATATTACCCCATATCCACAGTCGATTTTTAATCGCCAGCAACGCCATACTCTCAACACCCGTCGAGCGCTATGCGTAGAGCCTGCTGAGCGCTTTCTACTCGCACTAGAATGGTAAGAATCGGCCGTGGGTTAATGAAGATATTCGCGTTTTAAGTTGCGCGCCACCACCCTAAAGCACCCCATCAAACTTATACGGCACCAAAATGAGCCCCTAGGGGGCTATAGACAAAGGTTTTAATAGAGGACCTCTTAGTATCTTATTAGAAGTCATATATATAACTATTTTAAAGCCTTTCTACCCGCTCGAAGCCGTTTACAAAGCTAATCTAGTGAGCACTACATCTGCTCCTGCCGTAGATTAACCTACTATATAGCCGCTTCCTCGCTGACCTTCTAGACCTACGCGACCCGCTTAATCTCCTTAATAACCTCGAGCCGTAGGGAGTACTATTAAACCTCCTTTTACTAGCCAGCCCGCCATCTACTACCCTATTTAGAATCTAGCGCTACTATAAAAGGATTACCTCTTAGCCCTTTAGTCCACTTACGCCAAAGGGCCCGTACAGAGTTCACCGCGCGGCTTATATAGTATATAGGTAGAGACCCAGACCCGGGCTCTAGCTGCGGCTACGGCTACGGCTATTACGGCAGCGGCGGTAGCGAAGCTATACGGGAAGGAGAGCCTATAGCGCTTACCTAGGCGGACGTATATCTATTAAATCCCGTAACAGATAGAGCTAGAGGGGCCGCTTCTATAAGCGGACGTAGGGGGTTAGTAGACCGGCCCTAAGGCCATGCTGCAGCTACTGCCGTAGCTACAGCCAAAGGGGCTTCTAGTCGAAATGTAAGGCCTCCGGACGTTAGTAATTAAAGCTATAAAGACTAGGCCTGCTAGGACTTATCTAAATAGTCTAATAAGCCCTTAACCTTACTAGCTGTCTGCTTATATTTGGCGCGTAGAGCCTTTAGTTAGTTAGCAAGGAGTGGTATAGCCTAGTAGAGAATTAACAGCTAATTTAGGCTCCCCTCTTCCTGTAGGTAGGGCTCTAGATCCTACATAAAGGCCTTATACGCCTTATACTAGAAGACAGAGTAGCTCTATACTAGATAGCTTAGGAACATCTTACGGAGGGCTACTAAGTCCTATAAAATGACCTCGCGGAGGTAAAAGAGAAGGTTCGTAACCCCTATAGCGGCAAGGTTATTAATCTAGTATAGCTATAGGCCAAAACAGCCCTTCCATTTGTCTAGTTTAGGCCATATTATTAATAGCAGTACGTTAGGCGGCGTAATACCCGCACGGCGGATTTTAAAGCAGCCTATCTATAAAAGGTGCCCTACTATTAACCTTATAAACTCTTATAGGAGAGAGTTTAAGTAATAGCCTACTATTTACTCTTAGTTCTACCTCCTAGCGCGCCAAATCTGGTCCTTACTAACCCCCTTTAGCTCCGCCGTCTTAGCGCCGGCGCTCCGCCTAATATACGTCTTCTTTTCTAAGAAAACGCCAACATACTAAAAGGCCTTTGTGACCTAATCTCGCTGCAAGTTATATAAGAGGGCCGCCTCGTAGTCCCTACCGCCCTTAATTAGGCGTATATTGTACTATACTAAGCGCTTACTAAAGTCCGGAAACGGCTCCATACTAAGATCCTAGTAATATAGGAGATAGAAAGCTAGCCCGCTAAGTATATAAATAAGCGGCTTCCTGTTCCGTAGGGCCCCAATAGTCTTAAGGCGGCTATGCTGGTTCTACTTACCTGCGCGTGTAGTGAATATTAAGGGCATACAGCGCGTAGGGCCTTTACCCTTAAACTTAAAGGTAAATAGATCTGAGATCTTAGTAGAGCGTTTATCGCCGCCGCGGGTAAGTATATAGTGGCCTAGCAGGATATCAACAAGCGTGCGGAAGTAGCACTCTGGGGACAAGGCGGCGCCCCTGGCTTAGAGCTTATGGTAGACGCTCTGGAACTCGTCCTTGGTATAGCCGTTAAGGAGGGTATCTCTACCCTTATTAGCGAACTGCTCTTTCTCGCGCTACGCGTCCCTCCGCTATAACGTCTTTAGGTACTCCCTAATGCTGTCCTCCCGCGGAGACGGGTGGCTATTTATTCCTATAGCTTTCTGCATCCAATAAAGGTCCGTTAGAGCGGTAATATAGCCGCGAACTAACTGCCACGAGAGCCACGTTTCCTCTTAGGGTACGTTAATATCGGCTTTACAGCTCTTCCCTTTTAAGGGCTGGCTTATAACCTCCTTAACGAGAAAAAGAAGTAGCTTATCCTCCGTAATGGTATTGCTGTTATAGTACTACTTCCGTTTATAGAAGGCCTAAAGCTAGACAACGCGTTAGCCACGGGCCACGATACTTTTAGGAGAGGGGGGGGGTATTACCTTAAACTCCTTCTGCTTTGGATTGTACGTTAAAGATATATTCTTAGGCCTTACGGCACACATAAGGGCAAGGACATACTGCGCGTTAGCGCGTAATTCGGCATTATTAGCGATATTAATCTCTACGCGGTTAGTCAGCGCCATCTTATATAGTAGGTATAATAGCAGACATACTACCGCGATTAAGGATAGGTAGGGAGGACTTTTTTATATATACTTGGGGCCTCAATGGCCCTAATTACCCTACAGTCGGCGTCAATCAGCGGCTTAATCAGCAGGTGGCCCTAGATACGCGAATCTCCTCAGCTTAGCGCTAGTAGCGCTGAGGAGATCCTCGAATCTGACCCAGGTGGCTGGCTAAACACGTGATTTTTCGGCTGACCGAGGATCAGCCGGGCAGTTAATACCACCTTACCTCCTACATAGATCCTCACACGACATCGTTTGTCAATCATATACAGTCACCTCGTACATCATACCTTGACAGTCCGCACGTACTGTGACATATATTATAATTACGGCTCTATCTAGTTGTTAACCTTTTTTTATACTAAGTATACGCAAGCGAATATATAATCCTCTTATAATATTTAATCCGTCTCTAATACCAAGTATATATATTTTATAATTTAATATAACTATCTAGTTCCTTATTTAATCTATTATAAGGTCTCGCGTATTAATAGCGGCTAAAAGACTAAAGGGTAAGCTAGCTAAAGCTCTTATTAAGGTTTAATATTATTCTAATAAAGCGTCTTAGGCCCTAAAGGCTTAACTTAATACTTATACTTAACTAAGCCGTCTTATAAAGGTATATAAAAAGGTATGCTTAAAAGAGCTATATCTTATAAAGTACATCGGGAAAATATTCGCAGGATGAGATTCAAGTAGACTTTGTTTAGCGCGTTTCGCGTAATTGACATGCAAATTGACCAACTTGACACGAATTAACCAACTTAACACGTAATTAACCAACTTAATACGCCATTGACCAACTTAACATATTTAAAAGTTAAATAACACGCAGTTGACCTAATTAACAACTTTAAAAGCTAACTATATATTCCTTAACACGCAGTTGACCTATTTAACATATTTAAAAGTTAAATAACACACAGTTAACCTATTTGACGACTTTAAAAGCTAACTATATATTCCTTAACATGCAACTAAGGTAAAGTTATATGCCAATTACGCAATCTTATATAATCTTATATAGTCTTATTACTTAGAGGCTTTACACAAGGCTCTGCACAAGGCTCTACACAAAGCTCTACACGAAGCTCTACATAAAGCTCTACACGAAGCTCTACACGAAGCTCTACACGAAGCTCTACACGAAGCTCTACACGAAGCTCTACACGAAGCTCTACGTACAGAGGCTCTGCACGAGGCTCTGCACGAGGCTCTGCACGAGGCTCTGCACGAGGCCTCTGCACGAGGCTCTGCGCGAAGCTCTGCGTACGGAGGCTCTGCACGAAGCTCTGCACGAAGCTCTGCACGAAGCTCTGCACGAAGCTCTACGTACAGAGGCTCTACACAAGGCTCTGCGCGAAGCTCTGCATACGGAGGCTCTACACGAAGCTCTGCATCGGGTCCCCGCTATATTCCCGATAGCCTCTACACGTGTCTCTGCCTATGTAGCCGCCTTATTTTTTACCCTTCCTTCCTTACATCCTCCCTAACCTAGGGAGGCACTAGAACGGCAGCCAGCAGAGGACCGTTGCTAGAACTAGATGACTATCGCTAGAACCAGGACGACCGTCGCCAGAGGCCAGACCGACTGTCGCCAGACCGACTGTCGCCAGAGACAGACGACCGTCGCTAGAGCCAGACGACCCGTCGCTAGAGCCAGACGACCCGTCGCCAGAACCCAGACGACAACGACTAGCCAGCGAACACTAAACGATTCGATCGATCGATCGAATCAAGGTAGCACAGACAGGTACGGCACAAACAGGGAGATGCTGACGGGTAGGCCAGATATAGACAGGTAGGCAGATGCAAACAGGTAGGCGATGCAGACGGTAGGCAATGCAGACAGGTAGGCAATACAGGCAGGTAGGTAGATAGAGGCAGGTAGGTAAGTCAATAGGTAGATAGGTAGAAGAGAACCATCGCTATATTATATTAAATTATCTAAAATAATAATATTTATTTTGCTAGCCTTATAAATAGCTTTAAAGTAGCTTTTATTTATTTAAAATATGCTATTAGTATAAAAGAGGTAAATATAATTATGGTTGCTAAATGCGCAGATTGCTGGCAGGTTGCGCGCAGGCTACGTGTCAAAAAAACACGACATAGGCTAGTCGGTCGAGTTGCCAAATGCCCTCAACTGCGCGCCAATTGCGTCAACCACCAGCCATTGAGGCCATTAGTAGGGTACCATATTTTGCCGATGTAAGGTCTCTTTAAACTTAAGGCTAAGGAGGCTAAAAAGAATTCTAATTAAGAAGAGGCGGAAATAACTTATATACTAGTAGTAGATCCCTTAAATAATCTAGCTCGTCTATTACCTTTAACTAATCCCTTTATCTTTAGCTCCTTTTTAATATTACTTAACCTATTCTCTTTTAATACTTCTATACCTTTTTTATAGAGTTCTTTAGATTTTATAGTAGTTTCTAGGTAGTCTTATTATAGCCTATCTACTTTACTTTATATTATATTTTATTATTAATATCCTTATAATTAATAATCTTTAAAACCTACTATCTATCTTTCTTTTATTCTTTATACGTATTTACTTTATAAACTAATAGCTCTATATTTTTATACGCTAGCTTTAGCATTATAATATACTATATAGGGTAGATCTTTATCTTTACTAGTAATTTAAGTTTATATATAACTTCTAAAAATTTAGCTAAAAATTTAAATAGTTCTAGTTTAACGTAATCTAACTGTCGGAACATTAATCACGTGACGTAGTTACGGGACTACGAAGCGAGACTAACTGTCTAACCTTAGAGCAACCCCTTTCTTCTAAACAATAATTAACTACTAACTTTAACACCGCATACGTACCACTACAAGTAATATTTATGTATATTAATAAAGAGAGTTATACTAACACTGATTAGTAGACGTATAGATTAGGAAATACGCAATAGCTAGCGCTTAAGAAGTAGTACTAGAAATAGTTCACGATTGCCTAGTTCTTGTCTGTTTTATTAAAGGAGAAAGCTATATTACCCTTAAAGCTCGAGACTACGTATTAACTTAACTACTAACGCGTCAGATCGCCTAGAGAATTATATCTTTACTTAGAGAAGATTACGACCTCCCTTAAGCTTAAGAGAATTTATACTGGCTTTACAGCTAATATAACAGATTACTAAGAGAATAGTAATTTTACTAAGAACACTTTACAAGCCCGACGGCTGTAGAGAATGTATATACTACCCTTAACCTTAACCTTAACCTTAACCTTAACCCTTAACCTTAACCTTAACCTCGAACCTTAAATCTTAAACCTTAAACCTTTATAACCTCTACCTAAACGCATACTGCTTTACACTATAATAGAGTGGCAAAAAAAGATATCGAAGTATAGTAATAGAATTACTGCTGCTATAGCTTCTAAAGATAAGCTAGGAGACTATGTAGTAATAAAGGTCTATGTATATATATAGGAGAACTTCACAGACTACACACTATGGACAGTATTTAAGGAGGAATTTAAAGGCTTTACTACTAAGGATTTTAAACGCATATAAACCGATATAAGAGCAAAGTTACGCATCTATCTACTTAAGAGAGGAGTATATGTCGGAAAGCATAATAACAGATATTTAATCTCAGAAGCACTATTCGACCTCCTTTAAAAAGAAGAGTTTTACAAATGGACGGACGAAGAGATTGGTCTAGCCCTTAATGATATTAAGCCAATGATTACTATAGCTCTGCAAGATTAACTTAATTTAACCTTAGATAAGCTTGCTATAGCTCTACTGGCGTTAACACCTTTCTATAGTCCCTTACTAGCTACATAAGCATTACCAGCTCTTCCACTAGCTATTCTAACTGCTGTACCGCTAACTACTCCGATCGCTGCACCACCAGCTACTCCAATTGCTGTACCGCCAGCTACTCCAATTGCTACCCCTACTACCCCTACTACCCCTCCCGGTCCTTAATCCTCCAATTGTAACTAAATCCACACTCTTATCGACCAATTACTATGGTCGCAGCAACTATAGCAGCCGTAACAGCTACCTATATATATACTACCTAAACTAGTCGTGCCTAGTGTGGAGCAAAAACCTAGGCAAGGGCCTAGATATAGCAAGGAGGTGGCTATAATTACAAAGATCTATATAGACGACCAAAAGTACGATAGAGTTAGTGACAGCTTTAACTTTAAGTTAACCATCTTCTACAACATCTGCAAGAGATCTGGCTTGCCACTAGAAGGCTACACAGTAGCATTCCCTAGTATGCTAAAAGGGCTTGCTTAGGACCACTACTATAACAGTAACCTTAAGTCGAGACCTTTTATGGAAGCCTGTAACCACATATAACAGTTCTTTAAAGGGCTAGAATACTACCGTAAGAACCTTATGGAGTGGAACAGTATGACCCTTTAAGGAGTTATGGACGAGAACCCTAATAAGTCAATCTATTAGAACTTCTAACTGCTTATAGACAAGCTACTAAAATAACATTATAGACTACACCTAGACTTCCGTACAAACCGCATTCTTATAAATAAGCTAGTTACTGCTTACTAGGGAGTACTAGCATGCCGTATTACTGTCTCCAACCCTTTAGAAGACCTCTCTTAGTTAATTAGCAAACTATAATCCTCTATTATTACATAGGAAAAAGAACACCCCCTATAGGCCTTAATAAGATTGTCTTACTAAGCTTTTTTTTATAGATTAACGCTACTACCAAAATAACCAAAATCGAGACTAAAATACTAACCGCTACGGCAGCAATCGCCCCTATAGAACTAACGGCAGACTAAAGGCTAAGTACTACGTCTGTAAGAAGGAGGACTGCCGTTTATAGAAATATATAGAGGAGAAGCGTAATTGGTCCAGAGACGATTATAAGAGACGCTTTACTAATATTAAGGGCCGTAATAAGGGTAACTTTAACAACCACTTTAAGTAATACGTCGCTGCTTGCGAAAAAGATAAAGACGATAATTTAGACTTTAAAGCCTATATATAAGATGCTGAAGACGCTAATGACTTTAGGAACGATACCGGAGAACCTAACGATAGTTCTGCCTATATTACTACCTTTGGAATACTTACCACAGAGGAAGCAACCTCTATAAGCGTAGAGCTAGCTAATAAGGCTTATATATACTTGTTTATAGCTTTAGAACTTACTACGGAGTCTACTACAGAACCTTATACGGAGACCGACCCATTTGCCTATAGTACGGCTATAACCACAGCGTTATAATATACCTTAACGGTCTTTATAGGAATTATAATTAATACGGGTGCTTTATATAAGTCTACGGCTGGCTATAGCTAATTCTAAGCTCTATAGGCCGTAGATAAGTCCGTAAGTCTTAACACGTTAACTAAAGATTAAGTAACTGTCTAATTCGGAATTGGAGCATCTACGTCTATCGGAACTATAGACGTTAACAGCCCTATAGGCAAGGTATAATTCTATATTGTTGAAGCAGATACCCCTTTCCTACTTTGCTTAGTAGATATAGATAGACTTTATATTAAATACAATAACCTAAAGGACGTTATCATTACTCGCACTAAAAGGGTACCAGTAGTCAGACAATTTGGCCACCCATTTCTCTTATAGAGCTTCTCCTTATAGTCCTATTTAGTTAAGTCTTTTAATATAAACCCTTGCTACTTAACTAACGTAGAACTACAACGTCTATACCGTTGATTTGGTTACCCGTTAGTTAATAGACTGCAAAAGCTTCTTAATAAGGCTGGCCACGGCTATAACACTAATAGATCCGCTATTAAAGAGCTAACTAGACTCTGCCACTATTGCTAGAAGTATAGCAGATCTCTAGGTAGATTTCGCTTCACCCTATAAAACGACGTTAATTTTAATTACAATATCATTGTTAACATTATATATATTAGCGGCTCCCCCCTACTATACGTAGTCAACGAAGCAACTTAATTTTAAGCTGGCAGATAGCTACGAGATATCAGCGCTAAGCACACTTAAGACATTCTACGGATGTGCTAAATTAATAGCTACTTAGGACCACTAGACCTAATCACTACAGACGCCAGGAAGAACTTTATCAGTAAGGAGTTTAAGCACTACGCTGCCACTATAGGAGTAACTATAAAGTCAGTTCCAGTCAAATTATACAATTCTATTAGAATGGTAGAGCGCTACTATAGTCCGCTACGACGAGCCTACCAAATCATTACGACTAAAATCCCTGAAATTAGTAAGGAGATGGCCCTATAAATGGCCTTTAAAGCTATTAATAACACAGCTGGCCTAGAAGGCCTAATCCCTATACTCCTAGTCTTTAGAGCCTACCCCCGAATGGTTAAATCGGACGCGCCATTACCTTTAGTTACACAGCGAGCTACGGCTATTAAGAAAGCAATAGTAGAAATCCAGAAGCTATAAGCTAAACAACAGATCGCTAACGCTCTTAATATGCGAAACGGACCATAAACTAACGCTATTTATAGCCTCCTACCTAGTTTGCCTGTCTTAGTCTAGAGAGAAGGCAATACTAGCCAGAGTAGTTATTAGGATGGGCTATATACGCTACTTGCCGTTAACAGTAAGACCTGTACCATGAAGCTACCAAATAGGCCTATAACCTTTCGCTCTACGGTCGTGAAACCTTACCTACTGGACCTATAAGACCCAGTTAAACCACGAGAGCCTATTAAATCAGCTAAACTAGTACCTTTACCAGCTAAACCTTAATCGTTACCTAAAGCCGAACTATAGCTACCGCCAAAGCGAGGTAGAGGTCGCCCCCGTAAATACCTATTACTTACGGCTGTCGCAGACACGGCTATTATAGACGCTATAATAGATATAGGTGCTTTTATAGGTGATATTGCAGATATTACCGATATCGCTATCTACTTATAGAACGATGATAACACCCAATTTAGCGCTTTACGATAAAAGGAGGTTACAGGCCTACTTAAGAAAGGCGTCTTTAAGATTATTAAGCTACACGATATGCTAAAGGGGGTTAGACTCTTTAACTTACGGTTTATTAACAAGATTAAGAATAAGGGAACTAATAGAGCCTTTAAGAAATCACAACTTATTATATAGGCCTATAATAATTTAGAGAAAGAGCTAGTCCTTACTTAGTTACTAATAATTTAACGGGTTAGCCAGCGGCTAATTCTCTATATTACTGCTATACTACTATAGATACAACTCTACCTCCAAGACATCTTATAAGCTTATGTCTAGTCCACTATAAACCTAAACCGCGAGTTTTACGTATAACCACTATATAAGCTAAATAAATAATTGGGAATTAATACGGACTCCGTTTTAAAGGTTATAAAGCTACTTTATAGAGTACCTAAAGCTAGAAACCACTGGTTTAAGACCTACTATTTATACTACGTTAATTAGCTGCAAATAGACTAGTCTATATATAATCCTTACTTACTTTATAGTAATAAGCCTTTTAGAATTGTCGGCCTATAGACTAATAATATACTATTTCTTATAGATAATACCTTTATAGAGGCTAAATAAAGCGAACTATATAAGGCCAAATTTATGGCTAAGGAGCGAGAGTAATTAACCGCTAATATACTAATTAAGTTTAATAGAGGACTTATTTAATTAATATAAGACGGGAGTATTACGCTAACGCAAAAGCGCTAGTATAAGAACCTTAGTGTGGTTAACACTATGCTAGTAGATAGCACTAGCTCTAGAGGAGTTACGCGTGGCCTGCTTATGCTAAAGGACTAGTATATCGCTTAACGCGCCAGAGGAGCCTATATCGCCTTAGTCTATTAGCTAGAGGCCTTATTTAACCTATCCTTTACTACCTAGGTAATTAACCCAGTTAAAGACGATATAAAGAGTCTTAATAAGCAATTAAGCTAGCAGATTAAGAACGCAAATAGAGGCCTAAAGTTTATTAAGCTAGACGTTAACACCTTATAACTCCTAGTATTTATAGACGCTTCCTTTACCAATAATAAGGACTTATCTTTATAAATTGGCTACGTACTTATACTAGCAGACGCCTTAAATAAGGCAAATATTGTTTACTGGTCCTTAATTAAGTGCAAAAGAGTTACTAGGAGTATATTAGCCTTAGAGTTATACGGCATAGCGTATAGTTTTAACATAGGCGCTATAATTAAATCTACGCTAGATAAGGTCTTATAGGTTAACTTACTACTTATTCTCTGTACTAATTTAAAGTCTTTATATAACTGTCTTGTCCGACTAGGAACTACATAAAAGAAATACTTAATAATTAATATAATATGCCTTCGCCAAGCTTATAAACGAAGATAGATTACTAAAGTTAAGTGGATTAATGGAGATACTAACCCTATGGACGCTATAATAAAGGGTAAGCCCTATACGGCACTATTATAGCTTATTAATATAAATTAAGTCGAATTATAGGCTATAGGGTGGGTTAAGCGAACGGATTTAACTTTAGTTTAGTGTTGGCGCTAGTACTAAGTGAGCTAATAGTAATTTTCTATCTCGGGGATAAAGTTAGGTTCGGCAGAATTTAGCAGAATTTAGTATTATGGCAGAATTTGGCAGAATTTGGTAATATGGCAGAATTTAGTAATATAGTAGAATTTGGCAGAAAGTCGCTATTGCGTATACGTTACGAGTAGTCTAGAAGACTTAACTTTAGAGTATAGATTAGCCTTCTTTTTAGAGTTGCTCTAGTGTCGGAATATTAATCACGTGACGTAGTCACGGGACTACGAAGCGAGACTAACTGTCTAACCTTGGAGCAACCCCTTTCTTCTAGACAACAATTAACTACCAACTTCAACACCGCATACGTACCACTACAAGTGATATTCGTGCACGTTGGTAAAGAGAGTTATACCGACACTAACTTCTTACTTAGTTATTAACTCGTAAAAAAATTATATAATAGCTATACTTTATCCCCCTCCTTTAGATCTAGTCCCTTAGATCTCTTAGCATTATAATACTTTTTTATTTTTTCTTATACTATTTTTGCTATAAAATAGAGGTCCTTATAAAGATTTATTAGAGTCTCTATTCTCTACTTTATTATTTTACTTATTTTCTTTACTTATCTTAGTAATAACGATATTCTAGGTATATATCTATAATTTACTTAAAATAGTAATATCTCAATACCCCTTTATGGTGTTATATTATATATAAACTATATAACTAGTAATAATAATACCCAATTATTTTAATCTTCTTACTAAACGTGGCCTACCTCCTACTCCTTAAATGGTATAAAATTTTGCCTTTAAGATCTTAAGAATAATGCCTAGAAAGAACTAGGTTTTGTGGTTTATTAAGCGCTATAAGGATAATATAAAATTAAGCTATTTAGCCCTAGCTAATATAGCCTATAAAAGGGCTAATAATTTATATTAGTATTAGCTCTTTTATAAGTTATTAAAGGAGAAAATTAAGAAGTATAAGATTAAGGTGTATAATATATACAATATAAATAAAAAGGGCTTTCTTATTAATATACTTAATAAGAGTAAGAGAATCTATACTAGATTAGAAGTAATTTAAGGTAAGCTTCTTAGCGCTAGTTAAGATAGTAATAAAGAGTAGATTATAGTAGTTATAAGTATCTGCGCTAACGGAATAAGCCTCTATTTAGGCCTAATTTATTAAGCTATTTCTAGCAACCTTCAGGACTCCTAGCTTTAAAATTTTAACCTTAAGTAACACCGTGTCTTCTTTTTATCTACTATAATAGGTTAGATAAATAATAAGATAGGATTCTTATAGCCTACTACCCTTTTTAATATAGAAATAAAGAAGAAAGCTAGAAATAGAAGATTTTAGAGGCTTTTAATATTAAACGGATATAGATCTTATATTAATATAAACTTCCTCTACTAGTAATATAAGCATAAGATATTAGTGGCTATATTTCCGCCTTATTTAACCCACTAACTATAACCTCTTAACGTTAGTCTCTTCTTTCCTCTTAGCACGTATTACAGCTAAGAACTTAATACTCTTATTTATAAGAGTTAGGGCCTCTCCTCCGTTATAAAACGCGATTTCTTCCGTCTATTCTGGGCTGCCTATAATAGGGCCTTTACTACAAATAATATACTTAGTGGGTGGGCAAATACTAGGCTTAATTATAAGGGTTATTATAACCGACTACTAGCACACCGCCAGACTACTACACTGACTCGACTGCATATTAAACTGTCTCCATTTGAGTCACCTACCTCTTAACTCGCTTACCGACTTAGTCACTGACTCGGTCACTAACTCGGTCAATTACCCCTTATTGTCTACACCTTTCTCATGTATATATACCACTTGATTTCTATAAATTTACAATTAAGTCGCTTATTTAATTCTTCCACACTGCAAAGCTTATAGTTATTTTGGCCCTTACTTGGCTGCATCGCCTAGGAGCTTTAAGGGGTAGCCAAGGCCTAGCCGAAGGCTAGGCTTGGCACCTCCTTATAAACTCCTTAAGCTTGCAGCCCTTTCCCTCCTTATTGGTTCGTCTCTCCGTACAAGGCTATTGCCTACCCTTATTACTATATCGTCCTCTTCTATCGACTCTTCTTATAACTCATACTCGGCTTACCTACTCCCTACCGTATACCCTGGCAATGTGCCTTATATTAATCCCCTTAATCTAGAGGTTGTTCTTAGCGCTATTAAGACCTAATAAAAGTAAGGTAAAACCTCTTAGCCTTTATTAAGGAACTTAAATACCTTAGCCCTCTTAGTAAGCGAATAGAGGAAGGTGCACAAGCTTTTACGAGACGTGGTTAATAAGGTTATAGAGCCGCAGGACAAAAGGCTTTAAAAATACGGTTCTTAAGCTTATCACTAATATTGCCCTCCTCTGCTTAGAAAATAGGGGCCTCTAAAAGGCGTTTAGGAATAAAAAGAAGAAGAGAACTTATAGCAAGCCTCTCTTTAATAAACTACGTGCAGAGACTAATTATAAGGCTATATTCTTTAGCCTTTTAAAAATCGAGTAAGTAATAGAGCTTTAAGAGGAGCGCAAACAACTATAATACTAAGAGGAGGTACGCTAATAGGATAAGAAGATTTAGAAGTAACTTATAAAGGAAGAATAATAGCTTACAATAGTATAGAGAAAGTAGGTTAGTATTAGCGACTTAGTTAATCGATGTTATGGACGCTTTAAGTACAGTATTACGACTACTTAGAGAAGAGACGGAAGAAGCTAGTTAGTTAATTTAAGCACGGTCCAGGATAGAGCCGATAGAGCTATGTGACGAGGAATGGTAACTAAGGTCACATAACGTAATCTATATAATCTATAGGATCTATATAATCTATAATAGAGCAAATAGAGCACATGTACCTTACGTATAAAGGGGATTTCTTAGGAGTACGGTTGTGTATTTAAAGGACCACAGTCCCTACCTAGATAGTTCTCTCCTTCGTAATAAATCTCAGAATATAATTAGAGTTAATCTATTAGGCAACCACTCCACTAGTTATTATTACGTTATTAACTTCTTATTTACCTATATACCCGGCCTATTAATAAGTCCACCGTAGTTCCTGCTATAAGGCTTCGTTATACATTCACTACTAAGGTTATAGTATTAATAAAGTTAAATAACATGCCACCAAAAGCAGCCACTATAACGCTATTGACGGCGGCAACTACTTTAAGGTTAAGTAACGACACTAGTATAGCAGATACTAACTTATAGTAACCTATAACAGTCGGACAGCTATAAGAGATAGTTAACCAGTTAATAGAAAATAATGCGACGTTAGAAAATAGAATTAACGAGATAGGCACAGTAAAGGTTAAGTTACTATTAATTAAAAGATACTTAGGAGAGAGATTAAAGCTTAAAGGATTCCTTATATAAATGCACTTTAAGGTAGCATAGGAGGGAGTAAAGCTGGTAATACCTATAGATTAAATAGCATATACAGGACTGTTCTTAATAGAAAGAGCACTTAAATAGTTCGAGCCTTACCTTATAGAGATATAAGTAAATAGTATAATAACTACTAATTAAGAAGTATGGTTTATATTCTTAAGCTAGAATAGATTTATAGAACGACTTATATAAATATTTAAAGACCTAAAGGCAACAACTGTGGCGGAAAGAAAACTCTAAAACATTACGCAACGAACCTTAGCAATTAAGTATATAATATAGTTCCAGACATTAGCAACATAAGTAAAGTAAAATAATAGGGCGCTTATAGTATAGTATAAGTAAGGACTTAAGGCTAAAGTCTAGGACGTAATTATCCTAATAGAAGATGCGGATACCCTANNGGAACTAATAGATTAAGTAATTAAGATTAATAATCGGATCTACTAAAGGGAATAGGCTAAGAGAGGCCAGGATAGAGTTTTATAGTTATATAAGGCGTAAAGCACGCAATAACTAAAGCTAAGTTAAAAACTATAGTATAGCGTAGAGCTAATAGACCTAAGTGGTACTAAAGAATCTAGGAGATAGAATAAGAAATTATAAAAACCTAAAGGATAAGGATTAAGTAATTAAAGGTCTAAGGAATAGAGGCTAAACTAGGGATCTTAGTAGCAGAAGATATTTAGGCGGACTCTATAGCAAGAAAAATGGTTTAAAGAGGGAGCTTATATAAATTGCGGAAAATAGGGTTATTATATTAGAGACTATAGAAGTGGGTAAAGTTACTATATAGTAAAAGGGATAAGACTAGTAGATAATATACACGTATAGAGGAACGATAATATGCTATAAGAAATAAAAGAATGTTTAATTAAAAGTTTTGTGTTTTATTATAATAACGCATACTAAATTTATAAGGACGCTAAGTATAGCGTAAGCTATTAGCTATAAGAGCTAGTACCTATAGGATATAGAGGAACCAACGAACCAGTTCGTAGATCGGATATTAAGAACGATAAATTTAACGTAGACGAAATATTCTATAACGATAAGGCGATAAAGTGTTACGGCACTAGCAGAACTACGCACCGGCAAGTTGCCACAGATTGCCGCATATTGCGGTCACGTGACGCGAAGATCGTATATAGCTTCGAGCGGCGCTCCCCTTCTTCTCCTTTCCTTTCTTTAGCTTTAGATTCTCGTTTATAGACAATCCAATCGTACAGGCTTGCGCGACCCTTTTGCCGTGCTTATGTCTCGATTAATTGAGTCGCTAACATTATCTAAAGCTCACTCTACTCTTTCTTCCTGAGAAGGAACTTAAATATATCTACGAGAACACAGAATAGGACCCTAAGGACACCACTAGGACCATAAGGACAGGACCTAAAAGAAAAGAACAGAACCCTAAGGAAAGGACCTACAAGATACACACAGACCAGAACCCCTAAAGAAATTACCCGGAATTACCTAATACCCCTACCACTATGCCACGAACTACAGCAGCGGGTAAAGCAGCTGTAAGACCCTTAAATACTTCAGATAAAGAAACAATTAACGTTTTAACCCCCTAGGCGGAGCTTGCGGCTGCTAATGCCAAAATTAAACGATTACGAGAGCTGCTTAAAGCCAGAGATACCCCTGTATCTAATAATGAGTTATTATTAGATAACTAAAGACTTACTATAGTCCTTTAGGCCCTATCCTAGCGCCTTAGTGGATTTACTGAGGCCTATGCAGCACCGAAGCGGTTAGCAAAGGTCGCGGACCCCCTACTACTTACAGACGGAACCGACCCTATATTTGACAATTGGAAGCTTTAATTATGGGATAAGCTTAAAGTTAATGCAGACCACTTCCCTAACGCCCGAGCCAGAATGGCCTATGTCTTCGGCTGTACTGGCGGAGACGCCCAAACGCATTTACGCCCGCGATACACTAAAGACTTAGTAGACCCCTTTATCTCTGAAGAAGAAATAATTAAATACTTGTCTTCTATTTATGAAGACCCTTTTAAAGTATAGAACGCTCGCCTTGGCTATAAAAGCCTAAATATAAAAACAACGGAGACCTTTTCGGCCTTCCAAACCCGCTTCCTATACCTGGCAGGATAGGCCTAGATCCCCTAGGAAGACCTACTGCCAGACCTCTTTAATAAGCTTACCCTAGACCTATAGCGGGCCGTATTGCCAGCTTATACTACGGCATAGATGTTAAAGGAACTTACGGACTATTGCCTAGCTATTGACTAAGGCCTCCGTCGAATTAAGGCACGCGCTAACTAGCTGAAAACTAGAAACCTTGTAAACCAGGCCGTAAGTACTACGAGTACGGCCCGTAGTGCCCTGGCACGATCGGCAACTCCTACAGCTAACCCAATAGCTGGCCGTGTAGCTACCCCTACTGCGGGCCCGGTGTACACCTGGCCTACATACAGCGACCCCCGTATATAGGCCCTTAGCAATTAAGGAGCTTGCTTCTCGTGCAGTTAAATAGGTCACCCTATAAGGAACTGCCTGATAAAGGCAAGGACAAACGAGGTCTTGTTAATTTAGGAGGATAGTACGGAGCCGGAAAAAGAGGAACCCTAGAGGAAGACTCCTCTTTAGGGTTAAAAGGGATTGATATATTACATATCGATCTAGGTTGGCTAGTTGGTGGAAGAAGCTGTACTATCCCTTATACTTTATTTCGCAATAGATATTAAGTTTTAACCTCTACTTTAGCTAACTTAGGAGTAAATACCTTTACCTTAATTAACACAAAATGCGCTGTAAAACTGGCTAACTTTTTAAATGCACCCCTTGAAGAACTGCCCAAACTAATCCCTATTCGCGGTTATAACAAATAGATAGGGCCACCTATTATAACTATCTTGTGGACCCACCTCCGCGTTAACGGACGAAGGTAGTATAACGTCCCCTTTCTTATTACGGACTTAGGAAGCCACGATATAATCTTAGGAAGAAAATAGCTAGCCTATTTAGGCTTATAGCTCGAAGTATAGAGTAGACGGCTTATCTAGCCCGAAACTCTACCCCCGACCCCTTTCTTTATAAAAGAAATCAGCATTACAATAAAAAACCTTATACGGCCCCAGATTAATACCATTTACTAGGCCGATGCTATGCGCAGAAACCAGGCCTTTAAGAAGGACGTATAGCTTAACCCACAACGGATCCGTATACTACGCCGCCCTCAGACTACCTATATTACGCCACCCGCACCAGAGACCTAGGAAGTCGGTAGTGACCTAGCTAAGTTCCCTACGGAGAACCCTACGAAGCTATAAAGGAAAGTTAGGGATATTGGACGCTACACTAAACTAATAGATAGGAAGGATAACTTACGGAAAATGGAACGTAAGCTGAGGAAGACTATAAACCCCATACCGCAAACCACGGCCTAACAGACGCTAAAGAAACCTACAGACCTCCTACTAGTTGATGTCTGCTGTATTAGCGCTATAGGATTCTACTAGAACCTGGTTTAGCCTAATACCGTTGCCTTTACAACTAGCCTATACGAAATTAACCAAATAATTAAAAAAAAGGAAAGCGAGCTTAGTGGACAGGAAAGCGGGCTTACGGATAAAGAACTAGTGGAGTAAAAACTACCCGATTAACACCGGAAATTCAAGGACGTATTCTCTAAGGCAGCGTCTAACATGCTTCCACCCTACTAACCATATAACTATAAGATTGAAATTAAGCAAGACAAGGGAAGCACCCTTAGCTTTAGCCCTCTCTACCCACAGTCTATTACCAAATTATAGGCTATAAAGCAGTACCTTATTGATAACCTAAATAAGGGCTTCATCAAGCCTAGCCAAGCCCCTTTTAACTCACCTATTTTCTTTATCAAAAAGCTAAATAGAGGACTGCGCTTCTGCATCGACTACCGTAAGCTAAATAATATAACCCGTAAGGACCGCTACCCGCTGCCCTTACTTAATAAGACTCTTACCCAAATAAGTAGAGCTAAGGTTTTTATAAAGCTTAATATCTGCTAGGCCTTTTACCAAATTAGGATAGACCCTAGGTCTAAGGATCTTACTACATTCCGGACCTGTTACGGGACGTATAAATATAAGGTACTTCCTTTTGGACTAACCAATGGACTAGCTACGTACCAGCGGTATATAAACGATGTACTCTTTAACTACCTTAACAACTTCTATATGGCCTATCTAAATAATATTATGATCTACTTGGAGAACGAACTAAAACATAAGGAGCACGTCCATAAAGTTCTATAACGGCTCCGCAAAGCTGGCCTCTAGGCCAATATTAAGAAGTCGGAATTTAGTGTTAAGCGTATAAAGTACCTAGGTTTTATTATCAGCACGGACGGAATTAAGGCCGACCCAGAGAAAACGACCGCAATTAACTAGTAGACGCCCCTACGGACCGTAAAGGGGGTATAATCGTTTTTAGGTTTCTGTAACTTCTACCGACGCTTTATTAAGAACTATAGTAGGATCGCCCGGCCTCTTAACCGCCTTACTAGGAAAGACTAGCCCTTTTACTTTAACGCCATATATATGCAGGCCTTTAATAAGCTTAAAAAACGGCTAGTGTCGGCCCCCCTACTTACCCACTTTAACCTAGAACGGCCCTTAATACTAGAAACTAATGCCTTAGACGGCACAATAGCCGGTATTTTTTCCCAGAAGCAACCGGACGGAGAATGGCACCCTATCGCATACTATTTAAAGACTATAATAGATACTAAACTAAACTACCACATCCATAATAAAGAAATGCTGGCTATTATCTCTAGCTTTCAGCACTGGCGTGTACAGCTAGAGGGGACCCCTAAACCCATTAAAGTAGTATTAGATCACAAGGCCCTAGAATACTTTATAACAACTAAGGCCCTTACGGCCCGGCAGGCACGCTAGGCGGATATCCTATCTTAGTTTAACTTCTTAATTATGTATAGACCAGGCGCTACAAACCGTGCGGATACTCTTACTAGGCGCGAATAAGACCTAGGTGACTATACGGCTGCGAAGATCTTATTATAGACCCAGACGCTACTACGACTAGAGCACCTTAACCCCCGGATACAGGCAGAACTAAGTATAGACCCCTTAGGCGCCGAGATATATCCTATTAACCCTTTAGGACTTGACTTAATTAACGAATTGCTGTAAATAAACCGTACGGCCCCTTCTCTACAGGAGTACCGTAAAAAGGCAAAGAATATTACCAGCCTATGGTCCCTCAAAAATGGATTACTTAAGCATTAGGAACGGCTGGTAGTGGTAGAGAAACAGAACTTACGGACTCGGCTTATTGCTAAAGCACATACCTAGGTCTCTACGGCCTACCCTAGAAAGAATAAGACCCGCAGGATTATTGGCGACCACTACTACTGGCCCGGAATGGTTATAGATATCGACCGTTATATACGGAACTACAACAACTGCCGTAGGTCTACAATTCCGCGAGATAAGACCCCAGGACTATTAAAACCCCTCCCAATACCCAACCGCCCCTGGTAACATGTCTCTATAGACTTTTATAAGCTACCTCCAGACCGTAACAGATATGATATGGTTATGATCCTAATTGACCGCTTCGGCAAGCGCCTATTCTTAATTCCCTATTACAAGAATATCGATGCTAAAGAGGCAGCCTAACTGTATATCTACTACGTCTACCGAATTTACGGACTACTAAACACTATTATATCCAACCGCGGGCCGCAGTTTATATCAGCCTTTTGGAATGAGTTCACCCAGATCCTAGGTATTAAGCTAAAGCTTTCTACGGCATATTACCCCCAGACAGACGGTTAAACGGAGATTATAAATTAATACTTGGACCAGAGACTCCGGCCTTTCGTTAACTACTTCCAGGATAACTGGGCCGAACTATTACCCTTAATAGACTACGCCCAAGCGACCCTACCCCACGACTCTACCGGATTTGCCCCTATTTAACTAGAAATGGGTTACCTACCCCACATAAGCTTTAACTGGGAAAGACCAGAAGGGCCCCAGACCGTACGCGAAAAACTATCTCATAAGGAAGCCCAGCAGTACGCTAAGCGCTTAGAAGAAGCCTGGAAAGTAGCCCGTACGAACCTAGAAAAGGCCCAGAAATTAATGGAACAGCAGGCAAATAAGCATAGGCGCGAGCCTAACTTTACTGTAGGCGATATGGTCTAGGTTACGATAAAGAACTAGAAGACAGAACGGCCTAGCCGTAAGCTAGACTATAAGATGGCAGGACCGTATAAGATTCTTGACAAAGTAGGCAACTTGTATAAGGTTGAGCTCCCAGACTCAATTAAAGTCCACCCTATTTTCTTACTGGATAAGCTACGGAAAGCTGTAAATGACCTACTGCCCGGACAAAAGAATGAACCTCCCCTGCCAATTCAAGTTAACGACGATAATGAATGGGAAATTGAAGAAATACTAGCCTGTAAACTTGTAAAGGGAACGTTAAAGTATTGTGTTAGTTGGAAAGGATATGACCCAGACCCCACTTAGTACCCTATATGGAACTTTATAGGTAGCCCCTATAAGCTTTAGGAGTTCTATAGCCGTTACCCTAACAAACCTGGACCGCCAAAGTACCTAGATAAGTGGATAGAATGCTAGTATAACGAAGACGATAAGCTACCAGAAGAACATAAGGACAAGAACGCCCCAGAAATTTCTTAGTCACGTGAGGTGTTGAGATATCTAGGAACTTCGACCGGCGGTCGAAGTTGTCTGATTGGTTAGATTCTCTTGCCAAGACTTTTAGCGGCAAAAGCCTGAGGGCAGGCTTTTTTGGAGGGGGGGGTAATGTTACGGCACTGGCAGAACTACGCACCGGCAAGTTGCCACAGATTGCCGCATATTGCGGTCACGTGACGCGAAGATCGTATATAGCTTCGAGCGGCGCTCCCCTTCTTCTCCTTTCCTTTCTTTAGCTTTAGATTCTCGTTTATAGACAATCCAATCGTACAGGCTTGCGCGACCCTTTTGCCGTGCTTATGTCTCGATTGACTGAGTCGCTAACATAAAGGCCGCTTACTGGGAGCGAGTAGACCTTAGAGATGTTATATAAGAGATAGAGGATAATTCCACTATAGAATAGGGAATATTAGTAGGGATTAAGACCTCACTAGATACGATATCTATTACTTTATAAGATATAAGAGAAGTAGAATAGTAAACCACTTCGGCACTTAATAAAGGCAAAAGGCCAAAGGCTTAAGATTCTTAGGATGAGATATAAGACGACCAAGATTCTTAAAATAAGATAAGGTAAGCTTAAGGACCTATAACGGACGATAACTAATAGAGCAGAGTAATAGCTTAGTTTAGTGATATACAAATAAGCTTAGGACGAAGTTTTTTAGAAATATAAGATTCTTAAGATAAGATAAGTGAGATTTAAGACTCTTAAGACGAGATAAGAACACTAAGTAAGCCTAGTTAAACTAAGGCTGGAGTAAAGCTTAAGATAGAAGTAAGCTTAGGATTAAGAATTCTACAGGGCTAAGAATTTAGAGTACGGATAAGGACACCCATAAATAAGAGGTAAGAGGCTTCTTTATAGATTAGAGAATCTATAGTATAAATAGCAATTAGACTAGGAGATAGATATATAGACCTAGAAGACCTACTAGGAGAATATAGTGTTCGGCTTAAAAATCGAAATGTTAATACTAAGATTAAGAAGTAAGAAGTCATCGGGAAAATATTCGCAGGCTGGGTTTTAAGTCGACTTTGTTAAGCGCGTTTCGCGTAATTAACATGCAGTTGACCAACTTAACACATTCAAAAAGTTAAATAACACGCAGTTGACCAACTTGACACATTTAAAAGTTAAATGACACGCAGTTGACCAACTTAATATATTTAAAAGTTAAATAACACGCAATTGACCTGTAATTAACCTATAATTAACCAACTTAACATATTTAAAAGTTAAATAATACGCAGTTAACTAACTTATATATTCCTTAATATACAATTAAGGTAATATAATATAATATTTTTAAGTTATATACTTAAGAGGCTCTACACAAAGCTCTACATAAAGCTCTGCGACAGAGGCTCTACACGAGGCTCTATACGAGGCTCTGCACGAGGCTCTGCACGAAGCTCTACACAAAGCTCTACACGAAGCTCTACGTACAGAGGCTCTGCACGAGGCTCTACGCGAAGCTTTATATACGGAGGCTCTACATAAAGCTCTATATTAGGTCCCCGCACGTACCTCTGCCAAGTTACCCCCTTTACAGCCACCTTATTTTTTACCCTTCCTTATATCCTCCCTACCTTAGGAGGCACTGGAACGGCAGCTAGTAAAGGACCATCGCCAGAACTAGACAACTGTTGCCAGAACCAGACGACCGTTACCAGAACTAGATAACCGTCGCCAGAACTAAACGACCGTCGCTAGGACTAGATAACCGTCGCTAGAACCAGACAATAACTGTTTAAATAACTAGCTAGCAAATACCACAAACAATTTAATTAATTAATCGATTAAATTGAACCAGAGCTTTAATATTGGCCTATTACTAAATCAAATCAAGACTTCCTAGGGAGGCACCCCAGACAACTACCGTTTAAATGTATAGCTAGCGAACGGCCATAGAAAACGATTCGAATCAATAAGAGCCTTTAATCAGGCCAACTCCTCCCCTAAATTAAACCAGATACTAACGCAGGCAGGTAGGCAGGTAGGTGGGCAGGTAGGTAGATAGATAAATAAGTAGGTAGGCAGACAAGTAGGTAGGCAGGCAGGTAGGTAGGTAAGAGAGGACCATTACCAGAACTAGACAACCGTCGCCAGAACTAGATAACCGTCGCCAAAACCAGATGACCGTCGCTAGAACCAGACGACTGTCGCTAGAACTAGCAGACGACCGTTACCAGAACCAGACAACAACCGTTTAAACAACTAGCCAGCGAACACTACAAACGATTTAATCGATCAATTGAATTAATCTAGAGCCTATTACCAAATCGAATCGAATTAAGGCCTCCTAGGGAGGCACCCTAGATAACCACTGTTCGAATATACAGCCAGCGAACGGCCATGGAGAACAATTTAAATCAATCAGAGCCTTTAATCGGGCCGACCTCTCCCCTAAATTAAATTAGACACTATAGGCAGATATAAACAGGTAGGTAATGCAGACAGGTAGGCGATGCAGATAGGTAGGTAATGCAGACAGGTAGGTAATATAGATAGGTAGACGATATAAACCGGTAGACAATGCAGATAGGTAGGCGATGTAAATAGGTAGACAATGCAGACAGGTAGATAATGCAGATAGGTAGGCAATGCAGACAGGTAGGTAATATAGACAGGTAGATAATATAGATAGGTAGATAATATAGACAGGTAGGCGATATAGACAGGTAGGTAATGCAGATAGGTAGGTAATGCAGATAGGTAGGTAATGTAGATAGGTAGACAATGCAGACAGGTAGTAAATGTAGACATAATAGATTATATAAAGAAGTGTATACAATTTATCTTAATAGCTTTATAAACGGCTTTAAAGTAGCCTTTATTATCTAAAATTATAAGTTATATAGGTTGCGCAGGTTGCGTAGGTTGCGTAGGTTACGTAGGCTATGCGCAGGCTGCGCGCAGGCTGCGTGTCAAATAAACTCGATATAGGCTGGTTTGTCAAGTTAGTTAATGCCCTTAATAGCCCGCCAACGACGCCAACTTTTAGTAGCTGAGGTCATTTACAAGGGACAATATTTTGCTGATAAAGACTTTAAGGATCTAAGCATAAGATATAAACTAAGAGAAACTATAGAAGAATTTAGATAAAGGATTATCGTATAGTAAGAACAGAAACTAGATAAGAGATCTAGTATATTAGGACATATAAGGGATAGAGTACTAATACGAAGAATTACTAATAGGCCTAGGGCAGGCATACTAAGAGCTAAGTGGCTTATTAAACTGGAAGATAAAGAGGATTTAGGGATCCCTATTAGGTTTAAAGAACGACATATAAAGGGCTGTTATAACGTAGTAATAAGAAGATACTTCCTTACGGATAAGCCGTATATACTCTAGCAGCTGTACTAAAAGTAGTATAGGTAAAGGCATAATAATAAGTAGGAAGATTTCTATATGTGGTTAGATAAAAGAGTTATCTAAAACCACCTAATTATAGAGAAGGCCATAACTTATATTAAAGGAGCCTTAATTATAATATTAAAGAATCTAAAGAAATAATTAGAGGACTAGAGAAGCGAAAGACATATCTTAGTACCTGCGAATAAAGTTATAACGTTTAGATTAGCATAATAAAGGTTTAAACTTAAAAATAAAGACAAGTTAAGAGTTAACCTAAAGCACCTAGCACACTATATACTATTATGGATTGCATATATAGATAATATATACAAGATGTATAAGAATCTAAAGAAAAAGAATTAGAAATACCCTATAAGGATATACTAGATAATAAATAAGCGATAGTATAGGAATGCCAAATATATGCATAGATGGTATCTAGTAGAAGTCTAAAAGAAAGGAAATTTAATACTTTAGCTAGGAAGATTCCTTACGGAAGAATACTTAGATAGATAATAGTGGTGGGAATGCCTAGAGAATACGTATCTATAGTATATTAAAGATAAAAAGCGAACTAGGCATTAGCTAAAGAGTAAGCTAAATGTAATAGAATTAAGTAGCTAATAGTTAGGAAAAGTAGAGGCCTACGGGACTAGAGAAAGCTAGTAGTAGAGCCTTAGACCCTTAAAGGAATTTAAGAACAACACCTAAATTTATAAGTTAAATGGCAAGATTAGCAGTTTAAGGCGCTAATAGATAGTGGAGCAACGCGGAACTATATCTTATTAGTAGTAGTAAAGAGAATAGGATTATCTTATAGATAGAAGAAACAATCTTACCTATTAGTTACAATTTTAGGAGATCTAATAGCCTATAGAAGAGGGATTATTAATCTTAAAATAGGACTAATTTAGATAACTATTAAAGGAAGACGAATTGAGATATCTTTTAATATCCTACTATTAGGACGGGATAAGGCAGTATTAGGCATGCCTTAGTTACAGGAATACAACCTAAGGATTAATTGGATTACAGGTTAGGTCAATATTAGAGATATTTAACGCCGTAAAATGCGACAGTAAACTAAGTTAGTATAATACTAAGTTAGAGCGATATATAAAGAGACTAAGTAAAGCTTAAGTTATATACTAAAGAGATACTATAAGTATAGTAAGAAACTATAGTTACCGGAAAGTAAAAAGCTGGCAGATTATACAGTATAGGATTATAAGATAGAGTTAAAACTAGGAATAAGTCTAAGGTTCTTTCCAACCTATAAGCTTACTTAAGAGGAGGCAAGCGTACTAAAAGAGTTTGTCTAAGAGAACTTACGAAAGGGATATATTAGACTATTATAGTCATTAGTAGGTTACCTAGTATTATTCGTACCAAAGAAGAATGGAAAACTTAGGTTATGCATTAACTATAAGCAGTTAAATAGCATTACTAGGAAGGATAGGTATCCTTTACCCTTAATTAGCGAAATCTAAAATTGGATAGGTAACGCGCAAATCTTTACGAAGATAGATCTAAGATAGGCGTACTATTAAATTAGAATTAAGGAAGGTGACAAATGGAAGGCAGCCTTTAGGTTAAGAGAAGGACTATATAAACTATTAGTTATGCAATTCGGACTAACAAATGCACCTATAATATTTTAGAAAAGAATTAATAGTATGTTAGAAGAATACCTTAATAAGTTTGTTATAGTATACCTTAACGATATTATTATCTACTTAATAACTAAGGAAGAATATAAAGAACATATTAAATGGGTTTTAAAGAGACTATAAGAAGAACAGATGCTAGTAGCAATTAAGAAATACAAGTTCTTTATAAGGAAGACTGATTTCGTTAGATTTATTATTAAACTAGGTTATATTAGTATAGACATAAAGAAGATTAAAGCTATAGTAAGTTGGTAAGAACTAGAGAATGTAATATAGTTAAGGTTATTCTTAGGGTTTTGTAACTACTACAGAAGGTTTATAGCATAATGGTTAAAGAATATTAAACCATTTACCAGGCTTATAAAGAAAGAGGAACTATAGGTATAGGGAGATAAATAAAGAAAGTTATTTAAAGAACTTAAGGAGTTATTTACCTAGGAGCCAATCCTTAAGATCTACCAACTAGGACTAGACACGGTTGTGGAAACGGACGCATTAAACTACGCACTAGGAGTATATTTGCTACAGAAGTATAAGGACGCATGGCATTTAGTAGCATACTATAGTAGAAAGATAATACCACTAGAGTTAAACTATAACGTTTATAATAAAAAGTTATTAGGTATAGTTGCAGCACTTAAGAAATAGAGAGCATTTTTATAAGGCGTAGAGAAACCATTTATAGTTAAGATGGATTATAAAAACCTAACGGGGTTCCTAATAATAAAAGAACTTAATTAAAGATAGGTTAGATAGGCAGAGATACTTATAGAATACTATTTTAAGATTTAGTATACTAAGGGAACTAAGAATATAAGAGCAGACGCACTTAGCAGAAGGGCTAAACTATAGAATAACGAGAAACTATTAGGAGTAATACTACGTAGAGATAAGGATGGATTAATTAGATATAATTACCCTAAACTAGTAGTAACTTAAGAGGATAACGAACTAGAAAGAGTTTACAAGATACTAGAAAGCTTTTAGGTATAAAGAATTCTAAAAGCATAGCTAGAAGATCTATAAATGGATATATACGAAAATTGAGAAGTGAAGTATATCCTAAGAAGCATAGCAGAGCATTTTATGGAAGATTTCTATAGGGGAATAACTTAAGGACATAATGGAGCAATAGGCTTAGTATTAAGACTTTAGGAAGAATATATTATTAATAGAATCTGAAATATCGCAAGAAAAGTGATAAAAGAGTGTTTAGATTGCTAAAGGAATAAACTAATAAGGCATAAGCCATATAGAGGGCTACAACCTATTAAAATACCAGAGAGACTATGGGAGGTTATATTATAAGACTTTATTATTAAGTTACTAAAGTTAAGAGACTCTATTACCGGACAAGATTATAACGTAATTTTAGTAATAGTAGACAAGCTTATAAAGTGGGGATACTTTATAGTATATATAAAAGAAATCTTAGCGGAAGATATTACTAGAATCTATATTAAAGAAGTGTTCGTAAGATATAGAGTACTAAGTAAGATTATATTAGACAGAGATCTAAAATTTATAGTAATATTTTAGGAAGTGTTCTTAGTAAAGTAAGGAGTTTAAGCAGTAACTTTTACCGCATATTATCTATAGACAGATGGTTAAACGGAAAGATTAAATTAGACGCTAGAATAGTATCTAAGACATTATATCAATTATGCATAGAATAATTGGGTATTACTATTACTAATTATATAGTTTATATATAATGTAACACCATAGGAAGGAATAGGCACATTACTATTTAAGGCAAATTATGGATATAAGCTAAGAATATCGTTATTACTACGGTAAGCGAAGAAAACAAGTAGTATAGTTAAAGAAAAAATAAAGACACTAATAAATCTTTATGTAGACCTTATAGAATCAGTAAAGAAAGTATAAAAAAGAATAAAAAAGTACTATAATGCTAAGAGATCTAAGGGACTAGATCTTAAGGAGGGAGATAAAGTGTGGCTACTATATAAAAATTTTAAGAGTTAACGACTAAGTAAGATGTTAGACTATGTTAGACTAAGGCCTTTCGAAATTATTTAGAGGATTTTACTGGTTATATTTAAGTTAAACCTACTAGCTAAGATAAGGATCTACCCTATATAGTATATTATAATACTAGAGCTAGTATACGGGAATATTAAGCCACNNATTTATAAAGTAGACATATATAGAGGATAAGAGGAAGACAAATAGTAAGTTTTAAAGATTGTTAGTTATAAGAACGTTAATAATAAAATATAGTATAAAGTTAAGTAAATAGGCTATAATAAGACTACCTAAAAGCTACTAGAGAATTTAAAGAACGCTATAAGAAAGGTATAGGAGTATTAGAAGAAATTAGGTTAGGTAGTATTAATAAAAAAGAATTACTAAAGAACGAGTCACCTAAGGGGGACCTAAGAAGAGTAGTTACTAAACTACTTAGATCTATTTCCTTCTCTATTAGAAGAGAATCCGTTCTTTTATCGCCAAGTTCCTATAAACCTTATTCTATAAGTTTCTACTCTTTAAAACAAACCTTCTTATAAACCTTTTTAAGATGGATTAACTAAGCGAACGCAGTAAGATAAGAATTAAGAGCCCTTTGCTAAGCTTTAGCAGCCTTTTATTTAGCGTTATAAGAACAATAAAGTTCCGCTAGAGTAATAGACAGTTTATTATCTAGCCGCGTAGTAGTAGATTAAATATAAGACCCTAAAATAAATTAATTAAGGAACTAGACAACTATTAAAAGTAATAGGTTGCGTATATTTAGCATTAGAGACAGAGCGAACGTTATAGGACGAATAAATATTTACTTTAATGCACTCTAAGTAAGAGGACGGTTATTACGAAGATGGACTCGCTAACGTAATATAAACTAACCCCTCTTTTAAATAACGAGAATATAGAGATAGTATAATCTCACTAAGAGATAATATTATAGCGATAGTACGAGACTAATAAGCTATAGACGAAGAAGAAGGAGCTTTAGGTATAATAAGTTAAAATATTAACTAAATTAATTAGACGGATATTATACCTTTAGTAAATAACTTAAAGATATTTAAGATCTTTAAGGATAAAGATAAAGAGGAGGGAGATGGTATTACGGACGCTTTAAGTATAATATTATAACTACTTAGAGAAGAGACGGAAGAAGCTAGTTGGTTAATTTAAGTATGGTCTAAAATGGAGCCGATAAAGCTATATAACGAGGAATAGTAACTAAGGTTATATAACGTAATCCATATAATCTATAGGATCTATATAATCTATAATAGAGTAGATAAAGTATACGTACCTTACGTATAAAGGGGATTTCTTAGGAGTATAGTTGTGTATTTAAAGGACCATAGTCCCTACCTAGATAGTTCTCTCCTTTGTAGTAAATCTTAGAATATAATTAGAGTTAATCTATTAGGCAACTACTCCACTAGTTATTATTACGTTGTTAACTTCTTGTTTACCTATATACCCGGCCTATTAATAAGTCTACCGTAGTTCCTGCTATAAGGCTTTATTACAATCGAAGTATAAGTATAGTAAGAGGGACGCGCAAGCCTATATAATTGGATTGTCTATAAACAAGAATCTAAAGCTAGGGAAAGGAAAGGAGAAGAAGAGTAGCGCCACTCAATGTTTTATAAGATCTTCGCGTCACGTGACCGCAATATGCGGCAATCTATGGCAACTTGCCTATATAAAGTTCTGCCAAGTTCTACCAGTGCCGTAACATTACCCCCCCCCCTTTAGTAAAGCCTGCCCTTAGGCTTTATATATCTATATTACTTCTATAGGGCGTTTTTATCTTTATATTCTTCTAGTAGCCTATTATCTTTACTATACTAGCACTCTATCTACTTATCTGGGTACTTTAGGAGTCCTAGTTTATTAGGGTAATAGTTATAGAATTTTTAAAGCTTATAGGGACTGCTAATAAAGTTCTATATAGGGTACTAGGTAGGGTCTAAGTTATAGCCTTTCTAACTAACGTAGTACTTTAGCGTTTTCCTTACTAGTTTACAGGCTAGTACTTCTTTAATTTCCTATTTATCGTCGCTATTAACTTAAATCGGCAGGGGAGGTTCGTTCTTTTATCCGGGTAATAGGTTATTTATAGCTTTCTATAGCTTATCTAATAAGAAAATAGAATAAACCTTAATTAAATCTAGGAGCTTTACTTTATATAAGTTACCTATCTTCTTAAGGACCTTGTACGGCCCCGCTATCTAATAGTCTAGCTTACGGCTAGGCCGTTCCGTCTTTTAGTTCTTTATTATAACCCAAACTATATCGCCTACGGTAAAGTCGGGTTCGCGCCTATACTTATTTACCTATTATACTATTAATTTTTAGGCCTTTTCTAGATTTATACGGGCTACTATCTAGGCTTCCTTTAAGCGCTTAGCGTACTGCTGGGCTTTCTTATAAGATAGCTTCTTGCGTACAGTCTGTGGTCCTTCTGGTCTATCCTAGTTAAAGCTTATTTAGGGTAAATACTCCATTTCTAGTTAGATAGGTGCAAATCCCGTAGAGTTATAGGGTAGAATTACCTGGGCATAGTTTATTAGGGGTAGCAGTTCGCCCTAGTTATCCTAAAAGTAGTTAATAAAAGGCCGGAGTCTCTAATCCAAATATTAATTTATAATCTCCGTCTAGCTATTTATCTAGGGGTAGTATACTATGGAGAGCTTTAGCCTAATACCTAGGATCTAGGTAAACTCGTTTTAGAAGGCCGATATAAATTATAGACTATAGTCGGATACTATAGTATCTAATAGTCTATAAATGCGGTAGATATAGTAGATATATAGTTAGGCCGCCTTCTTAGTATTAATATTCTTATAATAGGGAATTAAAAACAGGCGCTTGCTAAAGCGGTTAACTAGAATTATAACCATATTATATCCGTTGCGGTCCGTAGGTAGCTTATAAAAGTCTATAGAGATATACTGCTAGGGGCGGTTAGGTATTAGGAGAGGTTTTAATAGTTCTAGGGTCTTATCTTATAGAATCGTAAACCTACAGCAGTTATTACAGTTCTGTACGTAACGGTTAATATCTATAACCATTTTAGGCTAGTAGTAACGGTTACCAATAATCTTGCAGGTCTTATTCTTTTTAGGGTAGGCTATAGAGACCTAGGTATATGCTTTAGTAATAAGCTGTTACAGGACACCCCTATAACACCTTGCACACGTTTACCTGTTTCTACCGACTCAGCAATTAAAGACTAACCGCGAAATGGCAATTTAACGGCAATCTAATGGCAATCTAACGGCAATCTACGGCATTCTGCTATATTCTGCCAAGTTCCACCAAATTCTGCCAAGTTCTGCCAGGACCACGACCTGAACCCTATTCTGCCTATGTACGTATTAACCAAGCAACCAAGTTAACAATATATACCCTTTCTCCCCGTTTTCCTACCTTCTTTCCTTTCGCAACGTCTTAACCTCCTCATACAGTTTATATACATAGCTTAATAATATCTACCTTGCTATATATTATCGTCGCTTATACTTACTCCGTGATATAAGCCAGGTTTATAAGTTCCGTTTCTTTACTACTACTAGCCATTTCTAGTACTTAAGTAGTCTATTTTTAAGGGACTATAGGCTAGTAATATCCTTTGCCTTTTTACGGTATTCCTATAGAGAAGGATCTATACGGTTTACTTATAGTAATTTATTAATAAAGTTAAACTCCGTAGGGTTAATAGGATATATCTTAGCGCTTAGAGATTTAGTACTTAGTTCTTCCTATATCTAAGGGTTAAGGTACTCTAGTTATAGTAGCGTCTAGGTCTATAATAAGATCTTTACAGCTATCTAGTCATTTAGGTCCTATTTACGTCTTATAAGAGCGTCCGCACGGTTAGTGGCGCCTAGCCTATATATAATTAGGAAGTTAAACTAGGATAAAATATCTGCCTAGCGCGCTTACTAGGCCGTAAGGGCCTTAGTTATTATAAAGTATTCTAGGGCCTTATAATCTAAAACTACCTAAATAGGCTTAGGGGTCCCTTCTAGCTATACTCGCCAGTGCTAAAAGCTAGAGATAATAGCCAACATTTTTTTATCGTGGATTAGGTAGTTTAGCTTAGCATCTATTATAGTCTTTAAGTAGTAAGCAATAGGGTGCCATTCTCTGTTAGTCTGCTTTTAAGAATAAATACCAGCAATAACACTATCTAAGGCATCCGTTTTTAGCATTAAGGGCCGTTTTAGGTTAAAGTAGGTGAGCAAGGGAGCGGAAACTAGCCGTTTCTTAAGCTTACTAAAAGCCTGCTTATATACGGTATTAAAATAAAAGGGCCGGTCCTTTATAGTAAGGCGGCTAAGGGGCTAAGTAATTCTGCTATAGTTCTTAATAAAGCGTTAGTAGATGTTATAAAAACCTAAAAATAACTGTATCCCTTTTACGGTCTATGGTAGTTCCCACTAATTAATTACGGCCGTCTTTTCTAGGTTAGCCTTAATTCCGTCCGTACTAATAATAAACCCTAGGTACTTTATATACTTTACACTAAATTCTAACTTCTTAATATTGGCCTATAGGCTAGCCTTATAGAGTTATTATAGGACCTTATAGACGTGCTCCTTGTATTCTAACTTATTCTTAGAGTAAATTATAATATTATCTAAGTAGGCCGTATAGAAGTCGTCGAGGTTGTTAAAGAGTACATCGTTTATATATTATTGGTACGTAGCTAGTTTATTAGTTAGTCTAAAAGGAAGTACTTTATACTTATATAATCTATATTAAGTCTAAAATATAGTAAGATTTATAGATCTGGGGTTTATTCTAATTTAGTAAAAAGCCTAACGGATATTAAGCTTTATAAATACCTTAGCTCTATTTATTTGGGCCAGTATCTTATTAAGTAGGGATAGCGGATAATAGTCTTTGCGGGTTATATTATTAAGCTTATAGTAGTTAATGCAGAAATAAAGTTCTCTATTTAGCTTTTTTGTAAAGAGAATAGGGGAGGTAAAAGGGGCCTGGCTAGGCTTAATAAACCCCTTTACTAGGTTATTAATAAGATACTACTTAGTGGCCTATAACTTAGTAATAGATTATTTATAGAGGGGGGTATAGCTAAGGGCGTTTTCCTTATTTAACTTAATCTTAATCTTATAGTCGTACGGTTAGTGCGGTGGAAGTATATTGGATACTACCTTAGAGAATACGTCCTTAAACTTTTAGTATTAATAGGGTAGTTTCTATTCTACTAGCTCCTTATCTATAAGCTCGCTTTCCTATCTACTAAGCTTACTTTCCTTTTCCTTAAGTATTTAATTAATTTTGTATAAGCTAGTTATAAAAGTAATAGTATTAGGCTAGACTAAGTTCCGGTAGAATCCTATAGCGCTAATATAGCAGATATTAACTAGTGGGAGGTCCGCAGATTTCCTTACTGCCGTTTACTGGACCGTATTTTACGGTCTAGGGTTTATAATCTTTCTTAGCTTCTATTCTATCTTCCGTAAGTTATTCCTCTGGTCTATTAGTTTAGTATAGTATCTAATATTTCTTGCTGTTCTTCGTGGCTATATAGGGCCTAAGCTCTCTATAGGGGGCTTTTTTAGGTTATTACTAACTTCCTAGGTCTTTAATGCGGGTAGCGTAATGTAGGTAGTCTAGGGGCGGCGTAGTATACGGATCTATTACGGATTAAGCTATATATCTTTCTTAAAGGCCTGGTCCCTACGTATAGCATTAGCCTAGTAAATAGTATTAATCTAGGGCCGTATAATATTTTCTATTATAATACTAATTTCTTTTATAAAGGAAGGAGTTAGGGGTAGGGTTTTAGGCTAAATAAGCCGTTTACTCTATATATCTAGCTATAAGCCTAAATAGGCTAGCTATTTTCTTCCTAGGATTATATTATAGCTTCTTAGGTCTATAATAAGAAAGGGGATGTTATACTACTTTTGTCCGTTAATATAAAGGTAAATCTATAATATAGTTATAATAGGTAGTCCTACCCGTCCGTTATACCCATAAATAGGAATTAGCTTAGGCAGTTCTTCTAAAGGCGTATTTAAAAAGTTAGCTAGTTTTATAGCGCACTTTATATTAATTAAGGTAAAGGTATTTACTCCTAAGTTAGCTAAAGCAGAGGTTAAAACTTAATATTTATTGCGGAATAAAGTATAAGGAATAGTGCAGCTTCTTTTACTAACTAGCTAACCTAGATTAATATATAACATATTAATTCCTTTTAACCCTAGGGAGGAGTCTTCCCCTAGGGTTCCTCTTTTTCTAACTTTATGCTATTCTCCTAAATTAATAGGACCTTATTTATCTTTGCCTTTATTAGGCAGTTTCTTATAGAGTAGCTAGGTTAACTATATAAGAAGTAAGCTCCTTAATCGCTAAGGGCCTATATATAGGGGTCGCTATATATAAGCTAGGTATATACTAGACCTATAGTAAAGGTAGCTACGCGGCTAGCTGCTGTATTAACTATAGGCTAAGCGGCTAGTACTATATGGGTTACTGATTATACTAGGGCACTATAGGCCGTTCTCGCAGTACTTATAGCCTAGTTTATAAGGTTTTTAGTTTTTAGCTAATTAGCGCATGCCTTAATTTAATAGAGGCCTTAGCTAATAGCTAGGCAATAGTCCATAAGTTCTTTTAGCGTCTATGCTATAGTATAAGCTAGTAATACGGCCCACTATAGGTCTAGAGTAAGCTTATTAAAGAGGTCTAGCAGTAGGTCTTTTTAGGGGATCTAGGCCTATCTAACTAGGTATAAAAAGCGGGTCTAGAAGGCTAAAAAGGTCTCCACTGTTTTTATATTTAGGCTTTTATAGCTAAGGTAAGCATTCTATACTTTAAAAAGGTCTTTATAAATAGAAGATAAGTATTTAATTATTTCTTCTTTAGAGATAAAGGGGTTTATTAAGTCTTTAGTGTATTACAGGCGTAAATACGTCTAGGTATCTTTACTAGTACGGTTAAAGATATAGGCCATCTTAGCTCGGGGGGTAGGAAAGTAGTTAGTATTAACTTTAAGCTTATCCGGTAATTAAAGCTTCTAGTTATTAAATATTAGGTCTGTTTTATCCGTAAGTAATAGGGGATCTATAACCTTTGCTAACCGCTTCGGTACTATATAGGCCTTAGTAGATCTACTAAGGCGCTAGGATAGGGCCTAAAGGACTATAGCAAGTCTTTAGTTATCTAAGAATAACTTATTATTAGATATAGGGGGTATCTCTAGCTTTAAGCAGCTCTTATAGTTATTTAATTTTAGTATTAGCTGCCGTAAGCTCCGCCTAGGGGGTTAAAACATTAATTATTTCTTTGTCTAAGGTATTTAAGGGTCCTATAGCTGCTTTACCTACTGCTGTATTTTGTAGTATAGTAGTAGGGGTATTATATAATTTCTGGTAGGTTTCTATAGGGGTTTTAGTCTATGCGTATTTTATAAGTCCTATTTTATTCTTTTCTATTCTTTCTAGTTCCGTTCTATTCTTTAAGTTCTAGTAATAATCTTTAGGTCTAGTTCTATATTCTATTCTGGTTTGTAGTCTTATAAATATATTTAAGTTCCTTCTTAGGAAGAAGAGGGTAGTTAAGCTTTAGATAATATTAGCGACTTAGTTAATTAAGGCATAAGTACGGTAAGAGGGACGCGCAAGCCTGTACGATTGGATTGTCTATAAATAAGAATCTAAAGCTAGGGAAAGGGAAGGAGAAGAAGAGCAGCGCCGCTTGATGTTTTATAAGATCTTCGCGTCACGTGACCGCAATATGCGGCAATCTGTGGCAACTTGCCTGTACAAAGTTCTGCCAAGTTCTGCCAGTGCCGTAACAGTTAGAATACAAGCCAAGGTTTAACAAGAGAAGGAGGCAGCTAAAAAAAAACGCCGCTAGAGAGAGGAGGCTATATACGCTCGCGCAGTAAATCTACAGCTTTGAAACGACCTTAAACTGACAAGAGGAGGTAGACGGAAGAAATAAGCTTCTAGGCAATCTCTTATTGTTATTTTAAAGGTCGCAATTAAGGTAATAGATAGAGTGGTTATATCTAGGGCTACTCGCGCTTAACACTAAATTTAACGACTTCCTACGGTCGGAAAATCTCATATAGTAGCTTATTCAAATGAGGAAACTTAGTAGATTACTACATTAAAAATCTAGACGATTTTATCAATTATATGTGATTCTACGGCCTCAAATCGAGGCTTGGCAATATTTGATTTTGGTATGCATTGAGTGGGACCGTGCACGGAGGGGGGGGAACCAGCAGACCTGCGGAGGATAGATTATCCTATCCGGTCGGGCGGATAATAATCTTATCCGAGGATAGCCCGGATATCGGATAATATCCGGATAATATCCAAATAATATACTACCTATAGCCCCACTAATATAACTCTATATTTTATAAATAGAGGCCTAATTTATAGCTCTATTCTAGGGCTATAAAATAAGCCTTTATTTATATAATTTAAGGCCGTTTTGGTAGAGTTATAGGGGGTACTTATTTCTAGGAATGGAGGGGCCGGATAAGTCAGCGGAGAGCCTTAAGCCATTACAAAGCACCCCCTATAACCCTACTAATAACGCTCTATATTTTAACATGCGGATAGTTGGCCCCCCAACTAAAATTTTGACCCAAGTTTGTAATTTAGAGCTTTATTATATAGACTTTAATTAATATATATAGAGATGAGGTTTTCCAGGGGGAGACCCCCTGGGACCCCCCTATATAGAGCTTTTACTTAATTTAGAAGTAGTAGTAAGACTAAGGCGCCTTNGTCACCGCTAGGTAAGGATCTACTNNAGTNACTAAGGCGCCCTACTTAAACTAAGCTTAAAGGTTATATTGGTCACGAATCTAGTATATATTTAGACTGCAGAGCTTTAATATAGAGCCCTCTANGTAGGATCTNATATAGTAGATTNTNATTNNAATTTAAAGCTTTATATACTAAATATTTTTAATGCCTAATAAATAAATCGCCGCATAGCTGGAATTAAAGTCTACTACCCTAACTTAATTAAATACGCATATAAGAAGAGACATAACAGTATGCTAAGACTTCTCCCCCTAACGGGTAGAGGCGGTGCGGCTATAGTAGCGACGCCTAATATAATTAATTAACTATATCGTTGCCCACCAGTTCGGATATACAACGACGCAATAGCTCGGTAATAATGTAATAACTCGGCACCAAGCAATAAGAGGGGGGAAGAAAGGGAGGGTAGAAGATTAGGGGTGGCTCGGCCACTACAAGAAGGTTATAATAGTGGTATGGTATTAAACTTTAAAAATTATATCCCGGGAGCTTAATTAACAACCCCTATATAAACCGTTAACAACGTTTAGTTGTAGAGCTTTAAACCAGCAGATATTTTAGGAATGCCTATTATAAGCAGCTCCAAGTACAAAATCTAGAATATTTAGTAGTGGTAGAGTACGGGACGGGGTATATATTTATGTTCCCAAATATCGTTACGTAACGCAATCTTTAGGTAATAAAAACTAGCCGTTAATGTTGCTTAACTAATACCTACCAGAGGTTCCTCCGTCCTTTTTATCTTCTCTTTTACCCATTATCTCCTTATCCGATACTGTCTATATCGCCACATTAACTAATAGATCCCTTAGTGGGGATTAGGGAGGAGTATTAAAGCACCTCTAGCTCCAGTAAAGAAGAAGAAAAGAGGAAAGAAAGGTATAAAGAAGGGAGTATTTATAGACGGGAGGAGGCCTACAAGTATAGGAGATTAGGCGGCTATAAATAGCTATTAATGTTACTCAACTAACACCTACTGGAGGCTCCTCCGTCCTTCCTGTCCTCTCTTACCCGTCTTATCGTCTAATGCTATCCATATTACCACGTCAACTAATAGATCCCTTAGTGGGGACTAAGGAGGAGTATTAGAGCACCTCTAGTTCTTATAGGGAAGAAAAAAAAAAGAAAGAAAGGTATAGAGGAGGGAGTATTTATAAACGGGAGGAGGCCTACAAGTATAGGAGATTAGGCAGCTATAATATAGCCAGTAACATTGCTCGACTAACACTTACCAAAAGCTCCCCCGTCCTTCCTATCCTCTCTCGCCCGTCTCGTCGTCCGATGCTGTTTATATTACCACATTAACCAATAAATCCCTTAGTGGGGACTAGGGAGGGGTATTAGAGCACCTCTAGCTCTTATAGGAAAGAAGAAAAGAAGGGAGAAAGGTATAAAGGAGGGAGTATTTATAGATAGGAGGAAACCTACAAGTATAGGAGATTAGGCAGCTATAATATAGCCATTGTCATTGCTTAACTAACACTTACTAGAGGCTCCTCCGTCCTTTCTATCTTCTTTCTCACCTATCTCCTTATCTAATGCTGTCTATATTGCCACATCAACTAATAGATCCCTTAGTGGGGACTAGAAAGGGGTATTAGAGCACCTCTAGCCACTATAAGGAAAAAAAAAAGAAGAGAGGAAGGTATAAAGGAGGGAGTATTTATAGATAGGAGGCCCTATAAGCACGTAATTTAGTAAGTACTAATAGCATAAGATTCTCGTACAGGATAGGCTTAATTGCTTACTAAAATATAGGGTGTCTCTGTCACTGTAGTGGCTACTGTAGTAGTAGAGACGCCTTAAATATTTAAAGTTAATTTTTAATTCAGTAGAGGTCGTTATTTTTAGAATTTAATAGGTTAGGAAGGGTCTAGGTTAGGGTTTAGCTAGCGTCTTAGCAGAACCTTATTTAGACTTTCAGAACTTTTAATTTAATTTATTAGTTCGTTTGTCGGTTAGGTACGTTTATTAACTAGGGTTAATCGTCTATTTGTTTAATAGGTAAAGAAGCTTAAGATACTACAAAGGTAGTAGAAGTAGTTTAAGTAAGGCTATAAGGTTAGAAAGAGGGTTCTTAGTTAGGAATTGTTGTAATTATATATATATTCTCAGAGGTTACGTAACTTCTTATATAAGCAACATTTCCGCCCTTTAAAAAAAATTAAAAAATTTTAAAAATCAATTAACGCTATAGACAGCAACAATATTGATCCGGCAATGCTGCCAATTCTCCCTATATACCATTATATGTATATCTAATAGCTCTAGAAGCGGTAAGAAGGTAGAACGGATAGGGGGGTTAAAAGTTAGAAAATTAGATTTCGCGGTTAAGCTATTTAAAAGTTAGAAAACCAAGACGAATGCTATATTCTCCGCTTACCTCTAAGCCAGTATATAATTTCCTAATTAGGAAAAGTCGTTTATAAGTAGTTGCTACTACCTCCGTACAAAATCTTCCTATTATACCTCTTTAGTCTTACTTATAAATAACTAAAATCGTTCCTTATTAAATTTACATTTAAATATAAGCCCCAAAAGCTTCTTAACTCGTGAGATTGCTATATAGGTTAATCCGGCTATCTTATCCTTTTCCTTAATATTTAGAACTACCCGGTTAAGCGTTAGGCTTTAGCTTTTATATACAGTAAGAGCAAAAGCTAGAGTAATTAGAAATTAACGCCGTAAGCAAAAACCTCTTATACCCTCCTACTTATAAAGCACGGAAAAGATAGGGATAACTTTTTTACTATCCTGCCGAGTAAATAGGGCAGGTTCGTTATACCTATTTACTATAATAAATAGTAACTAGGGCTAATCCTTTTTAATATCCGCGTATTCCTTCTATACAACATCTTTAACTATACCAGTAGTACCGTTTACTAAGCCTAGTTTAACCCAGATATTCTATATTAGTATTACTTTCGCGCTAATACATAGGGCTAAATTCTCTATAGTACTGTACTAATTAGAAGTAGCTTTCCACGCACCTACACTAGTATTAACTAACTTAATAGCCACTACCGGCTATAAAAGGTCGCGAAGCCGAATAGTATTATACTTACCTATAGTAGCGTGTATGCCATATAGCTGAATTATATTATTAAAGCCCGCAACCTTATTAGTAGATAGGCCCTGCTTATACCTAGTTAAAAGAAGCTTTTAGGTCGAATTACTTATAGAATTACTATATAGCTCCGCGAGGGCGGTCCTAAATACAAAGCTCTTAGCGTTATTACCGCCCTACCATATAACTTAATCTAGGACAGTAGTTCGGTTAATCGCCTTATAGGCTCCCTTTTTATAGCTGGCGAGCTCTAACGGCCTAGCGGGTAGATTATTATATAAGGCCGCCTAACCTACAGGGGGAAGCTAATAGAAATCGCCTATTAGCAAGATATTTAAGCCTCTAAAGTAGTCGTTGTTACGCACAGGGTAGATCTAACGGAGGCAGCGATTAATCTAGACCAGATATACTTGCCTAATTATAGATTTCTTATTAAGGATAAGATAGTAAATATGCTTAAAAGCTTATTATAGAGGCGTAAGACTAGCAGCAGGTAATTCCTTAAAGGGGCGATTTATTAGCAACCTTAATAGTTTATATATAGTTCTACCGTTAATATTAAAGGCAGCTACTCTAGTAGGGGTAGCTTAAACTAATGGCGACGGCTTACTATTAGACATAGCTATATTATAGAGCGTAGTAGACAGAATAGCAATAAGATATAACTTACCGGTTTCTACCTCTCTATTAATATTAATCCGCAGTAGGGGGGGGCTAAGGCCCACTTAGATCTGCCTATAGTAATTAACTATAACATTATAGATATAACGCTAACCTAGTTATAAGGAGGACGGAGTTGCTATTTGGGATAGGCGGCTCTACGGTAGAGGCTATAGCCGTACTTCCTGCTAATAAGTCCTTTTATTAAGCTGCGGGTACGTACCCTAATGCGTACTCTAGTTATAGTTATAATTAAGCTCCCTATTACCAAGCCTATTAGGATCCTTAATTTTAACTCTATTAGTATTTTAAACGTGGGCATGTAGGGCCTTAAAGGACTGGTATAGCTCTAAGTCGTCTGCGAAATCGCCCTTAAACTTATTAATATTAGCAGTTTCACGACCTTCCTCTAGTTTCCAATTATAGAAGTAGTTAGGCTAATGCTAATAAAAGTTAACACAAGCCTAATAGGAAGCCATATAATTAGGAGCCCCAAATCTATTAGTATAAGTAGCTACTTCCTTATACTCCCTCCACGGGTAATAAAGAATAAGCTTTACGCGGCAGAACTTAAGATACTGCGGATAGGAAGGATCGCCGTTATATTATAGAAAGTACGATATAACTTAAGGCCTTGCTCTTAGTCGACGCTTATAAGTAGAGTAATTAAAATAGAGAAGAAAGTTAAGGAAGATAACGTCCTCTACCCTATTTAGGCGGCGCTTATATTTCTTATAGTTAGATAGTCTATGCACTCTTAGTTACCCATCTGTAAACTTATATATAGCGCTCTAATCATCCTCCTAGCGGTAGTATAAAGTTACTATATTCCTAGAGCCTTTATAAAGGGGAATGTTAAAAAGTAAATAGTATACCTCCTGCGCTAACTAATCGCGTTTAGTAATAAGCTTATTTATAAATCTAGCCACGACCGAACTAAAGGCATAAAGGCTATTAGCGTGCGGCTATACTAATTAGAGTAACTCCTGGTAGGAAGTTAACTTCTTCTCTTCCTTACTGCAATATTTGCCTATATAGTTAACTATTACTAATATGCTTATAGCGGGTAACGTATTAATATTCGCCATCCACGCCAATATTATAGCTATATTATAATTATTAAAAAGCTTATCGTTACGCTATGGACAGAACGTCTAGTAATATAGATTTTAATCCTTTAATACAGCGGCCTTATTACAAAAAGAGCGTGGAAAATAGAAGCGGCACTTCTTTGCTCTAGTAGAACCTTTCTTTAATCTTAAGCAGTAAGATTTGGTGCAATTACAGTACTGTTAAAATTAATTAAGGCAGGCAGTAAGAAGCTTACTGGTATTAAGCTACTCTTTATAGCTAAGAGCAGAAGGATATCGGAGATTAAAAGGCCTAGATTAATTAGGATTAATTACGGATATAAAAGTATTCCAGTACTTAGCAAAAGCTGCCCTTAACTTACTAGCTAACGGATCTAGCCTTAGGGCTGTTAAACTCTATAAGAAGCTATATATATAGCCGCTACCTTATACCTACTACTTATATTAGAACTAAAAGTTAGTACTATTAAATAGGCCTATAAACACGTGTTTCCTAAACAGATTAAAGCGGCGATATAGCCAGTAAGTAGCAATATGCGGATTATTGTTAAGATTTTAAGAAGTAATCTAGTAGCGCTAAGCCTTATTAATAGCCTTATATTTATTAAATAGAGGTATATAAAAGTATAGATTATGCTAATATAGATTAGTAGCGCTTAGTGTAAAGAATAGAGACCCGCTTTTAATATTCTTAGTATAGGCCGTAAGCTTATTTCTCTTCTGCCTTTAGTAAGGTCTAGTGCCCTTAAGGTTCTATATATGCCATATAATCTTATTTACTAACTGGCTACCCCTATTACCATTTATAAGATCATTAAGCTTATCTAAAGATAGACTATTTTTATTTAATCGGCCGTAAAGGAAGCGGGTAGTGCTAAGGGCTTGCTCTCTTATAATCTAATTAAACACGTAGTAGCGGAATAAGGGGTAGCGGCTAAACCAACCGTCCTAATACTTAAGTATATGCTTGGCGTACGCAGCTAGGGTAACTGTACGGCTTCGTGGTATATTAAAATTGGCTTTACTATAAGGAAATAGAGTAAGAAAGGCGCCGCGTATAATAAAACTAGCTAATCGCTTAGAGAGAGGCGTTTACCGCATAGTAGGAACCTCTAGGCCCGCTTATAGGTCTTATTAGTGTTAAACCTCGCGACTTAAAAGCTCTAATTTATTAAGGCTAGGTACTAGATTAGGAACCAAAGTATCTAGTACGTCGTCATTAAATTCGCTATCTAGTATATTACTGCTAAGCTTAACAGATAGAGGATTAACGATAGGAGGACGTTGTATAGGAGCAGAATTGCTTATAGAAGCTAACGTAGCCTATGACCTAGGAGTAAGCTAAGCCGTCAGGCCACTAGAACCTTACTCTGGCTTATTAATATAAGGTAGCTAATCTAATATAGAGCCATTTTTGGGTAAGCTGGTAAGTTAGGTGCTACATATTTTAACGTCACAATAATTAGAATAATTAACTTTTAGAAAGTAAAGCTATAGTAATATAGCAGAGCGCCTTACGGTATACCGTTTAGTAAACCGTTAACTTAAGTATTCGCTACTATTTACTACCGTAGGCTTCACGACTAGTATATCGAGTTTAGTAGGTAGCCGTAGTAGCTGCGTCTAAGTCTTTGGTGTATTCTAGCCAAAGTAGCAGATATGGCCAGTATAGCAATGTTGCTAGCCGCGTACACGCACGACTTGCAGATAAACGTATACGCGCGCAATTAGAAGCTCCTCTACCGCAGTAAGTATAGGCAGGAAGCTAGGAATAGGCCCTAGATTAAGCCCGTTACTTTCACTAAATAAGGGAGAAAGGGTTAGATCCTTAAGACTATTAGCGTCCTTAATACAGGCTTTATATATACCTATATTATCACCCTCTATAACTAGGCCCATTTAGAACCACTGCTCCTTACAACAACTATACGTCTCTATATATTCAGCCTATAGTATACTCCTAAACTTCTTAACTCGCTCCCAATTAACAGCCGAAACGGGTAGTAGTGTGGCCGTAGTCGGAGTAGGTATTAGCGGTAGAGTAGGCATAAGAGCTAGTTCTAGAAAGGACGTATTTGGGCCATCTAGAGTGCCTCTTCTACTATATAGAGCTTTATCTATAGTATATAGCGGAGGAGTAGGTAAGTAAGCTTTACCCCGCCAATTAAGAATGCGGTACTCCCGTTATATTGCCCTAATTGTCTTCCGCCGTTAAGCTATTTTAGGGGTATCTTAGCTATTCTAGCCACGAGGCAGAAAGGCGTTCTCGGTATCGTTTTTAGGTAGAGCAGTTTGCTAGCGCCTTGTCGGATAATTCTTAGTAGTAGAACCTAGCTCTATAAGAGCTCTCCGCTTATTTGAACTATATTTAGAGGCCTAGAAAAGTAGGCAGAAGTAGAAGTAGTATATAGGGAATACGCGCCTTTAACCGATATAACTGGCACAGCTTTAAAAGCTTCTTTAAAGGGCCATCTTTAACAAAGTTAAGACGGGGCTTATAGATACAGCACTTGCTACACTTAATTACAGTAAGGTCTGCCATATTTACGGTATATATAGTGGTATTAATAGAGATATTAACAAATACGTCAACAAAAAGGTACGTGATGATGATGATGAAGTTTATTTCGCCCGGAGGCACTAAGCCTAAAGGGCACTAGTACTATATTACATAATTACGCTTCCTTTAGTCTTGCTATATTCTCGTACAAGCCCGTATATATGCCTTATTTAGTATTCCCTAGTGTTACTTATGCCTTATTCTACGAGATCTTGTAGGTAGTTAGTAGCAGGTGGTCTTGGGGGGCTGTTCCTCCAAGTATTTAGTGTCCTATCTTCGGCGATTAAAGCGAGATCTGCTGGTGGCATGAGGGTGCGTAGTATGGGTTGGTTAAAGCGTAGAGGAGGGGGGGGAAGTTTCTGACTATAGTGGACGGGTTATTAATTTAATTCTGCCTTAAGTTGTCTGGTGGCTATTGCGTATTTTACTATCGCTCGGACCGCGTCTACGTTTAGTGTCTACTGTCTAGAGTTGCTTAACGCCTTCCCCCTAAGATAGAAGGATAAGCTGCCTCTTCTTATGTCTGTTTGCTGTAGTATTTGCTCTTAATATAATGTCCATTTTATACACCTAAAGAGAAAGTATTTAACTGTTTCTCTTGCCTATCCGTAATTATATTAATCTAATTCTACCGCTTTAATATGGTGTAGATACCTATTAAGTTATATTATTCCTGTCTATAACTAGGCTAACACGTTTACCTTTTCTTGCTTAAGGGAGTTATATAGCCTACGGGTATGTTTACCTGGTAGTACTATATCTATTTTTCTTAAATACCTTCCTACTTTTTCTAGTAGTGTTTTCCTACCCCACTGTTTTGTTCTTGTGGTGTTTATTATTATAGCCTTAGCCTAGTATTGTTGTCCTCACGGTAGGCGTCCTTATGTAGTGGCTCGCCGTGCTGCTACTTTTGCCTTCTTGCCTAGTTTGAACTCCCCTTAAGGGACCCATGTAATAAGAAAATAGTTACTTCTTTGCCTTAATATATGGGCTGTGTTATAGATCTATGCAATACTTATTTAGCCGGATTATTACTTAGGTTGGCTAATTGCTAGTAGTGCTGCCTAATTACTAGTAAATATAGTAATCTATCTCTCTTATAGATCTGGCGGTAAGCACCTTATTACCATTAATATTGCCGCTAGTTTAGCTATATATAGGTTCTGTTCTACTTTTAGTTCTAGTGTAATTAAGTATATAACAGCTTCCCTATTTAGCGTATTACTAAGGGTGTTATAGATAACACCTTTTATTCCTACTATGCCTCTCCTCCTAGACAAGCTTGTTGCGATCTATATACCTTAGGTAGAGTTAGCGGCTTTAGTTACCCTATCTTTATCTAGGTTAATACTTATAGGCAGTCGGTCCTCCTATAGTGGTACTACGTAGGGCTGAATAACCTCCATCTTATCTGTTGGTGTATATTAATGTATATAGGCTATCTTCTATAGTAGGGACGTGAACCTCTAGAGCACCTTTATGCGGAGCCTTAAGAGCGGGTTCGTCTTATATAGCGTATTAAGGTTAACCTATAACTTAGTGGCCCTTTCTAAATACCGCTTGTGTACTAACCGTATACTTATTTCGGCCTCCCCAATAACCGTAGCTACTGTATAGAAAGTTCCTATAATTGCCTACGCTCTAATTTTTTGTACTTTATTTATTGCGGCTATAGCGGAACCCCTATAGGCGTGTATCTAGATATTTAAGGCGTAGTCCACCGCCGGCGCTACTGTTGCCCTAAATAGTTGTTTTATAGTTAAAGGGGATACTATCTAAAGTCTCTTTAGTGCTATAGCTGCGATAAGGCCCTTAGTGGCTACTTTTGCGATATATTGCTTATACTAAAGCTCCGCATTTATAACTACCCCTAGGATCTTAGCTATATGCCCTAGTATAACTATTTTTCCTTTAATTATAAACGGGGTAGTATTAGTCCGGTCCGCGTTTCTTATAAAGTGTATTAGTATAGTCTTTTTACCTTTAAACGTTACGCCGCTTCGTTTCTCCCAGTTTATTGCTCTATTAATAATAGCCTAAATACCTTTGCAGTTTACTACTGCCGATAGTCCTGTAACTTATGCATTATAGTTATCCACAAACGCCATTAAGCCTCCCTTTATATTAAGCCGGTGCTAGACTAGATCGGCGTTAAAAAAGAGGAATAGTATTAGCAAGAGCGGCGATCCTTACGGTAGTTCTACTTGTAGTAACTGTTACTAGTTGGAGGTATGGCCGTTAACTAAGATAGTCGCTATACGATTAGAGCAGAATGCATTAATCCACCGCACTAGCACTGGCGGTATACCTCTTGCTATAAGCCTCTGTAGTAGCCTCTCTTTATATACTCCGTTATATATACCCTTTATATTAAAGCTAATAAGGCTAAGCACCTTCTTAGACCTTTATGCGTTGTAGATATATTCTTGCAGTAGTAGTAGCGCCTATTTAGTAGAGCGCTTCTTCCTTACCCTAAAGTAATTTATAGGTAGTAGTCCAAAGGTCTCTACCGCGTGCGATATTCTTTTGGTAACTATAGACTCTAGCACCTTACCTAACGTAGATAGCAGAGAGATAGGCCTCTATGCCCTTGCCTTTATATAGTCTCCTTTATTTAGCTTCTTAAGCGGTATAATCTTAGCATTTCTCTATTGGTTAGGATGGTTGCCCTCGTCTAGTGAGGTCTGAAAGAGGAGTAGGACCCTATCTTTTATTACCGGCCATATCTGCCTTTACACTATTGCTAGTAGGCCGTTGTCCCCTAGCGCTTTCTAAGGCTTTGCCGCAAATATCTTCCGTTCTACCTCTTCCATTATAAGACGCGGTATTGGTGTTGGCGTTTATTGAGGCCGTAGACCCTTGTCCTCTATTTCTGCTAGCAGCAGGGGAAAGAATATAGTTAATAGCTCCGCTGCTTGCTTATCTTTGCCTTTTATAGTAGATCTATCTATCCTTACTAATAGTGGTATCTTATTAAACACTAAGTTGCCGCTTAGGTTAAGGTATTTTGCTGCTTACTAAATATTTATATTATCGGCCAGGAAGTCGTTCCAATATGTCCTTTTCTGTTTCCGTATTGCATTATAGTATTCCTTTAAGGCCTCCTTTACTTATTGCTCTAGTTCTGGTACTATCTGGCCCACTTAGCATTGGTTCTTTGCCTAGTTTCTCTAGTAAGTGTATACCCGGCGGAGCTTTATAATGTCTATTATCCACCACCTTTTTATATATAGTGACGGTCTAAATTTCGGAGTTAATACGTAGACTGCCTCTAGCACTACCTCCATAAGCCGGTCTGTTTGCTACTATACTCTACCGTCCACTAGGATAATACGGAGGGCGGTAGCAATCCTATTCCTAATTTTATTCTATAATATATTCTTAAAAAGCATTCTCTATTCTATAGCGCGTTTAGGGACCGTAATATTAAATATTATCTTAATTGCCCTATAATTAGATCCGTGTTCTGTCTTATGTATAGTGCACTTTACCATTATAGATGCTAGCTTATCTAATGCTAGGATTAGGTTAATCGTTGTCTTACAGTTGCCATTTTACTATATTTTTATATCCCTAGGCAGCAGGCTATACAGGGAGTGATTTCCTATAAGATTAATAATTGGGTTGGCTTCTTCCTATCTTGCTAGCAAGACGTCATTTCCTCCCCATAGCTAATCGTGCCGATTAAAGTCTCCTGTGAGTATTATATCGGTTTATATACCTATCTTGTTCTATATTTCTTAGATTAGTTAGCATAGTTTACTAGTTATATCCTATAGTGCTTCTGTATTCTTTTCCTTAATGTATACTAATACCACCAGTACTAATCTATTGGGAAGGCGCAGCACTGCCGCGGTAAGGTCTGCTGATTATACTGGCACCTATACGGCCTTAATGTCTTTTCAAATCTATAGCATGCTCTATACCGCCCACCTCTCTTTATACTAGGCCGTGGGTATTACCTTAGTCTAATTTAGGTGTCCTATAGGGACTATTACAACTATATTATCCGTTTTCTATACGTATAGCTCTGATATTACTAACACTCCAAAGTCTTTTAGTTGTTTATCGTTTATTAGGCTCTGCTGTACTATACTCTACTTTTAGACATTTAGTTAAAGTACCTAAAGTGTCTTATGTATAGCGGGTAGGATAAAGCACTTGATAATTTTTACTAAATAATTCATGTGGTCCTCCGCAAGGTATGCACTTTAAAATCTATCCTTAGCAGTTGTTATAATAATGTCCTTCTTAAGCGCATCTAGTATATACTTGCGGTCTTGTGTATATAAATGCTTTATGTCCTAGTGTCTAACACTAGTAGTATTGCGTTAGACCGCTTTTAGGTTTATAGGTTCTAATGTAGGCTGATTCCCCTATAATATAAAAGTATTAATCCTATAGTAACCGTGCTGCCTTACTACTTTTAGTAATATATACAACCATTAATCCATATACCTTTCCTATGTCTTTTTTACTAAGCCATCCTATCTGGGCTATGTATACATTATTCTCTTTTCCTAGCACCTCCACTACTTTATCTTAAATCTTTCCTTCCTGGTTAAGAACTGCTGTTTAGTTAGCGTTGTTAATTTTTACTAGGTAGAGCTAGTCTTACAGTACCCAAACACTAGGTGCTAAGGTCTTTTAGGCCGCTTCTTTTATATATTAAAGCTTAACTTTATTCCTATAAGTTATCCTAATGCGTACGGGGTTCCTGGGGTCTTTAATTACTGCTGTATAGCGCTAGCTCTTGTGGCCTTCCGTTATGTATATACCATTTTTAATTGCTTACCTAATTACCCCCAGTTATGCTTCATTCTTATTTTCTTCTTTAACTCTAGATATATTAACTATGCAGTATAGCGTATCGGTGATAGTTAATGGTATAGTATTCCTTAATGGGAAGGACGTTAAGTTGCTTAGTTGACTGTTTGGCGGTATATAGGCAACCTCCACGTACAACGGATCCGCGCTTAGTGGTGTTTAAATATTAAACAGTTAGGTCTAGATTACCTCCATCTTTTCTATAACCTCTACTCTAAGCGCGTTAATTTGCTCTATGAATATTTCGGTAAGAGCTTTAATTTAGTTTGCTTATGCCTCTTTCTGTTCCTTTATTGCCCCTAGTAGTAATATAACTAGGTTAGTTAGCACCTTAATCTGTATACTTGTTGTATTTATCTTCTTAGTTATTACTTAGTTTGCTATAATAGCTATTATTACTGATTGCTCTGCTCTCTTTTTAGCTATTACGCGGTTTCTTATTAACCCTATCTAATCCTTAGGACGTAGTTTTTTCCCTATATGCTTCGATCGTGGTGCCCTAGGGGCTACTGCTGCCACGTGAACCGTATCTTTTATATTACTCTCGTAACTATCGTGTTTAAAGGCCTTGGCTGTCTTAACGTGTTCCCAACACGATTGACGTAACAAGCCTCCTTCCCCCTCTATCGTCTCTATCTTCCCTCTCTTAACTTAAATACTGCGTATTAGGGGGGGGGTGTATAATATAGATAATCGAGCTCCGTCCTCCAAAAGGCTGATCTCAAAAGGTACGTGTATAATATTTTAATGTTCTAATATTTTAAAGTTCGTCACGTGAATTCTGCTATAACTTACCGTCCGCAACTTTTTTTTTTTTTTGAACCAATTAGAAGCAGGCTTAGCAAAGTTTAAAATCTAGGACCCGAATATATAGACCACTCGTACCTCGGGTCAATAAATAATAGCTTATTTTATAGCCCTAAAATAGAGCTATAGAATAGGACTCTATTTATAAAATATAGAGTTATATTAGTGGGGCTATAGGGGGTATATTGTTTTAATAGAGGACAATACACGCCGCTACGGCTTAGCGATTTTTACCGATCTTTTATAGTAGATAGTAGAGGCTCTANATAAAGCTCTACACGAAGCTCTNCAAAAGCTCTCNATAAAGCTCTGCTTAAAGCCCTATTTAGATCTCTAAGGCTTTACTAATACGTAGCACTAATATACTATCCCTTAACACGTTAGGGTCCTTAGAGAATTTACTACTGGATTTAATTAGGTACTTGTATTAAACCAAGTTCTCTAATTGGCTAGTCCCTTATTGATAACCGTAGGACCTAAATTAACGGGTTAAGGGATAACGCTCTATATAACGCTCTATGTTACGGCACTAGCAGAAAGCGGCAGCTATGGTAGACGTAGGGCTTACGTAACTCTTACGTGACTAGGGGATTATATATAACTCCTCGCGTTGCTGCTTATCCTTTCCTTTCCTTTTCTTTAGCTTTAGATTCTTGTTTATAGACAATCTAATTATATAGGCTTGCGCGACCCTGTTACAGTGCTGCAATAAAGTAAACTAAATAACTACGTTATGGTATGAAGAGGGGAAGAAGGTAGAAAGGGGGTATTGTATATAAATAGTAGGGCCGGCCGCCAAGTCGCTAGTGGTGGGCTAGCTAACAGTAGGAAATAGTACAAGATAGTATGAAATAGTATGCGTCAGGTTAGTGCCGTAATAGTACTCCTCTCCCCTAGATAGTTTGGTCCCCAAACTAAATAGATAACTTAAAAATAGGCAGTATATAGGGTTGCCTATTTTTTACCGTAAAGATATTAGTTCCGCTTACCGCCCTTAACCAAGCTAATAGTAATTTTCCATGCCGGGCATAGAAAATCTTAATTAGTTAGTTTAGTAAGTAAGGTTGGCAGAACTCTATACTGCCACCCGAATTAATCCGCGTAGCGTTTCTTAGCGAGAATTTAGCTAATTAGACAACTTTAACCGCTGGTTAAAGTTTTATAACATTTTAATCACCATAAATTTTAATACGGTGGTTGACCGCGACCTTAGTATAACTTTTCCTTATCTTATACCCAGTCTAGGGGTCCTAGCTTTTTAGGGTGTTACTTATAGAAGCGCTGTACAGCTTATTTATAACCCTTTAGGTCTTCCTCTAGCTGCTAGGTTGTATCCTTATAATATTTCCATTTAATCTTATAAGTTAGGCCCTAGGGGTCTTCGTTATATACATTAAAAAATTTCTTAAACTCCTATTTGTCTTCTATATTGCCATTATTATCTCTTTCTACTACTCGTCCTTGTATATTATAACGCTCTATAGTATTAATATTTGCTTAGCCAGGGATCTCTTTAGCAGCCTAGAGGCGGACCTTAGATGTATAAAAGGATTTATTTACTCGGATGTAGTCTAGGAGGTTTACTACGACTACCCCTCGGTATACTGCGAGTACGGGGTACAGGCCGTCCCATTTGTCGTCCTATTTCTTTTTAGGTCTATTTATCTTCATATTTTCTAAGCTAACTATAACTATATCGCCTTCGTAGAATAACGCGCTTTTATCCCTACGGGTATTAGCATTATCTTTATAGCGTTACTATAAAATCCGGGCTAGGGCCTTAAGCTATATTAATATCCGCTTAAAGCGGTTAGCCATAGAGTCTATATAAAAGAACTCCTTCTTTGCTTATACTAATAGTGTTAGTAGGCGGGGGCCAGTAGGCTTAATTCTAAGGCGAGGGTTAAAGCTATAGTTTGCAAAAAATGGGGAGATACCTATACTCTTGTTAACTTGGTTATTTGTAGCAAACTTAGTAAGCGGTAGGTAGTTAACCTAGTTGTCCTATATAAAGCTAACAAAAGCACAAAGGTATTTATTTACGGCAGCGTTAATAATTTCGGTTTAGCCGTCCGTTTTTAGGTATTAGGCTAAGCTTAGTTACAAGGTTGTCTTAAGGCGTTTACTTAGTCGTTACTAGAAGTCGCTAACAAATTATATGCCATGATTAGAGATAATCGTGCTCAGTATACCGTGGAGCTTATATACGTTGTTAATAAAGCCATTAACTAGCTCCTCTGTTAAGAGTCCTATTACTAGGACAAGGTATTATATTTTAATTAGGCGGTCTATAATAATAAGGATATATTCATATGCCTTACCGTGGCATTGGTATACTAGTAGCGTTATAATATAGTTAATTAAGATATCGGTCTATAGGCGGGCGGGTAATTTTAGTAGCTTTAGGAAACCGGGTGGGGTAAAATGGGGGGTCTTAGTGCGAAAGTATAGGGCATAATCTTTAACAAAAGTAGCCGTGAACTAGGAGATTCCTAGCCACTAGTATATTCGGTTTAAGAGGTTAAAAGTTTTAACCTAGCTAGGGTAACTAGCGGGGCCGCTGCTATAAAAGCGATAGGTAACTTCTAGGCGAAGGTCTAGGGCGTTAGGGACGAAGAGACGTTAGCGGAAGTAGATCTATCTATTAACGATACTATATTCTAACTTATCGCAATAGAGTAGTTTCCTAATCTTCTTTAGCTAATAGTAAGCTTTCCGATTATATAGGGCTGCTACTATATTTCTTGCGAGTTTGTTCTCCTAGTATCCTAGCCAAATTAACTTATCTAGTAACTTTTTAGCTATTTTAGGGTCTAGAGCGGCTATAAACTTTGCGTTATTAGAGTTACGGGACTTATATAGTAATTTTTCTAAGATTATAGGGTTAACTTTTTAGGGTGGTATAACAACTTAGGCTTAGTGGCGGAGGCGTTTATTATTAGTGTCCTTAAGCCTTATTCCTAGTAGCCAGCTTAGGGCGTTAGGGAGCGTGGCTTTACTGCTAGGTCTGTATATAATTACAAAGTTAAACTATAAAAGGAACTCTGCCTACTAGACTTAGCGCTAGTTTAGCTACTTAGTAGTTATAAACATCTATAGGTTCTTGTAGTCGGTAATAATTTTAAACAGCTCCTTAGTCCCTTATAGCTTAGGGCGCTATTCCTCTAAAGCCTTAATAATAGCTAAGAGTTCTTTATTATAGATCTTATAGTTATACTTTAGCGTAGAGTACTTTGCGGAGAAGAATGCGACCAGTTTTAATTTTCTGTTATTATTATACTGGGAAAGGACTCCGCCGGAAGCCTAATTTGATATATCTGTCTCTACCACTGTTTTCTTTATATAGTTATAGTATATTAGTACTAGTGCTAAAGTAAAGGCTTCCTTAAGGGCCTTAAATGATTTAGCTTATTTTAGTCCCTATAGCCATCCGATATCCTTCTTTAGGAGTTTTATTATAGGTGTAGCAATAGTAGAGTAGCCTTAGATAAATTATTAGTAGAAGTTCGCGAAGCTAAGAAATTATTATAGTTCTTTAATTGATATCGGGTCCTTCTATTTTTATAAGGCCTATACCTTCTTAGGGTCTATAGTTATACTATTAGTCAAGATAATTAAGCCGAGGTATTTTGTTTTAGTAGAGTAGAACTTAGACTTATTAATATTAATATAAAGTTTAGCATTGCCAAGTCTTTAGATAACTTTATTTATATACTTAGTGTACTTAGCGCGTGTTTTAGAAAAGATAAGGACGTTATTAAGATAGGCAGTATAGTAGTTATTAAGGGCGTTATGTAGAATATAGTTAATATAGTTTTAAAATATAGCGGGTGCGTTATAGAGGCTAAATAGTATAACTAGTATTTTATAGAGTCCAAACCGGGTAATAAATGCTATAAGCTACTTATAGCCCTCCACAATCCGGATTCGGTTAAACGCAGCAATTATATTAAGTTTAGTAAAGTACTTAGTACTATAGAGTGCGTTAAGTGTCTCGCGGATTAGTAGTAGTGGGTATTAATTCTTAATAGTAACTATGTTTAGGCCTTAGTAATTATAGTAGATTTATATACTACCGCCAGGCTTAGTAGCGAGGAGGAGTGGTATAGTAGCTAGTGAGGTTAATTTGCGGATAAAACCCTTATCTAGCATCTTATTAATCCACTTTTTTACACACCTAAGTTTAGCAAGTAAAAGTGGTCTGTTTTTATAGTATAAGGCCTAGTTTCCGGGGGTAATCTTAATTTTATAGTCCTATAGTTGGTAAGGGGGCAGCTTATCTACGTTTTTAGGGAGGAAGTGCTTAATATATTTACTAAACTCCTTTAGTAGGCGTTATAAAATATCTTCGCGAGTTAATCCCAGTTTGCCTTTTAGGAATTTTTTAATATTAGTATTAACTATCTTCTAACGTAAAAGCTTAGGTTTAGTTTTTAGATTTATTTTAAGGAAGTTATAGAAATAGGGGGNAAGCACTTTANNGGCTTCCTTTATTNTATAGTNGCCTTNNACTAGNNNGCNNAAAGACCTTTNTAATAGGTTNGGTACTTCTATTAGGCCTATAGGCAGCTCTTTAAGCAGCTATTAGTGCTTATTTTATTTAACTAGTTCTACTAGCTCCGCTATATAGATCCTTATTACCTTTATATCTTTTTATTTATAAAACTAGGTGAAATTAATAGCATAAGTGCATTTAATATTGTCTAGGTTGGGGCGTGTCTAGTTCTTTAGTGTTATAGCTAGGCTAGCACAGCTTAGTTAGCCTAGGGGGGCGGAAATAAGGCGGCGGCCCTATATAGTACGCGCGGGAGACGGGTACAAGGTTAGGCGTTACAGTGGCGCGGTTTTTATTATCTGGGTCTTAGTAGTTTTATAGCCAATCCTTGCTATAACGCGAGCTATAGTGTACGTATATAGCATATAGCTTAGTTCTAGGTATTGGGCTAGGCGGCTAGGGTTTAAATAGTGCCTAGGTTAGGGTTAAATTCTTAATAGTAGCGGTATAAAGCAAACCTTCTTCCTTAGTCTTAGTAGGGCTGGCTAGCCCATCATTTTAGTCTTAAGTACTAGGGTAGTCCAGTCTTCTACTATTTTATTTCTTTACAGTTATACGGGCTCTCCTTTATTAAGAACGTCTTTTACTATTAGGGCTTTATATATAGTCTTAGGCACTAGGCTTAGTAGTACTAAGTATCTACATAGGGCGTCCCTACTAACATTGGCTATCCCCTATAGGAGGTAGTGCTTAGAGTAGTAGTCTAAGTTAAAGCAGATCTTAAGTTTCCTAAAGCTAGGACGGGGCTCGTACTTCTGAAGCTAGGGTATACCTAGGATAATTAGGGTAGTAGGCGAGAGTTTAGTAATAAAAAAGAGTATAGCTTTAGTATAGAGGCCGATTAATATTTAGGTGGTAAAGTAGTCCGTAATAAGCAAAGTTGGAATACTATTTGCGAGGCGCAGTAGCCTAGGTGCTAGTAGCTTCTTAATTATAACATTATACTTTCTTATAATAGACTCTATATTAGTAAATGCCATTACAGTACTACTAAAGTCCACTAGACTTACTATATTAATATAAACTTAGGGGTATAGGCTACGTAATAAGAAGAGTTGGGTTTAAATAAGGATTAATTTCTTATTACTATTTACTAATCTAAGATTAAGTAGTAGTTTACTAATAGAAAGGACTAATTAATCTAGTAATAGGGACCTAATCTTCTTATCTTCCTCCTTATATAGTTTAAACCCTTAAATATAACTTAGTTTAAGGGTTTACCTTTTAATAACTAGGGTACAAAGCTGTCTTAGTAGGGTGGTCTAGTGTCCGTCTAACTAGCGGTATCGGTTTTAGTTTTAGTTAGGGTATAAAAAGACAATACCTTACCAACGACGTGGCCGTGTTTATATTTGCTAGCGCAAAGTCGCTAATACTAGGCGTTATTAACGGGTTAGGCTCCTATATAGGGCATGGTTTAGAGTAACTAAGCCATAGGGTTAAAGGGGGGGGGTCATCCGCCGCGGCTATAATAGGCTTTGCGGTTGCCGCGTCTATAATAAACTCTACGGTTACCGCATCCGCGGTTATTAGTTCGCATTATTTAATAGGGTAGCATTAGGACTAGGTTTGCTATCTTAGCGGGGTTATAGGTATCCTTTTAGTAGCTAGGTAGGCCACAGGTAAGGTACAGTCTATTATTAACGCGGTACTTACGCTCTATGTCTAAGATTCTATTAAGGTCTATAGGTTCTCTAGTTACTACTAGGGTTAGGGTTAATATAGGGGCGGGGGCTTAGGCAGGTAGGCGGTAGTTAGCGTTTTTCTTAAGGTTAGCTTAGTGTATATAGTTCGCAAAGTTCTTAGCAAACACATCTATTTGCTTGCTTTAACCTATATAGTTGCTATTATTAATTTTGTAGGTAAGTCTAAGTACTAGCTCTTCTATCTTTAGAGAGATAAACTTTTAGAGTAGGTCTACCTTCTATTTATCTATCTTCTTAACGCGGACTATTAGCTTATTAAGCTCTCCCTTTTAGGACTAGTAATTACGCTCGCCCTAGGGGAAATGGTTAAGCTTATTCTTTACAACTTAGGTTATATTAAGGACCTCATAGTAGGCAGTAAGGTCTTTAAGTATATCTTCCTTAGTAGGCCATTTCCACGCAGATATATTGTTTAGGTTCTTATATATAAGCTCTAGGCCCTACTTAATAAACTTATAGGCCTTATTCTCTAGTATNTNNNAGATATAAAGGATCTAGGACTAAACTATGTTAAAGTAATCCCAGTCCCAGTTAAAAACTCCCTTAATCTTAATATGCTAGGTCTTAAAATTAGCTTATTATTCTAGCGGGGTACCTTTTCCGCTAAATATTAGTAGGTCTTTAGATCTCCATTTTTTTTACTAGGTTGCTACTGTTGTTATAGGGGTTAATTATTTTAGAACGGTAATAGTCTCTGCCTAGGAGTTAATAGTTCCTATCTAGGAAGCGATAAGGGTACTAAGGTTTTTGTTAGCTTTTTTATTAGCGGTGTTTATATTATATATACACTATAGTCCTACTTTAATATTATTAAGGAACTTATTAGTATAGTTAATAAGGGTAAGGTAAGCTTTGCTGGGCTTAAAGGTCTTAGGGTATAGTAGGGAGCGGCGGATTGTCTATATAATATTAGGGTATATCTCTATAAAGAGGTCTGCAAAGACGTCGCGGGGGTTTTAGGTTTCGGTCATTTTGGCATCGTTAGTGTTGCCTATCTAGGCGCTAGGTAAAAACTAAAAATCGTTTTAGGACTGTGCTGGGGATATATCGGTTTTAGTAGAGGCGTGCGCAGGTCGCGATTGCTCTAGGGCGGAGGTTAATTGGCTAGGGTATAAGGAGTTAGTGATCGCGATGGGGCGCAAATTAAAGATACTATAAACTGTTACAGTGCTGCAATAAAGTAGACTAAATAACTACGTTATGGTATAAAGAGGGGAAGAAGGTGGAAAGGGGGTATTATATATAAATAGTAGGGCCGGCCGCCAAGTCGCTAGTGGTAGGCTAGCTAATAGTAGGAAACAGTACGAGACAGTATAAAACAGTATGCGTTAGGTCAGTGCTGTGACAGACCCTTTTGCCGTGCTTATGTCTCGATTAACTGAGTCGCTAACACTCTGCATAATACTCTATATATAGACGCTCTATAGGACGCTCTATATAACGCTCTATATATAAAGGCTATATATATAGAGGCTTTACATATAGAGCTCTATGCGACGCTCTATATTAAAGACTCTATATATAGAAGCTTTACATATATAGCTTTATATAAAGCCTAGTGCTAGCTATATTTATAGTGTTATATAATAGAAATAAAAGATTTAGTTTTATAGTTAAAATTCTATAGATACTAAGCCTTATCTAGATATTATATCTAGGCTATCCTTAGATAGGATTATTATCCGCCTAACTAAATAGGATAGTTTATTCTTTATAAGTATATCTTTAATAGACTTATAAAGGATAGACTAGATAGGCCTCTTAGATAATAGACCTATTAGCTAATAGTATTCGGAGACTATCTGGATAGTCTTTAGATAGCCTTAGCTATATTTCTTAATATATAATTATTTAAAGCTTAGAGAGGTCTAGATGTCTATAATAAAATTAATATTTATTAGCTAAGTAGTTATAAATATTTTTAATTAAATATTATTTTATTATATAGAGGCTCTGTATATAAAAGCTTTATATAAGGCTTTATACGAGGATCTACACGAATCTCTACGTGCAGAGGCTCTGCGCGACGGCTCTGCGTACGACGGTTCTGCGTACGACAGCTCTACTACGGAGGCTCTATATAAAAGCTTCNTGCAGAGCTTCGTGTAGAGCTTCGTGCAGAGTCTCCATACGCAGAGCCCCGTGCAGAGCCTCCGTACGCAGAGCTTCGTGCAGAGCCTCCATGCGCAGAGCTTCGTGCAGAGCCTCCATGCGCAGAGCTTCGTGCAGAGCCTCCATACGCAGAGCTTCGTGCAGAGCCTCCATATGCAGAGCTTCATGCAGAGCCCCCATACGCAGAGTCTCCGTACGCAGAGCTTCGTGCAGAGCCTCCATACGCAGAGTCTCCGTACGCAGAGCTTCGTGCAGAGCCTCCATACGCAGAGCNTCCGTACGCAGAGCTTCGTGCAGAGCTTCGTGTAGAGCCTCCGTACGTAAAGCTTCGTGCAGAGCCTCTATACGTAGAGCTTCGTGTAGAGCCTCCGTATACAGAGCTTCGTGCAGAGCTTTGGTAGAGCTCTGTGCGCGGCTCCCCTAAAGCCTTGTTCCGCAGAGCTCTTGTAAGCTTTATATCTATATAATATTACTTACCCTTAGGATATTTAGATAAAAGTAATACCATTTTAAAGCGCTTTATAAGCTCTATAAATCTATACTAATAGAAAATTTATTTATTTAATATTGGGAGGTGCATTACAAGTGTAAGCATATTAAGGGGATTTTGCCAAGACTATCCGGAGACTATCCGGATAGTCTCCGGATACTATCAGCTGATAGGCCTATTATCCGAGAGGCCTATCCGGCCTATCCTCCGCAGGTCTGCGGAACCCGTATACGTATGTCTGCTAATTGATTCTATGGTCTGAGCTTGCTGAGGTAATATGGTAACCTCATATTCCTGAGAACGGGCACCAAATTTAGCTGATCTAATTGGTTAATCCTTATCGATAACCTAAGGACCCGAATTGACGTGTTAAGGGATAGTATTTGTGCTGTCCTTTTCACAACTCCACTAATGGCGTCTATTGGGAGATTTGCATTACCCACTGCGAAGGTGTGATGATTGGCTGCAATTCTCAGCTAAGCTTCCGACCGCCGAGAATTTTCTGCACCTTCAGCTCAGCCCTTTGCCATTGCCCCAGACAATATTACGATTATCGACACCTCAGTTTGTGGCGATTTAACTAACTACTAGGAATGTTTTTAATGATACTCCAAATTGGCTACCGGCAATTGCTTATAGTCGAGACGGGGTTGTTCATGTTTAATATGTCTTCGCACAGAAAAGGCCGTCCAGAATGGTACCAGAGACGCTTGACAAGGCTGAGACAACCTGGGGCTGAGCAGCGGTAATCTTTACCTCCACTTATAGCCTGGAACTTGAAAATACCAATGCCTCTCCACTCCACTTCCAGCTTGCTCCCACCAGTTTGCAGTTGGTACCTTGACGATAAGTGGCTACCATGGCTGGCGGTCCTACTGGTGCCGGTTTTTCCTCGTCCAATAAACGCAATACGATTAGCCTGGATCTCGATACTCTCACTCGCTATTTCGGCAAAGAACGAGGCAAATCGAAAGGCCTACAACGGCGCTTCTCCCTTCGAAGGATCTTTTCGCAACAAGAAAGCAGACCAAGCATAGCAGGAGACAACCAATCAAAACACAAGACATTCACGCGTATTAGGAGCAAGCTTGACGACTTGTGGACACGAACTGAAGAAGATTGGGCACAAGAGCTCGGTCACGCCAACTTCACCATAACGCCTTTGCCTTATCTTCCCCATCGCAGGACCCTAAGCACCGCCGACAAATTCTGGTCAGACCTGCAACAAGCAAAAGACAGTTTTGAGAGATACCAGGCTGAGGTACACAAAAATTACGGCGCAACTTCCAGAGTATACCAGCTTACAAAAGAGAAATGGTCTGAGGTAAACAAACAATGGATAAAGTATGCAAAACAGGTTGCATGGACGACTTTAAATGGACCAGGCCGGAGCGTCGAGGCTCCTCGGCCAACAGAAGAAATAATTACAGAGAAAATCGAGCTAGGAGCACAGGCCGACGCTCCAGCGTTGCATGCGGCTACGCCGGGCCTAATGCAGTCAGATGTAGAATCTAAGAAGCGACCTCATGCGCCAGAGGAAAACAATTCATGGCAAGAACGAGAAAATGAATCAACTCAACTGCTTGGTCACAAGAATGCAATGGTTGAGCTAGGCGTTTAGTGTCCGATTAATTAAATACGCTATAGCTCTAACAATCTCTAGCTAGAGCTCTTCTAGTAATTAAGCTTCAATTCGCATGCAACGAGACTTAATAATAATTACCCCCCCAGAACGTTTAGCAGAACTGTTCTAAGACTTTATATATGGAGCCAATTACTTTACCGTGATTCCTTCTTAGTTTGTCTAACTATAGAAGTTGCCACCAAGGGAGGTCTTGCTATTAACTCGGATGACCATAATCTTCTAATTATATTAACGCTTTACCCTGTTTGAATATCGTATAATTACTTATATTAACGACAACTTTTAGGCAAAGGTCTCCACCTCATTTATTTGCAGAAATTCGTTATAGAAATGTATCGTCTATTTATAACCGTTATATACCACAATCTCCTGGAATAAGTTGATATGTACTTAGTAGAAGGGCCTTGTTACCTTATTAGTAGGTGCTCTTCTTAATATAATTTTATAAGCCTTGCTAACAGCACAGGATTCATATTTAATTGTCGTTGGTCCTCAAAGCTTCGCACCACCTACCTCTTAAGGTAGATGCTTAATCGCGTTGGGTCCTATATAACCTAGTCTCTTATACTAGAGCCTTCCTACTACTTCTTAATTAGGAAGGGGGTCTTACAATTGGATTGCAAATGAGGCTTTTGGCTCATTGTATTTAAGCGTGTTTTAGTTATAATATCGCCCGTAATAGGCGAATGTCTTATAATCGTTTTTGTGATATAGTAGGTTCTTTTTATTGTCCCACTATATATTCTTATTATTAAACCTATCTAGATAGGCCAAATTTGTATAGAACGCTAGTATATATGCTGCATTAGCTAGTAGGATCCTCTTGGGGCCTGCTAGCGTCTAGATTATAACTACTGCCGTTTCTATACCCTTAACTAGATCTAGGCCTGTTCCGGCGTTACGAAGTTATTACTTAGTTAAAGCTTATCGACGAATCTCAATTAATCATTAATGACGTATATCATGGTTCCATTATTAAAAATAACGCTGTCGCGTAGCTTATAGTCAGAACCTGTATTATAGGCGCCTACTTAGTATACGGTGAAGATACCGTGGTTGTCTTCCTTTTAACTTCCGTCTGGGTTCTATACGGCTTCCTTTTATAGAGCTTCCTTACCTAAAGCCTCCTTCCTTATCTTCTTAATCTTTAACTTAGTCTAATCTAATGCGCTTACAATCCTTTCTTTAACTTTTATAGCCGTGGCTTTATTAGATTTCTAATCCTTTAATTAAACTAATTTGTTAATATAAGGACAATCCGGAAACCAGTAAATATCTCTATAGTAGCACGTTGGGGTATCTTTCTTCTTTAACGTCCTAGATAGTGTAGTAGGGACCTTATCCTTAGGAGCCTTATTTTTAAGAGCCTCGTCTTTATAAGATCTGTTAATTAACTCGCCCTATGTCACGGGACGGGGCAGTGGCTACAAGACGTATGTATTCGAGGAGTCTACAAGACGTTGCGCGATCGATCGTAAGGGTCGAGGGCGTAAGGAGGTGATATACCTACGCGTAGCTGACATAAGCTGTACGCGAGGTGTACGCGAGAGTACGGGGCTCTCCTATAGAGGCCCCTGCGGTGGGGTTCCGTAACACTACCCCCCCTCCTATAGAGGCGGAGCTCCGGCGACGCTGTGGTTACTATATATATATAGAAGGGACACTTAGGGTATAGAAAAGAAGAAAGGGGGGTATTACTAAAGGCTTAAAACAACGTCATGTAATAAGGCTTGGCATTTAAGAATCTAACCAATTAGACAACTTTAACCGCCGGTTAAAGTTCCTGGACATCTTAACGATATTCTGGTCACGTAATCGCACTTTGCCGTAATCTAACGGCAATCTAACGGCAATTTGCCCCTACGTGGCAATGTATAACGGTTTAACTCTATAAGGGCTCTTATAGAGGATTAGGTATAAAATCTCTGCTTAGGCCCGGTTTCTATAGGTTCGCGTAGTAAAAGTCGCTAATTAGATCCTTTGCATTTTCGAAGTCTTCCCATAGTTGCCATTTTGGCTAATCTATGTTAAATCCTGTGTATATAGCTCTGTAGTAGAGCCGTCGTCCTTTGCCTTTGCCAAAGTATTTAGAGTTAATAATTCGTTTAACGGTCTACTCTTTGTAGTTCTTGTCTTTATTCTTATCTTAGATTAGTACTAGTAGGAGTTCGGGCTATATCTGCCCCGGTAAGGGGTTAGGCTAATAAAGGTGTAGTAGCCATAGGTAAAATACAGGCTATATCCCGCGGGTGGCTAGGGCAGGCGGGAGCTCTAGCTCGTATGCGGCTCCCCTATTAATGACTTATTTAATTAGGTAGGGGCTGAGGTTCTTATAATTAAGTGACTTTATAGGCCTCTATATAGAGATATTGCGTGTATTTAGCTATACCCAGTCGCCAACACGCATCTTCGGTGGTGGCGTTTTATAATAGTCGGCGAAGTAGGCCTACTTTGCTTAAGCCCAGGCCATTTCTCCCTTATAGTAGTCGAGTAGATTTTTTATATAGTCTGTATACTGGTCGGTAAGTAGCATCTTAAGGCGTTTTCTATATGGCAGTTTCTTATTAATAGGTTTTGGTAGTTCTATGCCGGATTAGGGGTAATATCCCTTGTTCGCGAAAAACGGGGTAAGTCCTGTAGTAGTTAAGACGTAGTTATTCGCTGCGAATTCACCTAGTAGGAGGTGATTTACCTAGTTATCTTGACTATAGGCGACTACCTATCGTAGGTACGCTTTCATGCTAGTATTAGCGTTTTCCAGTTGCCCAGCAGTTTCGTAGTAGAAGGATATAGATATCTTAACAGAGATACTAAGGCGTTAGCAGATTCGTCTCTATATATTAGAGCCGAACTATATACCTTAGTCGGACGTAATCGAGTCAGGTAACCTATATAATCGGTAGATTTCGCGGAGGAAGGCGTTAGTAACATCGCTAACGGCTACGCCTTCGGTTAGGATGTAGTGGCGCTCTTTTATAAGTTGGTATATTATCATAAGGATATTTTTATAGGTACGGCCATATCGCTTATAGGGTGGTAGGTTAACAATAAAATCTATGGCGATATCTGCCTATTATTATATGGGTACTGGTAGAGGGTGCAGTAGTCCTTGGTACTTTATATTAAAGGCCTTAGCACGCTTATAACCATAGCAGGCGCCTATAAAGCGTTTAACTAAGTCTATTATTTTAGGCTAGAAGTAGTATCGGCTAAGAAGCTTATAGGTTCCTCCTCTGCCTAGGTGGCCGCTTAATTGGAGGTCGTAGGCCATTTAGATTAGTTACCGTTGTAGATTTTCTAAGTTAGGGATAAATAGACGGCCTCTATAATAGAGCCTATTCTCTTTTACTTCTAAGGCTGCTATATTAATCTGGCCTAAGCTTTAGAGTTTAGTTAGTAGTATACGGGCGCTAGCGGTCTTTGCGGCAATAAGTTAATATAGTAATAGGTTAACAGAGGTGTTATATACCGTAGTGATAAGCTTATTAATTTCGGGAGGTAATTCTAGTTCTGTGGTATAGAGCTGAGGTATAGTTGGCTCTATTATAGGTAGCATACCTAGGGCTAAATTCCGTGCTTTTAGGATTGTTTGTTATTAGAACTGGTTATAGGGGTTATCTTTAGACTAAGGAAGGTCTTATAAGCGGCGTGTTAGGCTATTAGGCTTAGTACCTTATACTCCTAGCCTATATATAATTTTAAAGTTAAAACCAGAGAGGAACTCGTTCCAGTATACTTAGCGTTGGTTTAGCTATTTTATAGTTATAAAGTACTTAAGGTTGCGATAATCTGTAAGGACTTTAGTTAGCTGGTTAGGTTCTGCTAAGGAGAGTTCCGGTTAGAATTCCTTAAACGCTTATATAATCGCAAAAAGTTCCTTATTATAGATCTCGTAGTTATATTCTTATAGTGTAAGCTTAGACGAATAGAATGCGACTAGGTAGAGGAGACCGTTATCGCCTATTTAGGAGAGAACGCCTGCGTTAACGTGGTCTAAGGAGTTAGTCTTAAGATAGAGTTGTCGTCCTGGTATAAAGTGAGCTAGGATAAGTGCTTTGGTAAAAGTATCTTTAAGGTCTTAGAACGCCTTCTCGCATTTAGGCGTCTAGATAAAACATAGATATATTTTTCTTCCTTTCGCGGAAAGGCCCTTCGTTCGTATTATTGCTATAAGTAGTGCTATAACACCTAAGAAGTTGTATATAAATTTTTAATAGAAGTTGGCGAAACTAAGGAAAGCTTATACGTCTTTAATATAGTTAGGGGTTTGCTATTTAGTAATTATGCGTACCTTCTTAGGGTCCATATGGACACCCTTGGTAGTAACAATTAGTCTAAGGTATTTTACTTCTATAACTGAGAATTCGCACTTCTTTAAATTAATATAAAGTCCTACGTCCCTAAGGCGCTATAGGACCTTTTAAACGTGCTCGGTATGCTTAGAAGGGTTATTGCTATAAATAAGTATATCGTCCAGGTACGTAGAGCAGAAGTTGTTAAGGTAGTCCTATAAGGCGTTATTAATATAGCTTTGGAAGCTGCCTAGGCCATTACATACGCCAAAGGGTATAACGGTATATTTGAATTGGCCGAAGCGCGATGCGAATGCGGTTTTCTATTTGTTACCTTCTTATATTTAGAGGCGGTTAAAGGCGGCGATAATATTAAGCTTAGTATAGATTTTGGCTTAGCTAAGCCGCTTAAGAGTCTTACGTATAAGCGGTATAGGGTATTAGTTCTTAATCGTGATAGCGTTAAGTCCTCTATAGTTAACGTAGAATTAAATACCTTCTCCTAGCTTCTTAGCGAGGAGGATAGGGGCAGCTGCTAAGGATATGCTAGGGCAAATAAACCCTTTATTAAGGTGTTTGTTGATATACTTTTTAATAACTAGAAGTTTATCTTTTAATATTAGGTAGGGTCTCTTATAGGGTGGCGTTTTTCCTTATTTAATATTAATGGTATAGTTATTAGGTTAATATAGGGGGAGTGTATCTGCGCTCTTTTATAAGCATATGTTAATAAAGTTATGGTACCTCTTAGGGAGGAGCTTGCGGAGTTTCTTATTAGTAAGTCCTTTTTTAAGCTTTATAAACTTCTTAAAGTCTAAAGGTAAAAGTCCGTAGAGTTCTACGGGGGCATCGTTTTCTAGAAGGTTAACTATATCTATCCTATTACTATAGAGGACGTAATCCTATTCTTTATTAAGCTTATATAGTCGTAATTAGGAGGCTGTGGTAACGGTTTAGCCTTTCCTACATGCTATGCGGTAGAAGGCCGCGGCACTTATGTAGTGGCAGTTAGTTGTAGGTAGGGTAATAAGGGGTTCCTTGGGTTGGTATCCTAGGGAGTAAATAGAGGCGGCTAGGCTATATCCTAGGCAGGTCTCTCTACAGTATTTAGAGTTAAAGGTTACTTTTCTCTTTTTCTAGTTAATGGCGGGGTTGTGTTGTTCGAGCTAGTTTATTCTAAGGATAATAGGGTAGTTAGTAAGTGGTGTAATATAGGCCTAGAGTTCTTCCTGGTGCCTATTTATATCTAGGTGGAGTTGTGTTATATGGGTAATCTTTTATGCGGTATAACTACCGTTAGCGAGTTATAGGGCGTGGGCTTTGGTAAGGGGTAAGGTAGGTAGGTTATAAGTGCGCACGAATTAGGTATCTATAAATTTATTAGTAGCTCCGCAATCAATTATAGAACGGCTTTTATATTATTTTTTGGCAGTAGTTCCTATTATAGGTAAAACTATCTATTTCTGTCTATTTATCTTTACTAAGTTATCTATTAAGTAGGCCGATATATAGATCCCCTTATTGTTAGGGCGTCCTAACCTGCGACTTAGGGCTAGGACTTGGCGTTTTCCGTTTCCGTATCCAACTTTACCGCTATTACTGCGTCTTTATCTTATACGGTAGTGGTATATAGCAACGTATTTAGTATTTGAGGTACTAGGTTAGGTATTAGGCGGTAGCTACTAAACCTAGCTATTAGGCAGTTTGGGCTATAGCTGTGACAGCCTTCTTAACAATATCTATAGCAACGCTTTAGCTTCTAGAGTAGCTCGCGTTCTCCATCTAGTAGCTTTTGCGGGAAGGTTAGTATAGAAAGGTCGATATTAGGACCAGTAGTATTGCTTAGGGTAGTAGGTATTAGTGGTTTAGTAGGTTTGGAGGGCTTCTATAGGGAGGTCTTTAGGTAGGGGTTTATAGTAGCGATCTAATTTAGTCGTCGTTTAATCTTCTGTATAGCTGCTATTATATTATAAACATTATTATAGTTATAGCTGGCGGCTGCGTGACTAAGGCAATAAGTGACTTTTTTAAGGAGATCTTTTTGGTCTTTAGTATCGTCTTGGGCGAGGGCTTCGGTATATTCCTAGAATTTAATATAGAACTTGTCGAATAATTCAGTAGGGCTTATCTTTAGGGCACGTAGTTTAGCTCGGTTGGTAGCTAGTAGGTTATAGTCGCGGTATATTAGGTTAAGATTATTAAGGACTTCTTAGTGGGACTGCCACTTCTAGGGGCTATTGGTCTCTTATTAGGCGAAGAGTCTGTTAAATAGTATACCCTTTATTTGCCCAATAATATAGCCAATCTTAGTGTCTTCCGTAGGAAAAAGGCAGGCGCTCTAAGTTAGTTTCTCGCGGATTTGCATTTTCTAGTAGCTGTATTCTTTGCGGTCTCCCTAGAAAACTAGGGGATTAGGGTAACGTGCATTAGACCCTATAGTAGCAGCTTAGGTTTGGTTATTATAGCTTTCGTTATTACTTTAGTAGGGGTTCCTGTTAGGTAAGGCTGCTCGGCGCTAACCCTCTATTAAGCGTTAAGTAGGTAAAGTTGCCGGGGGCGTAGAGACTTAAGTGGCGTTATATACAGTAGAGAGGTGTCTGGCGTTATTGCGAATGTGCTTATTAAGCTAAGATTATAGGTATTTAATTGTGCCTTCTCTTTTAGTAACCGTAGCAATAAGTGCAATCTCAGCTTTTTTTAACTATTGGACGTCGCGTTTAGACACGCGGAGGTTGTCTTTGGTTTCTTGACGCGTGTTGTCGGCGAGCGCCTCGCGAGCTTATAGGTCTTGGATGATATCGCGATCTTAGGCAGTACGCATCTTGGCTTATATAAGCTTTAGGTGGTAGTTCTATAGAAGGCGGTAGTATTTATTAGGTTCTTATGCTACCATTTTTATAAACGTCTCGGCGTCTTATATTTCGATTTTAATAGGTAGTAGCCCTTCCGCTTGCTTGTCCGTAGTTATATAGTTAATAAAAGATAAGACATTATTAGTATCTATCTCCTTAGGGGTTAAGGCTAGGGCTAATAAATCGAATTCTCCTGGGATTAATTGGCGTCGTAGGTTGAGTGTAGGTATTAGATTGTTCTTTGGGTTTAATATAGTGGCTAGTAAGGAATATTGTCTTACTATTATGGGTTCCTTAGAAGTATAAAGTAAGGTAACTCGTAGGCACGCTGCTTCTAGTAGCGCCTATAGTATTACAGAGACGTAGAATTGGTCGTAGGCTGGGTGTCGGTGGTAAAAAGGCGCAACGTAATGTTATGGGACGGGGCAGTGGCTACAAGACGTATGTATTTGAGGAGTCTATAAGACGTTGCGCGATCGATTGTAAGGGTCGAGGGCGTAAGGAGGTGATATACCTACGCGTAGCTGACATAAGCTGTACGCGAGGTGTACGCGAGAGCACGGGGCTCTCCTATGGAGGCCCCTGCGGTGGGGTTCCGTGACACCCTAGAAGCCCACTGTATTAGCACTAAGTTAATCCCTTCTCTTTTAGGCAGTCTCTATTCGTTAATAGTTCCGATATATTTTAACTAGTCGATCTATAGATATTATTTAGTTACTAGCCCAGTCATATTTGTTAAATTTAACCCTCCACGTTAAAGCCTAGTTTAGTAATGCTGGCTTTATAGCCAGTAGAAAGTCTCTAATTACTTAGTCACCGTTTACGTCTGGTAATTTAATCTTTTTGCAGTTATTGTATATCTTCTTCTACTGCTATAGCCAGGCCTTAAAGTTCTGGTTCTTTAGGCCCTTTTTAACCTTGGCATATTAAGTGGATAGGTACAGCTTACGTGCTGTATTAGTAGGGGCAACCCTCTCCTTAAGAGCCACTAGGGTGTTATATACCGAGTCGATACCTAATATATAGGTGTTAAGGTTCCTAGCCACTACACTAGTGATATAGCTTTGTAGGGAGGTTAAAGCTGCCTTCTACTTCTTGTATTCCTTCTCTACTATCTTATACCTCTTATAGAGAATTTAAAGCTCGTCCTTCTCGTCCTTAGAGAGAGCTGCATATAAGGTTGTTCCTATCTTCACATCTTAAGGCCTAAGAAAGACTAGTTTAAGTAAATAGGGCAACTAATCCTGTTTGGTTAAGGGGTCGACGTATTCCTATATGTCTCCTATTTAAGCTTAAAGCCTAATAAGGTTGATCTATTTATCCCAATTAGCTTGGTTTAATAATATTACCGTTGTGGTGATAGCTTAGGTAGCTTAAGAAGTTATATTGAAAGGTACTTGCAAGGACAAATGAAGTATTTGATGAGGGATAGGGTTAATTAAATTAATAGGTGCAATATGGTAAGTCACCCGGGCTTATAACTGTTGATCGGTAGTCCGTGCACCGATTGTAAGGTAAGATTGAGGACTCTGTCTATTTAAACTATGAAGGAAAAAGACTATATATACATGAGGTAGTACCCCCCACAGGGGTCCCTAGAGAATCGGTGAAACTAGATTGAAAATAGGTCGAGACAAATCTGAAGCTGATGTCTGACAGTACCCGTCACGGTCGACACTTTACTTTACGATCAACCTACGGGCCCCAAAACTACGTAAAATCGCTGTACAGCGAGAACTTATGGTCTATCTCTCAATTAGGCTCGGGTTTCGCAAAAGCTCTCTCAATAACCCACAGTCACGTTCCGGAGACTGCCATAAGGCCTCTGGCCTTACGTAGCAGGAGTCCGTCGTCTCCGACCAAAACGTCTCATTCGGAAACTTAGAATCGTCCACAACCACGCACTGCAGCCATATTTCTTGGTTGAATTGGCACTGCTTTACCGTTACGTAATCTGTTGAGGGACAGCTATGCAGCGTTCCTATTAATCAGCTCTAGTTCTGATATACGCCGTATATTCGACTCAGTTTAGTTAACTTCCAAAAAGGGAATTAGATCGCAGCTGTCCATAGGAATTCAAACCCCCATAGGCAAAGCCGAGAATACTACCCATTCAATGGGAATGCTTGCGCTTTCAAGTCGCGCCATGTAAAATTAATTAACGTAGTTCTATTACTTCATAGCGGGGAAGGGAAACTCACAGCCACTCGGCCGTGTTACCATTTCGATAAAGTTTAGGGGTCGTTCGGTTGCAAATCGCCTCCATACCATAATCTGTTCAATCCGTGCGCCTTTTAGTGCCACCCGTTTTGTAATTAGTGGCGGCTACTACCGTGCTCATTTGAATCTGTAATTGAGTTAATTGTTCGGTAAGGCTCCATAATGAGGCTCTAGATTTGACTTTGTATAATGCTTGATCAACGTCGGTAAGCGATTTGAATAAGCCCCTCTCTGCCACGCCTCTATCGCGACTCTCTACTTTGGTGTAGCGATAGAGCCTCCCCCTCGGCCAACGCCCTCTCCGCGATCAACGTTTCCTACATCTTTGCTCGCCCCCCATACGAGCCGTAGTAGAGTTACAGCAACGCCCGCGACGCCCGCGGCGCCCCGAAAACAAACTTATTACGACCTCGAAGGTTAGGATGATAATATTATATAAGGCTTGCAAATGCGACTGCAGTATCGCGATCGGGGCTTATGGAGTCGCTATATTATAAGAAGTCGCCATTTAGCGCGTATGCGAGAGCTCTAATTAATATGGAATAGAAGTTGTCAGGGCACTGAGCAGGCTGATGGAATGATACATATGATACTCTATGAGGAAGAATCTCAGGGGCTCGAAGACCCCGAGAAGATATCTACACGGTGGCCCGCGCGCTGTCACGTGACACGTCGCTGAGCTCAAAGAGACTGCCCAAGTACCCCCCCCCTACCAACAGAAGTCCTTCCCACCTTGTGCACGGCCCCACCTCGTGCACACCGCCCAAACCGCACCAAAAAACACTAAAATACGTCTTTTTAGAACGCTTATATCTTAACAACTGTAATATGCGGATCGTTAGTACCCCCTAACGAAAATTTTGACCCGACTTTATGATTAATAAGCCGATTAATTAACCCAAAGATTTAATTTAGAGCCCCATTGTATAGAGCTTAATTAACATATACTAGTAGGTATGGATTTGTTTCGTAAATTCTATACCTCCGTCGTGCTTTGTAGTAGGGGGTAAGCTTTAGGCAGAGCCTTGTGCAGAGCTTTAATAGATCCTTACGTAGAGCTTTAGTAGAGTCTTGTTGTCGACCTAAATCGAAGTTCCTTACTACTATCGTAATACTGTCTAACGACCTAGATCGTCTATACGAACTATGTCTCAGTTGTCTTGTATCTTAAGCTCGTATGTCTTATTAAACGTCTTATTACCTGTTTCTCTTAACTATGACCTACTACATGACGACGTCGTTATTATTGTATTTGGACCTATTTAATGTATATAAGAGAGCTTCTAGAGCCCTCTTTAATAAGGAGAGTTCTTATTCCTAATCGTCCGTTTAACAGTTATAAGCCTAGGCCGTCTACTGCATTATCTTTAATTCTAAAGCCTTTATTCCTATTAATTTTAATTATTATCTTAATTATAGATAACTACCTACAATGACTTCTTAATAAGAAACCCCTCCCGTTATTATATTATCCGTTATCCTTATAAGCCTAAATAATTAGGATAAATAGATTAAGGTTATTAAGTTAAAAGCAAATAATAATCGTCTCTGGAAGTATATTAACCTATTAATACCTAAGACCGATTTGCCATAGCTTAAAGAACCTGTTTAAGCCCTACCTAAGGATGCTAATAGCTGGGGGAAGACGAAGCTCGCGGACCTAGATAAGGAGGAGAAGGAGAAGCTCCGTATGTTTAAAGCCGACCATAGGGACAATATAAAGCTATACAGAAAATAGCTATTAGCTCTTAATATGTTACGCAGCGATATCCTAAGCTCTATTTTACATACCTACCTTATCTACACGTTTAAATACACCACCACCTATAACGTCTTGGTATCTCTTAAGAAGAGAATTGCTCCGACTAACTACGCCTAAAAGCTTTAAATAGCCACTTAATATGTAAGGCTTAAGAAGGCGCCTTAAAACCAGAACTTTAAGATCTGGTTATAAGAGTAGGAGAAGGTATACACTAAGTGTAAGAAGCAAGCTCTACCTAAGGTAGATAGTAATTGTTTGGTGAAAGACTTCGTGTATATAGTTAAATTAATTACACTAAGCTGGTTAGAATATTAGAAGAATGAGCTTAATAAGCGTAAGTGGGAGAAGAAGACGCTTCCTATCTTCTTTAAACTGGTTAAAATATACCAAAACCACCATTATATGGACCTCGCCCAGAAGGGCAAAACCCTATAAAGAGGATTATTTGGAGTTACCTTTAAAGACAAGTTACTAAATTTAAAGCCTAAATTAAAGCCTTAATTATTAGCAAATAAGTAAAAGAAGGAAAGGCGACCGCTGCTAGAGTGCCTATACAGAAAATGTTACTACTTTAATAAGTGCTAGTATATTGTAGAGTTAATTCCTTACCTATTATAGTTTAAACCAAGTAATAAAATTTAGAAGAAGGTGGATAAAAAGATTGCTAATACAACGCCTAAAATTAAGGCTCATATTAAGTAAATTAAAAAGGATAATTAAGCTAATAAGAAGGACGATTAAGCCAATAAAAAGCTAAAGGATGGCAATAAGCAGAGCTCTTAAGAGCCTTACGGAAACTTTGCAGTTTATTATATAGGAGCCTATAATATAGCTTCCGACTATAAGCTTTGCGATAGTGTAATTCTTAACTTAGAAACCAGCCTATACGTCTTTAACGATAGAGCTAGATTTATTAGTAATATTAAGCCTATATTAGAACGTGTCTACATAGGCTTATATATAGAAGAAATTGTAGGCTATAGTATAGCTATAGTTATAATAGATAACCCTAAAGGGAAGAGATAGATACGGCTCTTAGGAGCAGCCTTTATACTAGGCTTCTATACTAACTTAGTATGTCTTAATAAGCTTAATAATAAGGGAGTCTACTAGAATAATAAAGAAAACACTCTTATCTATGGCGATAACGAGACGTACGCTTACTGTGGCCGCCACTATAGTTAAAATACTATTAAATATAATAAGCCAAAAAGTGACTTACCTAAGGCTTTATTTGCGACTTAATTAAAGCCAATAAAGCATTTATTAAAGCCTCTACTAAATTAGGTAGAAGGCCATATATAGCACCAGTAATTGGGCTATATAGGAAAAGACGTAATTAAGCAACTACCTTAATTAGTGACGGGCGCGATTGTAAAAGGCCTAATGACGGTAAAATGTAAATTGTGTGGAGTAAGCAAAGCTTATAAGGTGGTATCTAGAAGACCTCCGACTTGGTTACTGGTTCCTTTCTATAGAATCTACCTTAATTTAATACCCGGAATAGTTGCATTTAATGGCGATAAGTATGCGGTATACTTCCTTAATAACGCGACGCGAATAAATAAGGTAGAGACGATGGCTAAAAAGTCGTCCCTTACCTAAATTGTTATTAAATATTGCAATGTCATTAAACGACGATATGGCTTTAAGGTAGCTATTATCCATATAGATAGGGAGACGTCTCTTATAGGCAAATTTAAGGAATGGGTAGCTAAATAAGGAATTAGTCTTAAAAGATTAGCACCTAATACTTAATTATAGAACGGTCTAGCGGAATAATCTAGGGGGGTAATTATATAGAAGGCTCGGTGCATAAGAATTAAGGCCTATTTACTAGAGGAGCTATATCCTAAAGTTTATAAAGTAGCTGCCTATCTACTTAATTAAACGCCTAGTAGAAGACTTGGGTGGTAAACGCCTTTTAAAAGAATCTAGTTAGCTATGGGTATATTACCACTAAAACTAAATATAGGCCACCTATAAGTCTACGGCTGTAGGGCCTACCCTCTTAAATATAATATTCTACGCCTAAATAAGCTCGTGTTAAGGGCCTATATAGGATATCTGGTAGGGTATAATTCGACAAATATATTCCGAATCTATATTCTAAGTCAGAAAAAGGTTATTAGAATAAGAGACGTAAAGTTTAATAAGCGGTTACTTTATAATAACTTACAGCCAGATCTGGCAAATATACTCCGAGTTAGAACTAACTAAATGTTAGAAATTATTAATATTTATTAAATATAGGATCTCCGAGATGAATTGGAATTGTTATTTAATAAAAGTGATAAGACTTAAGATGAGATTTAAGTAGATACTAAAGGGAGATAATAGGTGGAATCTGGTGGAATTTAGGAAGAGCCTAATATTAAGAGTAGTAAGTAATAAGATTTAAGCTCTAAAGACGACTTAGCTCTAGGGCTTCCTACCCTAGATAAAATACCAGAACCTAACTCACTAGAGCCTCCACTACCGTCCTTAAATACCTTAGTAAAGAAGCCGTACTATATCCTAGTTCCGACTAATAAAGCTAAGCTAAAGAAGAAAATTAATGGCGATATAGGAGAGCAAAACGTGGTTAAAGGAAAGAGACTTAAAGGACGATTAAAGATCTATATAGGCTTTTTTGCTAACATTACCAACTAGAGCCTTTCAGCTTAAAGATTAGCCTTTAATATAGGGCTTACATTTTATAAAAAGCTATACTATAATTAGCTCCTACCGCTGCCTAGGAATTAGAAGGAGCTTTAAAGACATTAATATAAGGAAGAGTTTGCGGCTACTACCTAAAAAGAATATACGGATCTTTAAAATTAAGGATCGTTTTAAGTCGTTAATAAGATAATCTATACTAAAACAATGCCTGTTATCTAGGTATTTATATATAAGACTAATATTAACGGATATCTGATGAGGTTTGTTACGGACGCTTTAAGTATAATGTTACGACTACTTGGAGAAGAGTTGGAAGAAGCTAGTTGGTTAATATAGGCACGGTCTAGGATGGAACTTGTGGAACTATATAATAAGGAATAGTAAGCAAGTTATATAACGTTATACGCAGTATACGCAGTGTACGCGGTATACGCCTACGTACAACACTTATAATACGTATATTACGTATAAGGAGGATTTTATAGGAGTACGGTTATGTATTTAAGGACCCTCGGTCTTTACCTAGATAGTTCCTTTCTTATAGTAATTCTTAGAATATAATTGGAGTTAATCTATTAGGCAACTACTCCACCAGTTATTATTACGTTGTTAACTTACTTGCAATTCCTATATACCTAGCCTATTAACAAGTCCACCGTAGTCCCTACTATAAGGCTCCGTTATATAATCACTACCATGGTTACAGTTCTAATAAGTTAAGTAATATGCTACTAAAAGCAGCCACTATAACGCTATTAATAGCGGCAACTACTTCGAGATTAGGTAACGATACCAGTATAGTAAATACTAACTCACAATAACCTATAACAGTAGGGCAGTTATAAGAGATAGTTAACTAACTAACGGAAAATAATATAATACTCGAAAATAGGATTAACGGGATAGGAGCAGCAAAGATTAAGCTATTATTAATTAAAAGATTTTTAGGAGAGAGATTAAAGTTTAAAGGATTCCTTACGCAAATGCACTTTAAGATTTTATAAGAAGGAGCTAAGCTACTAACACCTATAGACCAAGTAGCGTATATAGGATTGTTCTTATTAGGAAGGGCACTTAAATAGTTTAAGCTTTACCTTATAGAGATATAAGCAAATAGAATAACGACTATAAACTAAGAAGTACGGTTTATATTCTTAAGCTAGGGCGGATTTGTAGAGTGACTTACGTAAATGTTTAGAGACCTAAAGGCAACGACTACGGCGGAAAGAAAACTCTAAGATATTACGCAANNNANNTTAGNAATTAAGTATATAANNNAGTTNNANACGNTANNNATNTAAGTTAAGTNGAATAATAAGGCGCTTATAGCATAGTATAAATAAGGACTTAAGGCTAAAGTCTAGGACGTAATTATCCTAATAGAAGATACGGATACCCTAAGGGAACTAGTAGATTAAGTAATAAAGATTAATAATAGGATCTACCAAAGGGAACAGGCTAAGAAGGGCTAGGATAAAGTTTTATAGTTATATAAGACGTAGAGCACGTAACAACCTAAGCTAAATTAGAAAATATGGTATGGCGCAGAGCTAATAGACCTAAGTAGTACTAAAGAAACCTATAAGAGATAGAGTAAGAAACTATAAGAACCTAGAGGTTAAGGATTAAGTAATTACAGGACTAGGGAGTATAGGCTAAACTAAAGATCTTAGCAGCAGAAGACGTTTAAGCGGACTCTATAACAAAAGCAATAGTTTAAAAACGGAGCTTATATAAATTGCGGAAAACAGGATTATTTTGCTAGAGACTGTAAGAGTAGTTAGAGTTACCACGTAGTAAAGGGAACTAGACTAGTAGTATATAATATATACGTACAGAAAAATAATAGTATGCTGCGAGGAATAAAAGAATGTTTAATTAGAAGTTTTACGTTTTGTTATAATAACGCATACCAAGTTTATAAAGACGCTAAGTACGGCGTAAGCTATTAGCCATAAAAGCTAGAGTTAAGAGGACTTAAAGGAACTAAAGAGTTAGACAAAGAATAAAATCAACTCTATAAGCTAAATTAAGATGTTACAGTAATATGCGGATAAAGATTAGCGATAATAATAATGGAGTTAGAGTACTTATTAATTAACAGCGACAAGGATAGTAAAGGAACCAACTAGGGGTATTTAAACCTTAATAACGCAATAAAAGCAGAGACTAAGACCGCTATAGAGTAAGGTTTAGTAACGGGTATTATAATACTATTGGATACGGCATCTATTGCTTTATAAGACGGAAGGAGTAATATTTAGAGACGATTAAGTAAGCAGATAACTACTAGTGCTAGCTCACCACTTAATAAAGGTAAAAGGGTAAAGGCTTAAGATTTTTAAGATAAGATAAGAGACGACTAAGATTCTTAAGATAAGATAAAGTATGCTTAGGGACCTATAATAGATGATAACCGATAGAGTAAAGCAACGGCTTAGTTCAGCAATATACGAATAAGCTTAGGACGAAGTTTCCTAAAAGTATAAGATTTTTAAAACGAGATAAGTAAGATTTAGGACTTTTAAGACGAGATAAGGACACTAGTAAAGCCTAGTTAGACTAAGGCTAGAGCGTAGCTTAAGAAAGAAGTAAGCTTAGGATTAAAGAATCTAAGGGGTTAAGAATTCGGAGTACGAATAAGGACACCCGTAAGAAAGAAGTAAGAGACTTTACTATGGATTAGAGAATCTGTAGTATAAACAGCAATTAGACTAGGAGACAGATATATAGACTTAGAAGACTTATTAGGGGAATAAAGTATTCAGCCTAAAGATTAAAAAGTTAATATAGTAATTAAGAAGTAAAAAAGCTTTAAGGATCTAATTGTAAGACGTAAACAATAAGAAACCATAGACAAGTTTAGAGCAAGAATCCTTATATAATAAGAAAAAAAACTAAATATAGGATTTAGTATACTAGGTTATATAAGGGACAGAGCACCTATATAAAGAATTATTAATAGGCTAAGAGTAGGTATACTAAGAGCTAAGTGGCTTACTAAACTAGAAAATAAAGAGGATTTAGGGATTCTAACTAGGTTTTAAGAACGACATATAAAGGGCTGTTATAACGTAGTAATAAAAAGATACTTCCTTACGGATAGACTATATACACTCTAGTAGCTATACTAAAGGTAGTATAGGCAAAGGCATAATAATAAGTGGGAAGATTTCTATATATAGTTAGACGAGAAAGTTATTTAAGACCACCTAATTACGGAAAAGGCAATAAATTATATTAAGGGAGCCTTAATTATAATATTAAAGGATCTAGAGGAATAATTAGAGGACTAGAGAAGTAAAAGGCGTATTTTAGTACCTGTAAATAAAGTTATAACGTTTAGATTAACATAATAGAGATTTAAACTTAAGGATAAAGATAAGCTAAGAGTTAACCTAAAGTACTTAGTACACTATACGCTATTATAGATTGCATGCGTAGACGATATATATAAGATGCACAAAAATTAAAAAAAAAAGAACCGGAAATACCCTATAAGGATATATTGGGCGCTAAATAAGCGATAGTATAGAAATGCTAAGTATATACACGGCTGGCATTTAGTAGAAGTTTAGGAGTTAGGAGACTTAACACTTTAGCTAAAAAGATTCCTTACGGAAGAATGCTTAGACGGACGATAGTGGTGGGAATGCCTAGAGAATACGTGTCTATAGTATATTAAGGATAAAAAGCGAATAAAGTATTGGCTGAAGAGTAAGCTAAGTGTATAAGAATTAAGCAACTAATAGTTAGGAAAAGTAGAGGCCTATAGGATTAAAGGGAGCTAGTAGTAGAGCCTTAGACCCTTAAAGGAATTTAAAGATAATACCTAAATTTAAGAGTTAATTAGTAAGATTAACAGTTCGAAGTATTAGTAGATAGTAGAGTGATACGAAACTATATTTTACTAGTAGCAGTTAAAAGGATAGGGCTACTATATAGGCAGAAAGAGTACCCTTATCTACTAGTTATAATTTTAGGAGATCTAATAGCCTATAGAGGAGGCATTATTAATCTTAAAACAGGACCTATTTAGATAACCATTAAAGAAAGATAAATTAAGATGTCCTTTAATATATTACTATTGGGGAATAATAAGGTAGTATTAGGAATGCCTTAGTTATAGGAATACAATCTAAAGATCGATTAGGTTATAGGTTAGGTCGATATTAAAAATACTTAACGCCGTAAGATGCGATAATAAGCTAAGATAGTATAGTACTAAGTAGGGGTAACCTATAAGGAAATAAATAAAGGACTAGGCTATGTACTAAAGAGATACTATAAGTATGGCAAGAAACTATAGTTACTAAAAAGTAAAAAGCTGTTAAAATATGCAGTATAGGACTATAAAATAGAATTGGAACTAGGAATAAGTTTAAGGTTCTTTCTAATCTATAAGCTTACTGAAGAGAAAAAGAGAGCACTAAAGGAGTTTATCTAGGAGAACTTACGAAAGGGATATATTAGACTATTGCAGTTATTAGCAGGTTATCTAGTACTGTTTATACCAAAGAAAAACGGGAAACTTAGGCTATGCATTAACTATAGATAGTTAAATAGCATTACTAGAAAGGATAGGTATTCTTTACCCTTAATTAGCGAAATCTAGGACAGAATTGGTAATGCGTAAATCTTTACAAAGATAGATCTAAGATAGGCATACCATTAGATTAGGATTGAGGAAGGCAATAAATAGAAGGCAGCCTTTAGGTTAAAGGAAGGACTATACGAACTATTAATAATGCAGTTTAGGCTTATAAATGCACTAGCAACGTTCTAAAAGCGTATTAATAATATATTAAGAGAACACTTAGATGAATTTGTTATAGTATATCTCGATAATATTATTATCTACTTAATAAGTAAGAAAGAGCACGAAAAACACGTTAAATAGGTCTTAAAGAGACTATAAGAAGAATAAATGCTAGTAGCAATTAAAAAATACGAGTTCTTTACTAGGAAAACAGATTTTATTAGATTTATTATTAAACTAGGCTAACTTAGTATAGATCTAAAGAAGATTAAAGCTATAGTGAATTGGTAAGAACTAGAAAACATAATATAGTTAAGGTTATTTCTAGGGTTTTGCAATTACTGCAGAAGGTTTATAGCTTAATAGTTAAAGGATATTAAGCTATTTATAAGGTTAATAAAGAAAGAAGAACCTTAGGTATAGGGAGAAGAATAGAGGGAACAATTTAAGAAGGTTAAGGAGTTATTTATTTAAGACTTAATCCTTAAAATCTACTAACCAAAACTAGAGACAGTGGTTAAAATGGATGTATTAGACTTTGCACTAGGGGCATACTTTCTATAGAAATATGAAGATAGATGGTACCTAGTGGCATATTATAGTTAAAAGATAACACTACTAGAACTAAACTATAACATCTATAATAAGGAGTTATTAGGTATAGTTATAGCACTTTAGAAATAGAGAGCATTCTTATAAGGTATAGAAAAGCTATTTATAGTTAAGACGGATTATAAGAACCTAATAGGGTTCCTAATAATAAAAGAACTTAATTAAAGACAGATTAGATAGGCGGAAATACTTATAGAATACTATTTTAAGATTTAGTATACTAAGGGTATAGATAATACACGAGTAGATACTCTAAGTAGAAAAGCTAAACTATAAAACGATAAAAAGCTATTAGGGGCTTTACTGCGAAAAGATACAGACGGATTAATTAGGTATAATTATTTAAAGATTATAGCAATATAAGAAGAAAAGATCTATAAATTACTAGAGAGTAATTGGATATAAAAGATCTAAGATATATAGGTAGAGGATCTAGACTTAGAGTAGTATAAAAACTAAGAAGTAATATATATGCCTAGGGGCATTATAAAAGAGTTTATTAAGTTATTCTATAAGGGATTAACTTAAGAATATAATAGAGCTACGGGCTTAGTGTTAAGACTCTAAGAGGAGTATATTATTAATAAAATCTAGGGATTAGCAAGATAAGTTATAAGGGAATGTCTAAATTACTAAAGAAATAAACTAGCGCGGTATAAGCCATATAGAGGGCTATAACCTATTAAAATACTAAAGAGACTATGGGAGGTTATATTATAGGACTTTATTATTAAGTTGCTAAAATTAAGAGATCCTATTACTGGATAAGATTATAACGCGATTTTAGTAATAGTAGATAAGCTAATAAAGTGGGGATACTTTATAGCATGTACAGAAGAAATCTTAGTAGAAGATGTCGCTAGAATCTATATTAAAGAAGTATTTATAAGATATAGAGTACTAAGTAAAATCATATCGGATAGGGATCTAAAATTCGTAGTAGTATTTTGGGAAGTATTCTTAGCAGAATAAGGAGTTTAAGCAGTAACTTCTACCGCATATTATCCACAGACAGACGGTTAAATGGAAAAATTAAATTAGATACTAGAGCAGTATCTAAGACACTATATTAATTATATACAGAACAATTGGGTATTATTATTACTAGTTANATAGTTTGCATATAATATAATACCTTAAGAAGGAATAGGAACATCACTATTTAAGGCCAATTACGGATATAAGCTAAGAATATTATTATCACTAAGATAAGTAAAGAAAATAAGTAGTATAGCTAAGTAAAGAATGGAGACACTAATAAATCTTTATATAAACCTTATGGAAACAGCTAAGGTAGTATAGTAAAGAATAAAAAAGTACTATGATACTAAGAGATCTAAGGGACTAGATCTTAAGGAGGGAGATAAAGTATAGCTACTGTACAAAAATTTCAAGAGTTGACGACTAAGCAAAAAATTAGACTATATTAGACTAGGACCTTTCGAAATTAAGTAGAAAATTTTATTAGTTATATTTAAGTTAAACCTACCAGCTAAAATAAAGATCTACCCTATATAGCATATTGTAATGCTAAAGCCAGCATATAGGAATATTAAGCCATTAGTTTATAAAGTAGATACGTATAGAGGATAAGAAGAAGATAAATAGCAAGTTTTAAAGATTATTAGTTATAAGGACATAGATAATAAAATATAGTACGAGGTAAAGTAAATAAGCTACAATAAGACTACCTAGGAGCTATTAAAGAATTTAAAGAACGCTATAGGAAAGGTATAGGAGTATCGGAAGAGAAAAGGTTAGGTAATATTAATAAAGGAGAATTGCTAAAGAACGAGTTACCTAAGGGGGACCTAGGAAGAGCGACTGCTAAACTACTCGGAGTTATTTCCTTCTCTATTAGAAGAGAATCTGTTTTTTTATTACTAAGTTTCTGTAAACCTTATTCTATAAGTTTCTACTTCTTAAAGTAAACCTTTTTATAGACTTTTTTAAGACGAATTAACCGAGTGGACGCAGTAAGATGAGAATTAAGAGCCCGTTATTAAGTATTAGCAGCCTCCTTTTTAGCGTTACGCGAATAATAAAGTTCCGCTAAGGCAACGGATAGTTTATTATTAAGCTTCGCAGCAGCAAATTAAATATAAGACCCTATAATAAATTACTTAGGGAACTTAGAGACTATTAAGAGTTATAGAACGCGTATATTTAGCGTTAGAAGTAGAGCAAACATTATAGGACGATTAAATGTTTACTTTAGTGCACTCCAAATAAAAAGAGGGTTATTAAGATAATAGATTCGCCATTATAACATATACTAACCCTGCCTTTAAATAACAAGAACACAGAGACGGTATAATCTTACTAAGTAATAGTATTGCAGCAATAGTGCGGGCATAATGTTGCGCTTATAAGGAAGAAGAGGCTTTAGGCATTATAAGTAATAATATTAACTAAATTAATTAGATAGATATTATACCTTTAGTAAACAACTTAAAGATATAAGGTATCTTTAAGGACGAAGATAAAGAGGAGGGAGATAGTGTTACGGACGCTTTAAGTACAATGTTATAACTACTTAGAGAAGAGTTAGAAGAAGCTAGTTAGTTAATATAGGTATAGTTTAGGATAGAACCCGTAGAACTATATAATAAGGAATAGTAAGCAAGTTATATAACGTTATACGCAGTATACGCAGTGTACGCGGTATACGCCTATGTATAATACGTATAACACGTATATTATATATAAGGAGGATTTTATAGGAGTATGGTTGTGTATTTAAGGACCCTTAGTCCCTACCTAGATAGTTCCTTCCTTGTAGTAATTCTTAGAATATAATTAGAGTTAATCTGTTAGGAAACTACTCCACTAGTTATTATTACGTTGTTAACTTACTTGCGATTCCTATATACCTAGCCCATTAATGAGTCTACCGTAGTCCCTACTACAAGGCTCCGTTATAAGGTTTAAAGCTTATCTTTACGTACGAGATAATCTATAAGAGTTAGTTTATAAGGACATCTATACCGCAACTTTAGCAGCAAGATCGTTTAGAGCCTTAATAGCTATTATTATAATATTTAACCTAGACTGCTAGTAAGGCGACGCTATTAATATATTTGCAAACAGCGTAATTAACAAGTTTATATACGTTAAGTATTTAGATAGATTTTTAATTAAGGGCAAGTGCCTACTTCTTTAAAGAGCGCTCTATAGATTAAGGTGATTACCTCTACTATAGTATAGTGACTTAATAATAACGCTAAAAAAGGAAGGCTTAAAGCTAGTGGCGGAGGAGCCTTGCCTATATTATAATAAGTAGCTAATAGTTTTCTTCTACATTAACAATATTACAGCTATATTTAGGAAGAAAGACCTACTTAAGCTCTAAATCTTTAAGGAGCACCTTATAAGAAAGTACGAGATAAAGGACCTAGGTAACCTTACCTAGTTCTTAAGAATTTAAATTATCCGTAATAGACAGAATAGGAAGCTCTAGCTTAGCTAGGATTCCTATATTAATAAAATTACAACAAGCTTTAAAGTTAAAGATTATCGTAAGATATATACACTAATGGGTATTAAGGAACTTAAGCCTAATCTAGAGTAAGCCTCTAAGTAGAATACCTACGCCTATTAGAGGAAAGTCGGATCTATACTTTATGCAGCTAATATTACTTATCTAGATATAGCAAGAACAGTAAGCAAGCTATTAGAATTCTTATAAAATCCGTTACTAATTCACGATGCAGCTGCTATAAGGGTAATTGCCTACCTTAATTAAACTAAGACTCTTGCGATTAAGTACTTAAAGGAGAATATAATAAACTAGATCTTTATAAGGGCAAGTAATATATTATTTAGCGACGATCTAGTAAGTAGAAAAAGTATAGAAGGCTATCTATTTACCTTATTTGGGGGACTAATTAACTGGCGATCTATAAAGCAGAAGTTAGTAATAAAATTAAGTACGGAAGTAGAGCTCCTAGCCCTATTACATGCAGCTACCGAGTTAATTTAGTAGCAGCGATTCTTTAAAGAAATTAGATTTAACCCTAATAAGAGGTAAATAATATATTATAACAACCTATAGACTATTTAACTACTAACTAAAAGCAACGCGGAGCTTAATACTAAGCTTTAATACGTTAATATCTATTACTACTAGCTCCGCTAGGAAGTTCGTAAAGAAAGCATTAATATTAAATAGGTGCCTACTATAGATATAATAGTAGACGGCCTAATAAAGGCCCTGCCTGGTTAAAAGTACAAGACGTTTGTTTAGTAATTAAACCTTATTAATATTAAGGATCTAATTTAATTTAATTTAAATAATATTTGGGCAAGGTAAATATATAGAGGATTTCCTTTAACTTAACACCAAATTGCTATTGTAACTTTTTAGTATTTCTACAGCAGCCTAAAAGGCTCTGTGTAGCTAGGGGGGTATATTAACCTAAATTAAAGTTCCTTACTACCTCTATAGTCTTTAACGAAAACTCCCCTTACTAAGGTCTATTTCCGTCTTTAGACCTAAGCAGCCGCCGCTTTAACCTAAGCCGAGGGTAAGCAGCCCTAAGCACGCCCTAAGCATGTAAGGGGTGCCTAGTTCTAGGCCCTTAGGGCCTAAATTTAGGAATTGGCTAAAGATGCCCAATATTACCTTGAACTAAAATTTCGGCTAAGACTGCTGCGGACTCAGCTACCCTTTAAAACCCATTGCTAACGTATTTACACTTACCCCTTATCCTAATAACTAACGACTTTAGCTTAACTTATGTCTAGCTTTAGATCTTAGGTTGTTATACCGCAATTATTATTATTAAGATTAATTAAAATAGCTATATTATACGAAATATTCCTTATTAAATATTGTTTTATTCTTCTAAGTGTTTTAAGTAGCATTTCTGTGTTAACTTCTAGCTAATAACTGTATAGTTTCCCCCTTTACGTATACTGCTTACAACCGCAAAACTATAAGGTAATTAGCCGAAGGATTTGCACGTACTTTTAAATCAACCCATAATATAAATAGCTAGAATAATTAGTTTAGGTAGGGCCTTTAGATGCTTTAGTAGTGGACTAGGGTATAGGTTAGAGAGGAGATCTAATGGACCTGCTTTACCTGGTATAAACTTAAATGCTTCTTAGTTAGACTGCGCGGCGTAGGCTTATAGGGGTATAGCTCGGCGAAGAGCAAACCGGATTAGATAGTGTTAGCTAGGTTTAGCCTAAGTTATATAGATTATTATATGGACACGGCCTAATCCAGAGCAGAGGGGTTATATTAGTAGATCCCCACTATCTAGGCGAGTAGGGTGGGCATAGCCGATATAGATAAGACAGTACTAACCTTAACTGGTTGGTAGAGCGGCGTAGATCTAAGGTAGGCATGGCTCTAAAGAGCGTAAGGGAGCTATAGTAAGGGGAATAGTATTATATAGAGACGGCCTAATGTAGAATAAGGGGGTATTAACGGCGTAAGCGTTTATAGATGGGCTAAATTAGATAAGTCTAGTATCTAAAAGTTAATTAAGTGGGGTAAATTTATGCGAGCACTAATGGCGGACGACGCTAGGGTCGGATTTAACGAATTATGGCTCTCTTAGGCTGAACTACCTGCGTAAAGCTAAGGGGAATGGCTTAGTAATGTCCTTATATAGGTTTAACTAAGCAGAGCCGGCTTATATAGACGTGGCTTTAATTATAAATATTAAGGTAGGATTAGACAGCTCTAGTCTCCGAAAGTTTATTTACTTAGGCAACTTTATGCGAGTATACTGGATAAAACTACGGGAATCTAACTAAATTATATAGTGGCGGCACTCCTTAACCTAAGTAAGTGGGGTAGGATTTTATAAAGCGGAGAGTATCTAGGTGTTATTGGATAGTGCTAGCCTTTATAAAGTTAAGAGGATTAAGCTAACCTACGGTTTGGTAGAGTATAAGGGGCCTAAATTAGGTAGAATTTACGGATTAACTAAAAAGACTAAAGTTATATAAAAACAGTACGGCGGATAAAGGGGCTTAAATTAGGTCGTGTAAGCTTTTACTAACTTATACATTCTTAAAAGATTAATGCGGAAATAGACTTAAAAAAGAAGTAAAGGCTTAGATTAAATAATACTGGCTATTTTATATCGCCCTTATATAGAAGTATGGATTTATCTAATACTATAAGGGCAGGTTTTGGGCTTAAAGATTAAAAACTCCTATAGTAAGAGTATACTGCCTAACCTTTAGCAATCCGGCTAGCTAGATAGCTGCTATAGGACTTATAGAAAGTGTATCTAGCGCTAATAACGCCGGCTACTTAATCTATATACTTTGGCGCTATAATATATAAGGTTATAACTGGATAGCTATATAAAATTAATCTCTTTAAAGACCGGCCGCCTAGTAGCGGAGGGCCTCCTTAGCACGCAGAACATCTAGCTAGGTTTTATAATTAAGATATGCTAGACTAAGGGTGCCCTAAAATACGCGGGAGTTTTAATATAAGGGCTGGATTAGATAGTTCTAGTTTCTGGAAGTTGGATTAAGTAAGCAGATTAATGTAAACACAGTTAATAGAGGATAAAGAGGTTAGATTAGATAGTAATAGGCCCTCCTCTAAGTTAAGTAAGTGGTGTAAAATTATATAAGCACTATTAGGTAGAGAATACGGGGACTAGATTAGATAGTGCTGATCTCTATATACTAAGAAAGAGTTATAATTTTATATAAAAGGATTAGAAATCTGTAGGATAAGGGAGCTTACTAGTTTTAATATAAGTAATGTAATTCCGTAGGCACTAGACTATTGGAGAGAATTAATATATATATATAGCTATTCTTATTAGCATTTATAAAGAATTCTATAAAGGAGTTAGTATAGAAAAATAACTTTATATAATAGGTTACAATTCTACTAAATCATCTATAGTGTTATAGGCGTTCTTCTTACCGGGATTTTTTACATTAATTCTCAGCCTAAAGCTTTAAGCTGTATCTAAATAAATCCCTAATTAGCCAGTAAGCAAATAGGGCTACTACGCCAGCTTTATACTGGATTGGTTTGCCTTTATAAAAACCGTATCCTATATAACAATGCTAAATTCTAAAGGGTCTACTTAACAGTCTTAAACTTAACCTGTGTTGTACTATTATTAGTTATAAAAGTATTGCCTTCGTATACTAGACGGTGGGCGTCCTTTAAGGGAACCATTTTTAGACTTTTTAGTTTAAATAGACTTGGGAGTAGATTAGATAGTTAGATAGTGCTTTCTCTATAGGCTTATTAAGGGGTATAAGTTTATATAGAAGAATTTGGGAATCTAAGAGCTAGGTTACTTTAGATTCCTATAGGCATCGTACTATTATTAACTTATTTAGTCTGCAGCGGTTAGTAGTTAGTATATCTAAAATAACGGTTGGGATTTTACCGCCTCTGCTAGTTAGGTAGCTAAGCACCTTATAGGAAGCTAAGTAGTAAGGAATTACTAAAGAAGCTTATATATGTGTAACCTAAGCTATAAAAACTAAAGTAATTTTCCTATTACCTAGAAACATCCCTATAGTAATACCGGTGCGTACTATCTACGCTTTAACTAGGATTTTAAGATTAGTAAACGTATAAACTTTGCCGATATCCTCTTAGCTATAACTTAGAGATCTTGCTAACCGGCTTAGCCTATATAGATGGAGTTATATAGTATACGTACCTAAGCATTTAGAGCTTCGGTCTTATCCTTTCTTATTAACGTTATACTTACTTTAAGTATAACAACAACATAAATACACATCTTACCCCCTCCTTTTAATTAGTATAGCCTATAGTTAAGTATAGCTACTAGCTTAGAGGTATAAGTGGAAGGTCTTAGTGCTAAAAGACTAAGGTATATATCCTTTATATTTAGTTATATCTTGCTAACTATTAATAGGAAAGCAGCTTTAAGGTATTAGGAAAAAAGGAGTATAGTAGCCTTTTTGTTAAAGCGCACGTATCTAAAAGATACTACGACTTTAAGAAAGGAGCCTATTTAAGGATAGGCAGATACCTCTGCAATTAAAAGACCGAAAGCGGTGGCGAGAAGTTAAAGACCTAGTTAATTGCATTCCGGCTAAACCCTTTATAAAGCAACCGCGAACGTCTCTTATAGATACTACTGTTAAGGGTATAATTAGCCAAGAAGTAGTAAGCATTATTAGTAATACGCAGATTAATCTAATTAATTATTAGAGGAAGGAAGGAACTTGGCCTAAAGAATACTTTAAAAAGTATAATAATATAGAACATCTACTTACGAGGAAGAAATTGTTGTTATTTTCTTTTTACCGGAAATAATTAGAAGCTGGCTTTATTACGCCTAGCTCTACCACACCTAGTGATTAAAAGCCTAGGGAAGTTAAAAGTGCCCCCTACTAAGACGCGCGTTATAAAACTCTACTTACGACTAAAGGGAGCTATATAGATAAATCCAACCTAGGTATTACAGATCTAAGCAAGATATTTTGCTAAAAATTACTTAAGAAAGAGCAAGCGGTTCCTTAGGATATATTATTTCGTAATAATCTCTTTAAATTAGCCTATTGGAAAATGCGAAACAGGAACAAGGCTAAAGTTATCTAAGATATTATTTAATTAGTTGTTTTTTCTGCAGAAACCCTTACTATATACAGCACTACCTCTCTTTAGTACTTAGTTAAAAGCGTTAATAAAGGCTAGAACAATTTAATCCTTATTACTTAGACTCGCCCGCAGCCCGATTATACTATAAGATTTAGGTAAAAAGCGTTTATAGATAATTAGCTTAGTAAGCTTTAGCCCTTTATTAACGAGCTTACGGATAACTCCTTCTTTATAGCTATATACTACTAGTACTTCCCATTCTTAACGTGCGAAGTTAAGTATAGCGCCGCGGCACTTAATATTGCGGACTGGCAAAATACCTATAGCATAACTCTTATAGTAAGAGGTATTATTAAGCTCTTCCGACTTATAAAGCGCGAAAAAGAGCTTTACTAAGAAATTCTCGCCTTCTTAATCTTATATAATTACCGGACTATAAAAATATACGGCTACTACCTTGTAATTAATGGGCCTAAGACTACCTTCTACTACCACCTAATCCGTACATTCGACTTTACAGAATTAAATAAAAAAGAAAAATAGACGGCGTATAAATTTACTAAGAATGTTTACAATATATAGATGCCGACTCACTTTAAAAGGCTCTGCTCGGTTATTAATAAGTTACCCCCTAATTTAAATTTTAAGATTTCGCGGCAATTAGAACTATAGTTTTTAAAGAGTTCCGGACTTTTATAGAAGTTAAAAAGTTATTATCTTTTAGAATGCAATGCTAATTCTATATCTCTGCTTAGGGAATATAACAGTTAGTTAGATCTATAAGACAATACTTTAAATACTTCTGTAACTAAAGGAACTAAGTAGGTCATATTTAAAAGGCTAAAAAAAAGGCGTGCTATAAAAAAGGGGCGCTAAGGAATAAACTTAAGGACGGCTATAAAACTGGTTAAACTGTCCTAGATATATCTAAGGACCCGCAATAAGGCGTACTTAAGGTTATTAGTATCCTCTCTTCCTCATCTTTATTAGTTTAGAGCGGTATAGCGTTATGCTTTAATAACTAGGCTTAGAGTATACTAACCCTAGTTAATAGTAAAACCTAATAGGGGAAGGATTCCTAAAAAATAGCAGCTTCTAGCGTACGTAGGCTAAGTGCTCCCGGTAAACGTATTATATTTCTATATTACTAGAAAGCTTTTATATCTCCCTTATATATTAGATATAGCCTACGCTATATATAAGCGTTATAAGCTCCGCCGACTAAGAATAACCCTAGCATTAAGGCGGAAGCTATTAGTGATTTTTTTAGACTAGAGCTAATATAGAGCTCTAGGATAGACTAAGGCTTACCTTAAAGTAAATACGCAGGCGCTTATTAGGCTTGGCGCTCCTCTTTATTAATTAGGTAGACATAGATCCTCTCCCCCCGCCTTTTATCCGCCTATCTCTCCATCTCCCTCCTACTCTCTCTCCGTCTCCCTTGCTCTCTCTTTCTATCTCCCTTACTCTTTCCCTCCGTCTCCCTTACTCTCTCTCTATCTCTCTCGCTCTCTCTCTTTATCTCTCTTACTCTCTCCGCCATCTCTCTAAAGCCATTTAATCCTATTTAGTTTAGCGAGCCTACTTATATTAGCGCTGTCGTCTTCCCTATACCTCCCTCCATAGACCATTTCTGCCTTTAGTCTTTATTCGTGCTAGCAGCTATAAGTAGTATACTTAGTATTTTAGAAGAGCTCTTAGATCTTATATAGTTATTTATTACTACCGGCTTCTACTTATAGGATATCCGCAAGACCTATAAAGTATTTAAGCGCGTCTCCCGTAAGATCTTTATAGATACCTTTATGTATAAAGGAAGCCTGCTAATTGTTATAGATAAGCTAGACCTTAGATATATAATAGAACTATTAATAAGCGTATATAGGACATTTATTAGATTAACTTACATTTTCTCCCGTAACTAGGTAACCAAAAAAGATCTATAAAGTTAGGTTTACTAAGTCCCTAAAGATCTAGCTTATATTAATTAAACTATACTTCCCTAGATTATATTATTTTAGGAGAACTAGGCCAAAATTTAGGAAACTAATTTAGATATAGAAATGCTGGCAACTACTATTAAAAACCTAGATTACTAAGAAATCACTATTAGGCTACCTAATTTTGGCGATGGCGTTTGGTAAGAAACCTACTCGCTATATAGATTTAATTAACTTTTACGGGAGAACGGCGCGCCGTTAGTTTACTATATAATGGCTAGGAATACCCTTAATTATATTAGCTAGATCTTTGGAAGGATACTCGCGGTAATATAAGCGGCGGAACGCGATATAGAGGTCGTAGGTGTTGCTATTTCCTTAGCGTATCCTCCGGAACGGAGAACTAAGGATTTTAAAGATGGGGTATAAAAGTACATTGCTTTTTATAGGGCACTCTTAAAAGGTATAAACGTTAGTTTTAAGGTCTAATTACGCCTAAAACCTATAGTAGCGGTATTTAGTAACCTAAAGTTATTACATAACAGATTATAATTATATTTTTTAATAAAGCTTTTCCGGACGGCCGAATACTTTAAACTTAATACCCCTTTACAGTGTGCGTTATAAAATACTATTCTATTTAGAGAGTTTACGAACCTATGCCATTTATATTTGCGGTCCTTAAACCTTAGTAATAATCCAGCCAAGTTAGTTAAATTCCTTCTATAACTGCTAAAATAAATAGAATTAATGGAATTGGCTAAACTACGTTCTAGCTTAGAGAATTATTGGATTTACTTCTTAACTACCCTAACTAATTATAATCTGTCTTTCTAGTTATGCTTTTTTATATTAAGTTTTAATGAGCTATATAGAAAGGAACTATGGTGTTTTAATGGATATATAGGCGCATATCTACTAGAGCTGGAGAGAGTTAAAAAGGGTTTTTATTAGCTACGAGAGTTGGTTATAAGGTTACACGTTTAGCAACTATTCTAAGGTCTATATAGCCGGGGGAAGCTATACTAAAGCCGATGTTCTAGCTGTAGTAGATAGTTAACTACAAAATATTACCTATATACATTTAATTAATATATATTACTTAACTATGCCTTCTAATTATACTTCTAATAACATAGACTTTGTTCTACCAACTTAGTATTTAATTCTACTGACTTAGAAAGCAAAACAACTATCCTGGCAGCCATGGCCGTTGCCCTACTTTAAGCCCTTATATATCGCGAATTTCGACAACTATAGCACCCTAAATCTTTCTCCTATTGCGATACGTATAAGTAGTTCCGGAAGGACCTCTGGTAGGCCCTCTTTAAGCAGTTAACTCGCCGGCGAGTATATACTTGGGAGAGGCCATTACGATACTCTATAAGTAATATTTTATAGCACTCTGTAAAGGGTTATAAGCTTATAAAGCTGTTTACGCGGCGCAAGCAGAAGTACTACTCTACTTATATTAAAGCTAGTAGGAAGACTTAAATATAATATAGAGGACGCAAAAAGCCTTTCTTAGACCTCTTACTAAATACAACTTATAAATCTCGCAATAGTGGGGATTAGAGGAGGCCTCGTAGAGCTTTAAGAACTCTATACAGCTGTTCTATTTACCGTATACCATTCTATAGGAAGGACAGCTATTAGCTTCCTTATACTAAGCGACTCAGCTCTAAAGATTAAGTGTAAATAGCAATTATATACTAAAATTAATGACTTTTTACCTCGTAGATTTAATTACGGAGCCTTAATACTATAGATCCTATTAGTCGGCTCTTATCGATAACTGTAGGATATATTTTACTAGGTAAAGGGATAACATTTATCCCTAGGTTGTATAAAACCTACCATACCGCAAAATATAAGGGGTACTTTGACATTAAGCGACTATAACTATGCGCACACGTAGATATTTACTATAATTCTATATTAGTTATATGCTGTAGCTACTTTTAAACATTTAGAACTCCTTTTATCTAAAAATTACCTTACGTATTGTCGCCTTCGCGCCTAATACGTAGAGAGTCTTATTCTTTAATAAAACAGAGTTCCTTTCCTATAGCACTACCGTGAGGCTCTAATTACTCCGTAATACTTATAATGGTACTACCTAAGCCTAAAAACCTTATTATAATGCTAGGAAGTTATTATTAGCCTTATATCTGCTATCGCGTAGGGTTATAACCCTAGTCGGTACCTCTAATTAGGAGTAATTACCCGTTCTGGCTAGTGCGAAACAGCTATATAATTATTATATTATAATCTATTTACAGCGGCCGCTAAGCTGGCTTATAGCTCTTACACCTATAGCTGTATAATGTCTTAGTAAGTGGGGCTTGCCCTAACCTATAGCTATACCTCTAGTGAACTAACTTACCTCTTTTAGAATTCGCTACTACACAAGGGTGTAGCCAGTGCGGGTTAGCCGCCCTCCCTGCTAGCGCTAGCAAACTACAGAGAGCTTTAGGCGAATTCTTATACTAGAAGTACCGCTACTTTTCCTACACCTAAACAGCGCAGGGAAAGATTAAACGCCAGTTCGGCTAAACATTTCTCCTAGCCGCATAGAAGACCACTTAGGTTTAGTACCTGCATTCTTAGCCTCGTTAAGCTAAAAATAGACTACTACACTTCCTATATCATAAGAGCGGCTCCGCAGCCTCGTAGAGTTCTAAGTATACTGCTGCATATTTCTCATTAAATCTAGTCGCTTCACTAAGCCTTCCTACTTACCCCTTCAGCCATGCCTAAGCATAACCTCCGCCTGCTCGCCCTCGATGGCGGCGGCGTCCGCGGCCTATTAACGCTTTAGATCTTAAAGTAGCTTATAAATACTATCGACCTAGAATCGCCGCCAAAGCCTTACAACTACTTTAATATAATTAGAGGCACTAGCACTAGCGGGTCTATCTATATTAATTACTTTGCTAGATTTAAGGCTGACGAGAAGCGTAGGCTTATAGCCGTTATGCTCGGTCGGCTTTAAATAACGGTTAATAAGTATATTAACGCATATGTCTCGCTATCGGACAGGATCTTCTAAAAGTAGAGATACTGTGTAATAATTAAAGGCCGGGTCTAAGGATGATTTAATTTGGATAAGCTAGAGTATATAATTAAAGAGATTATTATAAGGCAAGGTCTAGTAGAGGATACGCTATTAAAGGATGCTCTAGATACAAATTGTAAAGTATAAGTAGTTATCCACCTATATATAAGGCTGTAGTAACATTAATAAGTATAATATAGATTTGTGTATATAATAAGTAACAAAATAGGTAATATAGTGCGACTTACTAGCTACTAGTTACTATATAGCCGCGAATAACTACTCCGCATGACTAAGATATAGGAAGTAAGCTAAGCAATGTTAGCAGCCTTGTCCTTCTTCGATTTTATTATAATTGGCGATTTTAAGGAGAGTTTTATTAATGGGGCTATAGGGGCAAATAACCTAGTATATAAGGTATAGAATAAGGCTTAAGACATATAGCCGTCTGGCTCGCTTAAAGATAAGATTAAGTATTTAGTGTTAATTAGGACTAGCGTTCTATTACTTACGCCGTTTAAGAATAATCTAATTAGTATTAGCTAGAGTCTTCTAGCGATTACTATAGAGACGGAAAAGATAGTAAAACGATTTTCCTATAATAAATTAAGGCTAGATAATACGGGCTCTACTTCTTCCTATACGCGCTCCACTTCTTCTTATCTACGCTACTCTTCTTATTGTCCGCGTTGCTCTTCTTACCATCTACGTTACTCTTTAAGGAAAAGCTGTTTGTAATTAGGTAACTATTAGGCTATATTATAGTAGCGATAATAATAATAACGGGAGAGCGTATAGGGGAGAGTTTTATTTATAGCGGATGGGCGATTTAGGCGGAGCGGATTAATAGAAATATTTAAATAGTTTTACTAATAATCCGGAACCTATAATAAATAGCCAAGTTAAGGACAGATGCAAATTTTAAGCTCTACGCTAGCGTCCTCTTCAGCCTCGCTATATTTAAGCCTTATACGTTATATATAAATCTAAATTAATAAGAAGTAAATCTTATAAAGATCCTAAAACTAGAAATAAAAGAAATATATAAGACCAGATTTAGAAATATTAAAGAAATTCCTATATAACAACTCCTATAAACTTTACAACGACTTAAAGCCCCCTTATATATACTAACAGTAGCTAGGATACTCTTATATTACTTTATATAGTAAGATGGAATTAATATATAACTAGGAATTATAAAAAAATCCTTTTTCTCCAATTACCTACTAATATAGGCAACGCACTATTTCTATGGCTTAGGACAGGTTTTAGATAGCCGCACTATAGCAATTAATTATCCTGTATTCTTGAGGTAAGGTAGACAATATACACGTAATAGGACCCGAGCTTTTAGGCGTTCCCGAAGTTAATCTAGCGTGACTTTTATAGGGCTCTTCTATATACCCGTTTAGTTGTGGTTTACTTTATAATGCTAAACTACGTAACTTTATAAGCCTTAAATCTTAATATAGCAGACTCTTTACGTAATTCTCTTTTATATTAGGTTTCTACTAACCTACTAGAAGTTTTAACTTAACTCTTTAAGTAACCATATCTTCGTTTACTAAATATAGATAAAATACAGTATATTAAGGTATATATATAACCATTAGATTATATAAAAACACTTATTTACCTTAACCGAGTCTATTGCTAGGCTATAGGCCGCTACTATATTATAATTACCCGCTAACCTCCTTATTTTTAAACGATTGTACTATATTATATATACTAAACGCTAGAAAGAGATTAAATAGATACTAAAGGATAGGACAATAAATAAGGCTATAGTAGTTATAGTATTTGGCTAACTAAGCTCTTGGAATAGACTTCCTAACTTTAAAAATTCTAACGGTAAGATTGCTAGCTTTAAGCTTTAAAGTAGGGAGTTGCTTAGAGTCTAAATAAACGCAACTTAGCTATTCGGGGAACTTAGTGGCGGGATATCTTATATATCCATCTAGGGAACGGACACTAAATAATATAGCCTATTATAGCTCTATAGTTCCTTAGAGTATTAGTTAGGTTATAAGTACTACTTAAACTATAGGTATACCTATGGTTTTGGTTATATGTTAAGGTACTCTCTAAGCGTCGCATACCGCTGTTGTTCTAGTTATATATTAAGGTACTCCCTAAATATCTGCTATTGTTCTAGTTATAAAGCGAGGTGTATTAACTATAACTCTTAATTAGAGCATATATACGCTAGGTATTAGGGATCCTTATTATTGGAGTTACCCGTTAATAAATATAAGAGGCTAGATATAAGGATGTCCGCCTTAATATACGGAATGTTTAATTAAATATCCATATGCTATTCCGCTTCCTAATACGGCTATTTCCCTAAAACTCTTAGTAGGTGTTCTAATAACTACTTTATAGACCTTACTAAAACGGAAACTACTTTAGCCTAGAAGTGACGAGCTTATAAAGGCGTATATACCCAACGAGTTACCCTAATATTTATAGTTTAACTAAAATAAGATTCTAAAAACCGTACTATCTTTACGAAGATATTATTAAAGGTATAAACCCATTAACTTAGTAGCTAGGGCTAATATTCTAAGGCAGATCTTATACCAGGGCATTATATTTATGTATAATAAGAAAATCTTACACTCTTCTCCTAGTAGGGCTACCCTCTCCTATCTAGAAAAGATTAGTAGTTATATTAAACCATAGTAAGACGTTATACTTAATACTTAAATAAGGTCCTAGTCCGATAACCAAACTAGAGTAGAAGTAGTTTAGCTTTTAGCCAGCGCTAATATATCGCTTATATTTTGTCCAGTCCATTTTTCCTAATATATCACTCCTAATAACAGCCTTTCTCCTATTTATCTTCATCTCCTAGTACTTCTCCTAGCAAGTTATATATTTCTCTAAGCGCGAGAGAAGAGTGTAGATCATTCTGCAGCGTATGTAGTTATCCTTTAGATATTTGATATCTTTAAACATTAGATATACGAGGTGGGTATTGGTAGTCGGCGGAGATAATTACTTAGGAAGTATGTCCCAGAAGGTCCATGGCTCTAAATTAAAAGGCTAATAAGATTCCGGACAGAACTTATCTGTTTATATACCGTCCTTTTCTATAAACTCAAACTTTAACTCTTTATTATTTGCTGCACTATACAGCATTTATACATCATATAATACTTCTGCGAAGACTCCAACCTTTTAACGCTTATTAAGATGTAATAAGTTGTTATATAAGGAAAAGAAGGCCTTAAGTAAGGGATTAGGATTGGCGAGAGCCTTTTTCCGCTTTTATTTCTAGGTTTTCGCCATTAGTATTTTTATCGCCCTATAAGAGTCTACTTACCTCTTTACCACCTACTATATACCTAGGCATACTAAACTCGGGCGGTAGGACTTAAAAATCTAATATTACGCCGGACTATTTATATAATAATCACCTAGGAGTAGTAGGGTTAGTTATAAAAGCGTTCGGCATAGTAGCTATAGTGGATTCTACGTTAAGCCTAATTAAGAACAACTGGTATAGTTATCCCAGGTGGCGTAAACTAGGCTAAGATATATAGCTAGCGCCTACCACATTATACGGGTGCAATTGGCTTATCCCCCTATGTAAAGCTAACGTATTTAAGTTCCTCTCCTTATATATCTTTCCGCTTAGCGTTGCATTTAGTAGAACATAGGCCTATATATGGTGCTTTAGCCTTTTTAGGTAGGGAAAGTACCTAAATAGGGTATATATATCTCCTAGGAGAGTTTTTTTCTTAAATAGGCGGGAGAGTATTTAATAAAGAGTTCGGGCTTATATCTTAAGAGTGGCTCTAGAGGTTTAAGCTAGCTTTTGCTTATTAGCTAATAGAATAAGAGTAGCTATATTATTAAATTAAGTGGCCTAGTGGCGCTCTCCTAGAGCGTGCCTTAACACTATTATTATTTTAAAACGCCGCGGATTTAGAATATAGTCTATATATTCCCTTAAAAATAAGTCTCCTTAGCGGCCTTATAATAAATGTTCTAGCTATAGCGTGTTTAGAGAACTAGCGTAATAAACACGCGACCTTATTACCGACGACACTAATACCTATAATATTAACACCTATAATACCAATACCTACGATACTAATATATATAACACCTATAAAACCTATAACACCTAAAACACTTCTATTACCTCTTACGCCTAAAGCACCTTAATAGCTTCCTCTATATTATATAGAACTAGAAGTAAATCCCAGCCCGATAACTCTTTCACTATTATAATCTTACCTCTAAAAGTGCGTAATCTATTAAGAAGAGCCTAAGGCTTATAATACCGGTTAGTTAGAAATGTTTATTAAATATCCTAGAGCAGAGCGAATAGATGGTTATCTTGTATATAAGGCGTATATTCTTATAGAAGGGGAAAAAAAGTAGAAAATATAATCAATATATCCTCACCACTTTAACGTAGAAAGTAGGACAGAGGTATACTTTAATAATATTATATAAAGATAGGGATACTATACAGTAAAGACAATCTATTGTTTTGTTTAACTACTCTATAGTTCTTACCTATAGATACGCGACCCTAAACCTTTAGCGAAGGTAGTCCTATTGCATATCCCGTACTAATGCGAAGGTGCTATATTCTAGCTTTATTACTATAGGCGCCTGCTAACACCCACCAATGATCTATATCTTCCCTGATTTTCCCTAAAATTGTATAAATAGCACGACCAGCCTATAAATAACTGCGGTGTCCGAAGGGGTGGTCTTATCCTAGTAGAACTAGCGGCTAGGTAGTAAACCTTTAAAAGAGGGCGGAAGAACCTTATAGGGTTTGTGTTATACCTATGGATTATAGCGCATTAATACTTTATTTACTTAGGAAAGAATATAATAGATGCGGAGGTAATAACCTAGTAAGATGTATAATCCTAGAGGACTAGCTTCTACTATAAGCTACACTAGTATATAAGCAAATTTTCATTCTATAAAGCTACAAATTCTTACCCCAATCTTATATAGTTCATCATATTTAGTTTCTAAGTACGAATTGTCGCACTTATGCTGTAAACTACCGTCGGCTTGCTCCTTAATTGGCGTAAGTATCTACTAAGGGGCTTTCTTTATCTGTCTTTATTAGTTTTAGTTTCTTAATAAGTAGATAAAGTTACCTATATCTCCTCCTCCATTACCTTATTAGACTAACAATCTTCAATTTCAGTAAAGATAGGGGAAGGGAGGTTAGGAGAGAGGAGAGGAGAAGGGAAGGAAATAAAAAGAAGAGTAGGAGAAGATAAAACAGGAGAAGACACAGATTTCAATCTCTAATTAGGTTTAACGGTAACTATACCGTAAGTAAATTTAAGAGAAGGCTTAGGGCTATTAAATCGGTCTTATAGAGGACCTCTCTCTATACTAGCATTTAAAATTTTGTTTAAAAGTACAGTGGTAGGTATAGGAGAATGTAGGTGAAGAGGATAGTAGATAAGGAGGGATGCGGGTAAGGATTATAAGAACTTATAAAAGGCGCCTGTAAATCTATATAAGGCGTAAGCCCCAAATAGACATGCATTTAGTACCGTATATTTTCATTAGAGGCTATACTAAATCCATTTTAATAACAGAAGTAGGCAAGGCTAAAATAATTATACTGTTATATCTTAATATATAAGCAATATATTGGGTATAAGAAAGCCGTTAAAAATGGTATATATAGATCTAGTAAGATATTAATAACCAAAGATACTAAAAGTCCTAATTAAGCGGCGTTAAGCCAAGTATATACCAATCTCCTTATATTAAAATTGCCTCTATTCTATCTCGCGCGTAATAAAATCCTTAGTATATACTATCTTTTAAAAAAGAGTAAGAAAGCTGCAAAGGGCTTATAAAAGCAGTTTGGCTATTATCTGACTTTTTATAGTAGGAGGGACAAGAGGGCAATAGACTGGCTAGGGTGGTAGAAGGTGCTTACGCTATAATTTGCTAGGGTCTTCTCTAGCCAATATAGGCAATTTAAAACTTTAGCTAGTTAGTAATAAATTAGACATACTTTATAAGGAGAAGTTTACCATTATAAAAGGGATATTATAGTCCTTATAAGTAGGTGCTAGCGCCGTATACGCTAGGATAGGGAGTACTATAATAGCGTTTATAAGGACTATTATAGTGTGCCTTTGGACAAGGTTGTTACTCTCTATAATAAACAAACGGAGTAATTGTTGGCGGTAGGAGCTATAACTATATATAAAACCGCTCTTACTTTTAATACGGCTTTTAAGGAGAATTAAATATATATAGGCAATAAAGATCTCTTTAAGGCTAATAAGGCTAACCTCTAATATAAACCAAAAGTAGGAACTCTCTAAAAGGGGTATATAGCCTGCTTTAGCAACTAAACTATAGATATAGGTTAGAGGGAAAGGTTAGGAGAGTATATAGGAAGAACCTATAGTCTAAAGAGTGCTATTCTTAATAAGAACACTACTGCCCCAATTCCCGTAAAAATTGGCTTGCCAATATTAGCTTTAAAAAGAACTTTATTTAGCGACGTATACTATATTCATTAGCTTTACCCCTCTTTAAATTTACTTTATAAATTACTTTAGCGATTAGAGGAATAGTTGCAAACCTATATAAAATAATAAGCGGTAATCTTGCGTCAGCTATAATAAGATATTAGTTCTGTTTCTGGCCTAAAAATTAACTATAGTTTGACGTATAGCGTATATAATCCCAAAATGCATTAATAATAACTAAAACAATAGTAGAAATAAATTGGGGTAATAAGAGGAGGGCAGCTAGCACTAAAGCTTATTGTATTACTTTCTGTTTTCTATTATAAAAATAAAGATAGAAGTAGAAACTTAGGTAGATAAATATATAAGTAGTTAAGATATACTAAAGGAGAGTTATTAATTTTATTATAATAGCGGCGAAGAGTATCTATATAAATAAACGAGGGCCACGATATATATACATATGCACGCAGCCAGCATACTTTTAGGATACGGTTTTGCTTCATTTTGCTCCGTTACTTAGCGCTTAAAGTAGACATAATCGGCTTCGGATAGTATTTAATCAGTCCCCCGCGATAAACCTTAGTGGCCCAGCTAGAGAGCATCGCATTTTTAGGCGTCTCGTTTTTAGCCTAGATGCTTATACTCTGGAATTCTTATAGTAGAGCTTAAGCTTTAGATCACTTTTAGTGCCAGAGCCCGTGCTTTAGGATTACTTTTTATTTAGGCGCCCGTGCTTTATAGGGTCACTTTTTATCTAGGCACCTATGCTTTATAGCGTCTCGTTTTTAATCCTAGTGCCCGTATACGCAGACCTATTAATTATAGTCGTTATGCCTTATAAGACTTAGCGGCTAGACTAGGCTTTTAGGCGTTACGCCTTTAGTCCTAAAGCCCATACTTTAGACCTTTAAATTTTGGTCTTGTTTTGTTATAGGGCTTAATAATTAGGATTAAATAAGGAACTACCTCTACTTTATCTCTAACTCTATATATTAGCTATTAGTATCTAAATCTCCACATTTTCTATATAAAAGGTGGTGTTGCGATCTACGATTTATCAGAGTAAGTAGGTGACGGCTTTTACCCACATATAGGACATATTTTAATTATTTAGTAATGCATAAAAGCCCTAGTAAACTATTAGTCTTAATTAGTTAGTCTTCTTAACCTAGGCCCAGCTATAATACTTATTATCTATACTAATCCTCCCTTTAGGCATGCTGCTTTAACTAGATAAAACCTATATAAAGTCTTAACAGACTACTAGAGCTAGGTGGCAAGCTCTAGCATAGACAAAGGCTAAGAAAGTAAATTACAGCATCGCGCTAGGAAGGATAGAAGTAGGGCGTAATGCGCCCTATATAGGCTAATTTGTATATTATAAGGCAAACTTACACCTAAATCCCCTACCTAAGAGTAAGCACCCTTCTATCGTTTTGAACACCAGACTCCTCTCTTATTAACTTTAGGAATTCTCCTATTATCCTCTAGCTAATGCTAATAGAATATCTAATCCATTTCCAACTAAGCGTGCGATAAGACGACCTGGCTAGCAGGCAGGTAAAAATGCCAAAAGCGTTGCTTAGGCTCCCTACGGCGACTATTACCAAGCTAGTATATAATTTATTAGAGCTAAAAGTGCAAGCTAATAATAACTTTAGTAGGAACAAATTCACTTAAGCTTAATAACGGTAATAATGGTTCGTCTCTTTTAGAAGCACCAACGGTTATATACTAAGATGTTAGGCACTAACGTCGTCTAGAGCACTTCTTAGCATTAATAGTAGAACAATATCCCACACTACCCCACGCCAACATTTTTTGTATTATTTAGAGATAAGTTCTTATTAAGTTAAAATTCTTAAAAAAGATATAGAAAAACCCAATACCTTAGATCTTTCTTAGCCTTCTGCATAAGCTCTTATCCGCTAAACTCTTAAAAATAATAGCTAGTTAGTATTAAAAAATATTACGGGCTTAAGGCCAGAAATATTAAGGTAGCAGGTTAAGCAGAACCCGGTTTAGCTTCCTTTATAAATATTAGTCACAATATAAGCTAACACCTACTAGCATATTTAAAGTATCCTAAGCACCCTAAGCCTACCTCACGATGGCAAATTCGTAAGCTCCTATTATAATAACAGAGAGTTCCCTAAGGATTCTAGTTTAATAGTTAGGCGGTTAGAGGACTAGAAGGAACTTGCTAGCAAGATAGAGGTTATTAAAATTATTTGTTATTATCTTAGGGGAGACTTAACTCAAAAATGGCATATACTTTATAATATAAGTCTTTAGGGTAAGACGACAAATAATATAGTAAGGATTAAAGCTTACGGAGAAGATACTATTCTTTATAATAGGTAGGTTAGGAGGTTAACTCCAAACCCCATTAGTAGGGTAGGAAGGGCTATAGTTATTTACTATGTTTAGAAGCGCTCTTAAATTCGCCATAAATCCTAACTTATTTAATTACTTAGAAAAATCAAAGTGCCACTAAATAAAACTCCATGCTTAAAACACCGCCTGCTATATTAATGTAGTCTATATATTAAACTAAAACACTATATCTAGTAGCCTATTAGAAAAATTATTGCCACTCCTCCCTGCCGCTTAAGAAGCAGCTCTCTTAATTAATGCTTAGGTTACCGTAACCGCCTAGGTTAAAATTAAAACTAATAGCATTGCCTATAAAAGCGCTATTGGAACCTATAGGGACACTAAAACCAAGCTTACTAGGGTTCCCTATTACTATTCCATAAGAGTTTATACTTAACTTAAAATCAGCTACGTTATATATAAAAGCGCTATTAGAGCCCGCCAGGGCACTAAAACTAAGCTTATTAAAGTTTCTTATTGCCATTCTATAAGGGTCTATATTAAACTTAACATTAGCCACGTTGTATATAAAAGCGCTATTAGGACCCACGGGGGCACTAAAACTAAGCTTGCTAAGGTTCCTTATTGCTATTTCGTAAGGGTTTATATTAAACTTAATATTAGCCATATTATATATAAAAGCGCTATTGGAATCCGCCGGGGCATTAAAACTAAGCTTATTAAGGTTCCCTGTTGCTATTCTATAAGGGTCTATATTAAACTTAATATTAGCCATATTATATATAAAAGCATAGTTAAAACCCGCCAGGGCATTAAAACCAAGCTCGCTAAGATTCCTTACTACTATTCCGCGAGGATCTAAATTAAACTTAAAACCGGTAGTAGTGGAACCTAGGGGGGGCTTGTTCTAAGGGGTGGCTATAGCATTCTAAGAATAGTATAACCTAGAAAACTCTTCGGCTACGCTCCTTATTAGGGCTTCCGCGTCGGAAGCTGATCTTAGAGTCTTAAAAAATAATACTAATATTAGCATAAGCGGATTAAATAAAGCTTTTGTGAGGTACTTACCCAAAATAACTCTTATAAATGGTTTGTAAACTTTAATTTAGCACGTAGATATTTTAGGGTAAAACTGTTTGTTATAAACCCAGAGACTATTAATACTGCGGAGATTAATATTATATTCTATACAGAAGGTACAAGCAATAGCCTTAGCCTAAATCCTATAGCCTAGGCCAGACGTGTCTTAAATATGCCTGCGTAATCTTTTCTTAAATCCATATTTTCTGCTATAGTTAATAACTAGACAAACCTCGCCTTTACCCCTTTACTTTATAACCCTAGCTTTACCTATATTATTAAATAAAGCACTAACTAGGCCCTCTAAACGTGTAATACCAATACTTAATAATTTAATATACTTCGGAACATACTCTACCTTATTAGAGTTAAACGGCATTACTTTAATAAATAGCACTCCAATGCTCTTCTTAAGGTTACTAAGCCGCTCTTTAAGAGCCTTAAGTGCACGCTATATACGGGAAAATTAGGAATATCTATAACTGGGTAATATTAATATTTGGGAGAGGAAACTACTCTTTAGTAGTAGGGGGAATAATTTAGCAACTAAGCTGTTTAAGAAGAAGGGTAGAAGATTCCCTTATGCTTATTAGTTTAAGATAGCACTTAAACAGGGTTACTTACTATATATTGCCATTTTAGAGTTTAGATAAGAGGTAATAAACGAATTAAGGGCTGTAGAACCATTGCGTATCTGCATTGCTTAGTTAGTAATTAGACTAAGCCTTTCTTCCCTAGCTTAGCGATCTCTTAATAGAATATTGTAGCTACGGCCTAGAAGGACCAAAAGCCTATAATAATAACTTTAGGCTATATCTGCTAAAAAGCATTTAAAGTAAATGGCAATAGTAGATAGAGCTAAGAAGTTTATAAAAAAAAGATATATATAAGCGTGGGTAGGGTGCCGTTTGGATTTCTATTATAATTTATTAGGATAAATATTTACAAGTTAACGATCTAGCAAAAACTAACGCTTTTATTAAAATTTAGGCGATATTAAGTTTATAAGCTTATTAAGGCAATTAAAACGCCGTTAAAATTATACAAGATTTTGGCCTAAGTTAGCTAGATTTTATTACGGCACTAATAGAAAACGGCAATCTGTGGGGGATAGCAGAAAGTAGCAGATACGTAACTATAGTATGTAATTAGAGGATATATAAAGCCTAATATTAAGCGGTATAACTATTCTTTTCCTTTCTTTTCCTTTTTTTAGCTTTGTATCCTTATTAATAGATAATCTAATTACACAGGCTTATATACATCCTACTACTATGCTCATGCCTTAATTGGCTAAGTTTGTAATATATTTTAGGAAAATATAGAATAAAATAACCTATAAAAATTAAATAAATTAGGCGAGGTTAAAGTTTATTATTAGGTTTGTCTAGATTACTCTAATTTTTTATAATATTTATAAATATATTTTAACTTCTAATATGACTACTATAAGGTGTAGGATTATCCGTAAACTTACGAAGAATACTTAGTATATAGAAATAATAGCATCTAAGCTATTTTTAAGGCTGCTAAAACAACCTAAGAGAACTTCGAATGGGAAATTTAACATTAATGCGAGTTTTATAAGGCTTATTAGTATATCCGTCCTATTAATATCCCAGTATATATTTAGATTTAAGGACGCTTATATATATTATAAGATATGGCTCTTTATATATAGTTATTTGCATAAGACTAGCAGCCTCTATATAATTTACTTATATCCCATCTTTATAGCAAACAATAGCATATAAGAAAATCGCCTTCTACCTAGCGGCATCTAGCTACCATAACTAACAGCCCTTAAGCAGTTTTACCTCTATTATGTTTATATAGGCCACTAATTTTTAACTATTACCCTTTGTCTTACTTAATCCTACTAGCAAGTATAAACGTTCCCAGGCGGCCTTAAAACTAACATAAATTACGCTCTTATATTAGATGGCAGTAAGGAGCATAATAAGCTGTATATAGATGCATATTAGTAATGTAACTATAATAGCGGTATAGTAAACTAAAGGGGATCTAGGAGGGAGACGTACTAATAATGCACAGCCTATTAAGGCAACTACCTCTAATAAGTCTACCTCGCTAGCTATAGGTACCGGGAATATTATACCTAGGCTAGTTTAGATAGTTATACGCGTGTTATTAGGCATTTAGCTAGTGACCTATATCTCCTGTTTAGATGTTATTTTAATTCGCTAAAACGTAATCCATTTTCTATAGGAATTCGGAATTCCAGGCGTGGCTATAGCCCGGCGGTTTAGGCCGCCAGACTTATAGTTAGCCGCCTACTTTGTCCGTTATAGCCAAAATATCCTAATAGTTATAACTCCGACCTAAAGTCTTACAGAAGCCGCATAGAAATTCCCTACTATATCTCGTTTTAGCTTTCCGGCAAGTAGTATAGGCTAATTAATATTATAAGGTTTTAGTGATATTAACGGAAGTTTTTTAATTATTTAAGGTATTATAAGCGGCCCTGGTGACGCTTATAGAGGCAGAAACTCCATTACGGTCTAAGGCGGCCGGTAAAATAGATTTCTGGCAAATGTCCGTTACTAAACTTAGGGTTGCTATAGGCAAAATTGTAGATTAAAAAAGCGCTGCCGGAATATAGGAAAGTTAGCCTTATTAAAATGTTCTTAGTAGCTTTAGAATATTAAGGCTTTACTAACGTACCTTCCGCTTACCTTAAAAAACCACACTTATAGCCCGCTATCCTATAATTTATCTAGCTTTATAAGGAAATATTTTATTCTACTAGCCGGTTAATATATCTCTCTAGCTTAGTTAGCTGTGCCCTAGTGTTACGCCCAGCGCTAAGCTAGGGAAATTATTCTATCTCCAAATCTAAACTCTGAAATCCTAGGTTAGATAACGGGTCAGGCCGATTAAGGGCTGTAGAAATATATAAGGCTAGTAAGCCTAGGAGAAAGGGTAGGGATAAAAACCTTAAAAAGCCTTATAGTCCCTATATAATTATAAGGGAATTATAAAGAGGGCTAGGGAGGGCTAGGGAGGGCTAGGGAGGACTAGGGAGGGCTAGGGAGGGCTAGAAAGGGCTGGGGAGGACTAGGGAGGGCTAAGGAGGGCTAGGGAAGACTAGGGAGGACTAGGGAGGGCTAGGGAGGGCTAGAGTACTAAGAAGTACTATATTAAGGAAACTTAAACTTTAAGTCCTGCTTATAATCTATAATAGACTATCCTTTAACTATTATATTAGTATGGGAAATTTAGAGACGGTAGCCTTAATATTTTATTATATAGATTGTTATACAGTACCTAGAGGCTAACTTAAATAGGCCTAAGACTGCACTAAAGAGGATTAACGTCGTTGACGGAAAGCTTATATTGCGGCCCTAAAAAACAAGCTAGTACCTTATAGGCAAACAAAGCTCTTATATAGCTTTTAGTAGAGAAGAATAGGCAATTAGTCGCCTTATTAGTAGCTAATAGTATCTCTAAGCACGATATAAAAGGATACGAGTTATAAAGTTTATACTATTATAACGGAGAGTTGCTAGTATCGAAGCCAGAGATTAAAGGCGCCGCCCTATAGCCTATATCTAGCACTGACGTAGATACCAATTTAGAAGATACCGCTAAGCTGTAAAGGCTTAGTAATACTGCGTCTAGAGCTGTTAGGACTAGGAAATAGTTAAGGGCCAGGCAGGCTTGCAACTATTGCCGATACTAAAAGATAAGGTGCAACTTTAGTAAAAATGGAGCACTATGCACCAACTGCGTAATATACAAGTTGGATTGTACCGTTACCGCCCGCCGTAGGAGGAAACCCGCTATTTATAGTAAAGATACTAGAGTTAGCGAAGTTCCCGTAGACTAGAGTAAAGCTTTAAACGATTTTATAGAAGGTACGGAGATTATAGTTAGGGTTAGTTAAGAATAGCTTAAGACTAATCTAGCTTAATAGGCTTAGAAGGAACCCTTATAAATAGCGCTTTTAGGAAGGAATATAACACTACTTACTATATTAGCCTAGAATTAAATGAGATAGGAATTATAGAACGGAGGGAAGAAGAACGTTCTATAAGGTTAGTACTTATACTATATATTAGGAAGAGCGTTACTTATAGGAACTCTATAGCTACTAAGAGTCCCTAATGCAGATATCTTACTGCGAAAGCACTTCTTTAGCTCTTAAAATGTCTAAAGGCGAAGACCTACTGGGGCTTTACGGAATGAATCCTGCCTTAAATACTAATAACTATAAAATGCATTAAATATACGGCTCTGCTATTTAAGGTAGCGTTACTAGTAGACTTTTAGTATATCCTTTCTATTACTAATACAGGTTGTAGATTATACAGCCTCCTATCCTCTAGATATTAACGCGCAACTATATCCTACTTTAAATTCTTTAGACTTTCTTAGGAACGCTCCCTATAGCGGCCAAAGATAAGGGTTCTTAAAAGGGTTTTTATAAGAGTTAGCGAATATCTAAGCTTGCGAATAATTTTTTAGATAATAACTCTTAATACCTCCCTTCGCTTCCTTCTTCTTAGTGCGGCCCTTATAGATTTAAAGAGATCTAGTAATCCCTTTAACTTCGTATTATACTATACTTCCCTACTTTAGGCTAGAACAATAGTAGAAAATAAAGTAAATAAAAACTAACTTATCCTAGCTAGTAAGGCGGAAGAATAACTAGGGTTTTAATTTACTCGCTTTAATTTCCGTATTAAGAGTTATTATATTACCCCTCAGTTCTCCTAACGTGTTTGTTTATACTTAATATTCAGTTTCTACTCTGCGCTAATATTACCGCTACTTCTTTTACGCTATACTAGATGTTTAGAGGTAAAAGGAACACTATTAAAGTTAATATAATAACTATAAGTATAAGATTGACCTAGTCTTAGTTATATCTACTTATAGTTTTAGTTTAGTAACTCTAGGACCAAAATATGCCTACTATTAATTATCGCAATATAAGCGCAGCTCGAAAACATTATAGGTTAATCTTTAAATATTAGGGTAACGAATAGACTAGGAAGCGTCGTTATACTAAAAAGGTTATACGGGCTAAGGATTTTATTCCCTTCTTTATATGGAAATTACAGAACCTCTAGAAACGGGTATTACTTCTAAAAAAGGGAAAATCTGGTAAAAGCGCTACTAAGGAGCCTAAGAAGCCTAAGGAGCTTAAAAAGCTTAGGGAGCTTAAAGAGCCTAGGGAGTCTAGGAAGCTTAGAAGCGTTAAACTCCTATATCCGCTCTATACTAAGGATTTTACTTAAGCGGATAATCTTATAAGACACCTTAAGAATAAGCATTAATTTAAATGCAATTATTACTATAAACTTTGCAATAGGCAATTTAGAGTATTAGCAGCATTTGCCTGTTACTTAAAGGGCTATTATTCTGGGTTAGTTTAGGAGAATATTATTAATTAAGGGTCCTATAGGTCTAGACCAGGGCTGCCTAAGCAATTACCCTTATAGCCATATAAAGATATTAATATAATACCTCTTTTATAGCCTTTTAGCGACATATTAGACGAAGTACCTTTAAATTCTCTTACCAAGCAAATAACGCAGTGTTTTTTACACAATGTTTTAGATATATTTAGTGCGGCACCCTTTAATATGTTTAATACGGCGCCCTTTAATCCTCCTAGGGCTTTTAATATGTTTAGTGCGGCACCCTCTAATCCTCCGGTAGAGATAATATACTAGCCGCTCTTAGGAGATTAAGCTATAAATAATATAATGCCTGCCGGACTTACTTTAAGTGGTAATAATAAAAAGGCATTTATTAAGGACATTATAGTAAGTTAATTAAAGTTCTCTCCCCTATAATACTATAACTAACTAAAAGATGCTATAGGGTGGATTATTGCGCAATTTAGCCTTAGATCTAAGTATTATTAACTAGCTTCTAATATTATCCGGCAGCGCTAAAGCGAGTAAATAACGCATTCTTTTAAGTTAATTCCTGCTCCATAACTACGGATTAGCACTATTATTTTTAAATAAACGTATAGCGTTAAGGTGCTAGGTTATACTATATGCTAGTAGATTTATATAAATAGAAATTTTGCTATATAAGGGTATTCTATTTAGATTCTGGCTGACTATACTATAGTAGTCTTAAATTAATTTACTTTGTACGCTACTATAATAGAGCTTCCTGTTTCTAAATTATGTAATTGTTATTATAAGAACAGTTGTTTCCGGCTAGCTCTTCAATTTTATCGCCCACTTGGTGGTTAATCTTTCCGTACCTAAAAAACCCTTTACCTAAGTATAAAACCACGACAGCGTGCATATTAGGAATTGGTTGCTTCTTAAGGTAAGGTTTTAAGCGTAATAACCAGTAATAACAAATAAAGCTTAATATTGTTAGTAAATACGACTCTATAAGGTTTTATATCACATATATATCGCCCCTATTTACTCTTACTTTTACTATCTATCTACTATCTACTTTATAAGGAGACCTATTAATCTAAACTATCTATAAAACATCCTAATCTCCACCAAAATGGAAACACTAAGCCCCTATAAGTTCTTTAATTGATACCATCTTTTGCCATTCTAGATCTTAGCCTATGCGTTTACTACGACTAGATTGGACGGGAAAGCAAGCCGTAATAAAAAAATCGTTATTTTAAGCCGAGAAAAGTATCGTTCGGACAGCCTAGACAATATCAGTCCTTCTTTAAAAGTCTCTAGAATATACTTACTTTATTTAAAACAATATCTCTTTTAATATAGTTTAAGGAGGCTAGGTGTTCCGGCGAAGCAGGCTTAACACTTATAGCTCCCTTAAGGACGAGACACCTATCCTTATAAAGAGCTTGCAAAGCCTTATTAAGATTCGTTTTTAGAGAGAGCTTTTGCCCGCCGCGCTTAACGACCTTAATATCTATATACTTGTTAGTTGGCCGTATAGCCCTTACTCTAAAGTTATAGTTATTTTATTGCTCTAAAATTTGAGCTACGTAGGGCAGGTTTAGCGGGGTATAATCGTCGACTAGATTCGCTAGCACGTGATGCCTAGTAAAATAGATAAATATAATACGCTAAGTCCCATAACAAACCGTTAAATTATAGCGATATCTAATTCAATAATTGGCCCTTAAGGTATGTAAGCTTATATTCCCTAAGTCTCCTTAGCAATATATACTAGATCTTTTAAAGCGGATAAGCCTTATAGCTAACCTCCGTTAAACAAGTTTAAGGCTATAATATAAGGCTCTAGTAGTAAAGTCTAGGTAAGTGCTATAAATGTAAAAAATAGAAACAACTTTTAGTACTAAGAGGAGAATTATAAACTAGAGGCTTTATTAGACTTAGAGCAACTAAATATAGGTTAGGTAGTAAGGCTTAAAGGGAAAGAATAGGTGGGTTTAATTCCTTAGAAAATAACTTAGATTAAGTAGTAGTGCCCGCCCTCCGATAATGAATTATATAGAGGTTCTGTAAAGCGGCTAGGAGGGCTAAAGAGGGCTAGGGAGGGCTAAGGAGGGCTAAGGAGGGCTAGGGAGGACCAGGGAGGGCTAGGACCCCATAAAGATTAAGGTCCTACTACTTTTTCTATTCTTTAACATTAATCGTCTACGCCTTGCCCTATATTTGTTACCATAGCTATCTAAACTTCTTTATAAAAATGTCGCCAATTACCCGATAAACTTCCTCAGCCTAAAGTCCCATACGTAAGGGGCGAACGCCTACCTATATGCTAAGGTTAATAACTAAAGCCTCCTTTAAAGAGCGAGGTTTATTAAGCACGACGCGTAAAGAGGCTGCGAGTAAAGCCGTTAGCGAGGGGGGCGTTCGTTTTCCTTATAAGGAGGTTATTAAAACTAGAGCGGGTATCCCTACCTTAAGTATAGACTATAATAGCTTTTTATTCCCTTAGCTATGACTTATTTTAATAATGCTAACTTCTTTAAGATCTTCCTGGAATAGAAGAATAGTAAAGCTTAGCTGCTGTTACGCACAGTATTGCTATAGAGTTAATAGCAATATTACCGCATCTTATTAACCTAAGGATCTTAAATTAAACAGCTTATAACCTTAATTATCTCGCCTAAGAGAATCATGTCTTAATAATAGGGTAATTGGAACCTCCTAGTTTTTAAATACCTAATAATAAAACAAATAGCCTTCTAGACAAAGTTCTTTATCCTATAATAAGGGTAAATTTTATATATAAGTATTATAGCTCTACACTTAGGAACTAATATTTATGCGATATTTATAAGGGGTCCTACTATAAAGTCTATCTTAGATTGCATAGACGAACAAAACACGGTTAGATAAGATATTATTACAGCTATATAGATTGCCGTTATACTAAGGGCGCAGGCCTTTCTTCTAAAAAAGCTCTTACCGCTTATATTAAGCGTTACGATTTAAACCGTTATATAAGCATTCTAAATAGACCACAAATCCTTTCCTAGTATAGCGCCGCTTTAGAACTAATAAAATATTTATGCCCTTTACTAGGTTATAAGAAGGCTATTAGGATAAGTTTACCTTTGGAAGAAGATCTTTGCGGCTATATTAAAGACCACCACAACCTTAAAAGAGTTTATTGTCCTTACCAAGATTATAGACAATTAACCGGCCTAGGGCTATCCTTAAAAAAAGCCCTTACCCGCTACTTAAAAGATTCCCACAGTTCTAGAGCATATTTTTGCTATTATATTACCTATATTTAAGCCAAAGGCAAAGGCCTGCCCTCTAAAGCTGCTCTTCGCCGCTATATTAGGGATGTTTACAGCAACAAAAAGAAATGCCCCTATCCCGACTGCAAACGAGCTACTAGTAAAGGCTTTCGTAATATATCCCACTTTCGCCGCTATATAGACGGACATTCTAAATTATATCTTTGCTCTTATATTAATTGCAAATTCTTTAAGGGCAAAGGGCTGGGTACTAAAGAAGCTCTTTCTATACATAAAAGGAGGGCTTATAGCTCTCTTTAATTTTACTGCAGTATACCCAATTGCAAAGAAGCCACTAAAAGAGGGTTATCTTGCAAAGATAGTCTTTAAAATTATATAATAATAGTCTACAGCTCTAGTTCCTATTATTGCCCTAATATTAACTGCGAACGAGCTACCAGCCAAGAGTTTCGTTTAGAAAGAACTCTTTAGGGATATATAAACCGTGTCCACGGCCCTTAATACAAATGCCCTATATCCAGCTATAAACAATCCGCTAGCAAGGGTTTAGCATCTAAAGAGATTCTTTAAGATTATATAAAGTTACATAGGCGTAAAAATAACTAAGCGTAAAGGTTACTCATATTATTACTAGTCTAATAGTTTATTTTGTTTTACCTTCCCTAAGATTCGCCAATTACAATAGGGCTCTTCAGGTTCGATATTAGCAGGAATTATCCAATTAATAATATGCAAACTCACGGCTGGTTTAGTTCCATTATATTATATATTTTCGATAAATAAGAGCTATCTGTCTATAGAATCGCATATTTCTTTAATTGGCATTCGGTGCAGGGTATATTCTTAAGAGAGAAGAGTTTTTGATTTAGGTTGAATTTAGCCTATTACCCTATCTTTGTTCTTATTCCGGTTATACTACTACCCCTATTTTAGTTATATACTCCCCCTCCCTTTATTATTTTAGACACCTACCTTATATATAAATAGCTTCTTTTTCTTATAGTTTAAATAGATAGAGTCCTTATTCTTTACTTACTATTAACCTAAATTAGGTTATCTTATTACCGACTCAGCTACCTCCTATTAACTCGGTTATTAACTCGGTTATTAACTTAGTCACCTACCCCTTGTTTCTATTGCCACCCCCCTACCCCTTTCCCTAAAAGGGCGCGCTATTGGAGTTGTTCTTATTACTAAGTTTACAGAGCTTTTTATCCGGGAGGTTATTGTAAAGCCTGTAGGATTTCTTATCTGGGAAGCTCCCTAAGACATATATTCTTGTAATTGGTTTATTTCTCGCTAGTACTGTTTTTTAATTCCTATCTTAATAACTTAAACTTCTAAAACAGAGCGAATACCAAGGCTTATAACAAAAGACTCCTCCCTATACTGCATAACGAGATCTTTAGTATTAAATCCAGCTCTTTTAGCAATCTTTTAGCTCTATAATGTAAATAATCCAGCCATTTTGGCACTATTAGAGTTGGCTAACTTTGTATATACGTTTAGCAGTAATGTCCTATAACTACGGCGCTAATAAGGCTTAAGTACCGTAAGTGTATTAACTGTTAATTTACACCTATCGAAGTATCTATAATTAATTAGTTAAAGGTATTAAATCTCTATATAATATATACTCTAATTTTTTATCTTTTGTTTAGTCAGAGTATAACTAAACAGCATTTATATCTTTATCTCGACCTAGACTTACGGTACATTCTTTACGGTACTTAAGGTAAGCTATTATATTATATTAGCAGTTTATTATTATAGAATAAGGGTGTTTACCTCTGTTATCGTTAGATAATGTCCTTTTTAAGCCCGTTATAACGAGAGCACTAACAATAACCCTATTACTGGTCCTTTTTCTACAGATACATCTTCAAGGAAGTTTTTTGGGAAACTCTTTTTCTTTAAGTGAATTATACCTATTATATATAACAATGATTTCAGCGCCCCTTAAGAAAGCGTCAAAGGCTTAGAGCTAGAAGTCTACCAATATATCCCCTAGGTATTTAGAGTAATTTAGCCGCTAGAGTTTAAATACCGGGGAGTAGGAAAGCCCTATTATACAGATAAGAGCTAGATCTGGCTGATTATCCAACATAGCCTAGCGTAGAGTATTAAAGTAAAGCGCTCCTCTAGGTGCATCCTTAATAACTAAGATTATTCTATTAGCGGGTTTAAAATCCCGCTCTATGGAAGTTAGGACTTCTTAGACATTCTTTACATTAAAGCTTTGTTTGTCTTTAAGTATCTTTTCAATTTTTTCAGCTGTGGTTCGTACTAACTCCTATAGAAGGTTCTTATTATAAGTCGTAGGAGTAGTAGGTATTAAATTAAGCAAAGGGGTCTTATATATTGTAAGAGTGCGCTAAATAAGATCTAAAAGATTTGTTGTAAGAGCCAGCGTCTATTCTTATTTCGTTTTATTTAGTATTTTGGTTATAAGGTTATACATTCCTACTAACTTAAGTGCTAATAATATACTAAAGGACTGTTCGGGCTTAATGCTAGAGTGTTAGTCCTTTCTTAAATTACTCTTGCTGCTTAATATACCATTTTATTTAGATTGCTAGAATAGTTAGCTTTTATATAGCTAATTATTTCGTTAATTAGATTAAAGAAGAAGCGGGCTTAATATATACCTTTATGCAAGTTTATATATATAGCGCCACGTCTCTTATACGTAAGCTATTCTAAACGCGATAATTACTCCCAGTCCGCTTCTATTATAATAGCCTAGGTTATACGTGCCTTATTCTAATTCCCCCCTCCTAAAAAAAAGCCTTTATAATAAGCCACTTTGTTATTCCTATATGCAAGGAGAAGGGATATGGCATTTAAGCTGGCGTCTAAAATGGAACGCACTGATCTAAATTAAGATAGCTAGCTATAAATGTAAATGGATTACTGCTGCTTGTCTTAAAGTCTATAGTAGGGGTAAGCTTATGGCGTATGCATTGCATAACGACTACTTTTATACCATTCGGCCTAAATCTGGCTACTTTACTATTGTAATTACTAGCGTACGCTAGGTTATTAGATGCTCGGTTATATAGCTTATACTTTATAAGCGTTTTATATTATAACTGGGTCCTATATTAAAAAAAGATAGTTATACCCCTAACTAATTTAACAGTCTAAGAATTAGAAATGAATTAATATTAGTAAGTAATTAATTAAGTTAGAAGAATGTAAAACATATCTACTTTTTAGATCATCTCCTCTAACTCTATATCTCCCTTTAAGACTAGCTTCCTATCTTCTTCCGACCCCTAATATAACTTCTCTTAAGAAGGAATAGGAGTTAGAACAGGTATAGGAGACGTAAAACCACCCCAAGTGATTAGATTGGCCGTTATACCGCGTAAGTAGCAGTAGCTCCCTAGTAAAATTGCACCATTTTTGCCTTTAAGATAGTAGCAGTTTTGTTCTACGGCTTTAATTGTATTCGTAGTTCCCTTACACCACCTTAAGGCATTAATAATCGTAGCACGTATGCTCTAGAATAGTGGTAAGAGATAGCTCTCGTGCCAAGTTCGAGTTAATATACCTTAGGGGAGCAGCATAAGGATATAGGTAAATTAACGCAGCGTTAACCCTTGAATATAAGGGTAAAAAGTAAGGTAGATTTGACTACTGTTATAACGTGCCCCGATTTCCCCTTCTATATACGCTTCTTTATAAATGCTTCCCAAGCGTATAATAGAATAATCCTCTTCTCCGTATCCTCTAAAAAGAATTCGTTATATAGAATGGAATTATAAATCTCTNGATTNTTAAACNCTTCTAGTATNNAATCTCGCAGCGTNTAAATATNGTAAGNNTAAGTACTAGAAAGTTCTAGTTAGTTATACCTAATATATAAGGCACTTAATTATTAGATATTTATAGATGCTGCCGTACTAGTTAATAAGTATAACTTTTATCTACTATACCGGACTAATAAGATCCCTTAAAACTTGTGGGTTATTTAAGGGCGCGGGGTCCTTAGCTATTAAAGAGGATTTTAAAGATATTGCACAAAGGCCGGGAGGCCCTAAGGGTGGAGAAGGATAAGCAGTTTGCATTTTGTGTTTAAGCTTATATTTATAAATTTAACAGAATAAATCCTAGGGTAAGGAGCTCCCTATTATATATAGGCTAAGCTAAGCTGGCAAGCCGTCCTCCTTTTTAAACGCAGTACATATTAAAAGTAAGCCAGTGTTCTACTAAGACCCCCGTCTAATCTACGTATGCTAGATATAGCTCCTTATAGGGGGTATAAGGACGTAAAGCGGGAGAACGCTATCTGGTTAATACGTCACGTTTAAAAATCTAGGTTTAGGGAGATGCGTCGCCTACCTAGACGCTTCGCACGTAAGAGGGGTTAGTATCTTCTAGTAGGTTTTTAAGGCTTAGCTCGCAGATTAATAACGATAGAAAAGGGTCCTGCTCTTAATATTAGGAAGCCCCGGCCTAAACCTAAGCTTGTTAATATTCTAGCATATAATTAAATACTATAAAGATATATACAGATAGAGGATAGAGCGTAAAAGCGTAAAAGCTAGATATTATAGCCTTATAGGTTATAATATTAGTTAGTTAGTGCTATTTCTCTTCTACGAACCTTGATTGTAGGAATTAAATCGTATAGCTATCCGATTCAGCCACTCCCATTAATATTTCCCTAAATTTCTTTAAATCCAACTTTGTGTTTTATGTGTTTACTATTAACCTTAGTATTTAAGGGGTATATATTAGACTCTAATGCGTTAAGGCTGTCTACTTAGAAAAATCTCCAAAGACATTCGTTGCAGTAGTGGGTTGGCCTTCCGTTTATAAGAATTAGAAATATATACTAGTAGTTAAATAAAGTAGGGACTTACGGGTTTATTTATAATAATTACTATAAAGCCTAATACTAAGGCTATATAACTATACTATATATTAGGAAACTAATAGCTAAAATCGGAGGGGCTTTATATATCCCGGTTGCGATTATAATATAACTAGTCTCCTTAACGGTGTAGAATATAACGAAAACTACTAATGTAAACTATACACTAATTAACTAAATAGAGAGTGCGGATATAGGGTAATCCTATATATAGACCAATCGCGCAAGCTAAAGATAAATAGTAGTTAAATAAAAAACTAACTAAAGAGCCCTATTTTAACAATAGAGGGGTTTAGATTCCTATAAAGCTAAGCTATTATAGTAAAGAGGGTAAGGTAAATAAATCTACCTATAGAAGCCATAATCTTAAATATCTAAAAGGAAAATAATAAGGGCGAAAGAGGGAGAGGGCTAGCTTATAAGGCATTATTCTTTAGGAATAAGGCGAGCCACTACTAAAATAACTTAATTAAGCGGCTTCCTTAGTAAGTTAGTGCCTAATATAAAAGAAAGCACCTAGGGCGTCTAGGGGTTAGTTACCTCCTAGTACTGGATTTAGAGGCTAATTATATATAATAGTGTAATGGGTTTTAGGTAACGCTATATAGAAAAAGAGGAGAGTATAAACCCTTTGTTTCTTAATAGAGCTAGTAACTTATAAGCTTTCTATAATAACTATACTAAGTAGTAAAAGGAGTAATAAATAAGAGCTGTATAAAAAAGCTTAAGGTAGTAAATGCAGCATATAAGGTAAACGTGCATGCTTATTTAAACTAGGCGAAGTTAGCTCTATATTATTATAACCTTGTCTTTTCTTTTAAATTAAGGATATGCCGTCTTGGAAGCTGTACCTCTTTTTTTCACAAATCGTTTATAGAACGCCGCGGATATTAGACTTAATATTAATATCCGCTAAAAGCTTTTATGTCTCCCTAATAGGATACAGAGACCAAACTGATTAATTAATATATAATGGATTATGGATTACGGAAAGCGTAAGGTTTATAGTGGGGAAGGAAAGCGACTTTCTAATGGCGTTATTGCTTTGCCTATATAGTTAGTTATATATTAGCGCGCTAACTTAGGATAGGTCTCTTTCTAATTTCTCCCTCTAACGTATAATAAGCTTAGCCCTAAGTTAAGAGACAATATAAACGGCAGAAAAAGTCTTTATAATTTTGGAGGAGATAAAGAAAAGTACCTTCGTTACCTTAAGGAATCCTATTCTTCGCTTAGGAAGGAAGTTGTTTACCTTCGAAATTAAGTAAATTAAATTGCCCCTTATCCTAGCTCTCCGCTTTAGTATTAGCAAAGCGTTCTAACTTTACTACCTCTACCTTAGCATTAATCTGGCGCCCCAATTCTACCTTTCCTCTTAATTAATTCTTAGCCTTAGCCTTGTTGATAAACTAGCTCTCTACTTTGGTCTTAGCACTAATCTAACCCTCTAACTCCCTAAAAAGATAAAGATCCCCCTTAAATATGGCGGTTAAGTAGACTTACTAAAGGCGTTTCTAACGCGTCTAAATGGTAAGGTAGAAGGAATACTACTTACCTTAAATCTGTTAAACGGAATTATGTTATAATATTACTTCTACTCGGTTGTAGCGAGGTACTTTAAGACCGCGGCTTGCTTTTGGAAAATAATAGCTTTACGTTAAAAGAAGTTATAGCAAATTAAACGGAATCCTAAAAACGGAATAAAAAGATAGGAGAGTTTTATAATTAATTAAGCCGTTACTAGACTATTATATTTACCCTTCTTTACTATTTAATAATATCCCTAGGCTAGGATCTAAAAGAAGTTAAGGAAATAATATAAATAGTCTTTGGCAAATCTTAGGCGAGGCACCTAGTACGTCTTTATTAGGGCGCGCTCTAAATATCCTAGCAGATTTTAAAGTTATACTAAAAAGGTTGGGGCCATAGGAGTTCTAAAATCTTCGTTTTATGTACGTAATTTTACTTATACCTTAGGAGATTACTAATACGGTTAGGCGCATTACCGTTTAAAAGGTACTAAATTTTTATAGATTATCTTTAAGATACCTCCTCCGAATTTAAAAAATACCTAGGACGTCCTAAATATATTAAACTATTTACTAAGATTTAAGGATGGAGACCGTTTTACCCTATCTGTTTATTACTAGAAATTACTAGTAATACCTATAACTTATTAAAATTATACCGCATTATAAAATATAACGAAGAGGTTGTAAAGGAGAACCTTTAAATATACCACTAGGATAATCCTTTAAATTTTAACCTTATTATAGAAATAAACAATAGCGAGGCGGACGATAAGATAATAGATAACGTAGTGGCGGACGACCAGATAACGGATGATGTAGTAGCGGATAACGAGATAGCGGACGACAAGATGGCGGATAATAAGGGCTCTAATCTCTTGGATCAGCTTTAAGAGCAGATATAAGAAACGCAAGATATAAAGCTAATAAGTTTACTATCTGATGTTATAACTGCTTTATTTAATAGTACGTACTTCTACTCTCCTTATGGTATTTCACTAAGGAAGTATAAAATACTGCTGCTAACCTACTCTATTAGCTATAAATCCTATTATTACTACCAACTCTCTTTACTATTTTAACGGCAAAGCCTGAAATAATATGCAGTCTTACTTATCCTATTCTTCCATATCTTACTAGAATATTTAACCTTTAAAAACGCCATCTAATATAAATAAAGGAATAATTTAGATGTAAAGAGTTAATCTAAATACGGAGCTTAATATACCTTAAAGTTTACTTCTGGTATTAAACTACAACTTAGGGACAATAAGGGGATATTATTACGATTAGCCTCTAAGTCTTCTATTAGATAAGAATATAGACTTTAATTTTATAAGAATGCATGCTATTTCCTTAGATTACCTTTTACCTAAGCCTAATAATCTTCTTCCTTAGCTTAGCGAAGAAAGAGAAATTCTATAGCTAGAGATATATTAACTCCCTTTATAATATACGTTATTTCTCCTACTTTAAAACGTTATTTTTTAACTTTTAGTATACCATCTAGCGCCTATATAGGAATTAAGTTGATTAAGCCAATAGAGAGGAGAAAGTAAAATAATTTATTTTTTACTTAAATGAAGTTAACTTCTTTCCGCCAAATCTATAACCATTTTAGTAAAAGCGTAAGATATAATTTTCTTTTTAATTTACCTAGTAAAGATCCGCTACTTTTTATATAAGCTCTATAAGGGGAGGTAAAAGTTTATCTAGGTATATCTTTATATCTTTATTGCTCTCTTTCTACTTATCCTTTAGCTCTTTCCCTAATTCTACTAAAATTAGCCCTAATCTAGGGATAGCCTCCTATTTGAGATGGGTTTTTTATAGTATAGATTATAGAGGATAGGCGCGGCCTTTATTAAAAAGGGAAAAGGGAGGGGTAAGTATGATTATTTAGTGGCGGCCTAGACTTTCTAGAGGGGCAGAACGGATAATTTCACGTGGCGTTAGTATACGTGCTACTATTTAGTGCTTAGTAAAACAAACCTTAAGTAACCTCTTTTAATATATTTATAAGCTGCTATATCTTTTATAGTAGGCTAAGACATCCGGTAAGCCCTTAAATAATTATATTACTATAAAGCTAAAAAGCTATTTATAATAGGCTACTAATATGTTAGTTATAACGCTTAATCTGCCTAGTACCCTAATTCTAACTTACGCCCCCGTTAATTATTAAAGCACCTACTTTATAGCACCTTCCTCCTACTTTTTATAACGCCTCTTGTTCCTAATTAATATACCCTAAGCTACTAGCGGTAGTCTTTGTTACGTATAGAGCTATAGATACTTTACTACTTAGACTAGAATATACTACCCAAAGCTATCTCCGCCTACCTACTATAATAGGTTAACACCGTTAGATTTACACTGTATCGCAACCTAATTTAAATCTATATATACTCTTACCTCTCATTACTAAGGCCAAACCGCCTTTATTATGCAGTATACGTATACAGCTAGTCGCGTAGCTATTCTAGGTTTTATTAACAATATATAAATATAACTAAAGGACTATACTAATATACAGTCTCTAGAGGTATATTACACCCCTTTATTACTTATTATAAGCTACTAACTTCTTTGTTTAGTACCTATACTTAAAGTACGCCTAAACGTATATATTTTATCTTTATTAGAGTATATTATGGAACAAATGACCAATATAATGTTCCCGGGTCGTTGGGTCCCTAAAGACAGAGAGAACATTTCTAAAGCAGATAAGGCTTCTTTATATAAATTTAATGAGTTTTTAGAGCCGGAGCTAGGAAAAGTTAAAGTAAGTCTATTATCCGCATGATTACTAAGCGAAATTAACGAAGTTATAGTTTATTAAGACAATTGGTGTTTATTTCAGCTAATCCTCTAAGCGCAGAAATTATATAACTTAATATTTAGACTACCTCCGCGGGACTAGTAACTATAGTACTGAGATCTTGGCATAATTTAAGCATAATAGACGCCCGGTCTGGTGTAAGAGCTAGTTTAATTATATTCTATATATATAAGATAGAGAATTAGCCTTAGGTAATTTAGGGGAGCGTATAATAAAGCTTAATTAAGATTTTATAAAAGTGCTTCGTGATGCGGCTTTAACTGGTATAGGGGTAAGTCTTAGAATCTTAATAGCCGGGTACATTGGCGGGCCTAAAGTTGCGGCAGCGGTTGCGGCTTCAAGTGCTTGTTTATACCCTTTTATATACTTAGAAGACCTAAAGCTCTAAATAGTGGCTGGCCTTAAATCTTAAGGACTAAGTGTTCGGATTAGTAAGATATTTTCCTACCCTATCTCTATTCCTATTAAGGAATAAATCTTATTTTTCCCTAGAATATAATATCGCAATACTAATAGCGCCTGGAGTATGGCTGGAGAGTAAGGCGAAGTATAACCTCCCTAGGGACCTTATCTGTAGCATTCTCGCCCTTAATTTAATCTTACCGCTTTTTAAGACAGGTATTTACCGGTCCTTGTTACTCCTAAAGCGGCATCAATTTTACCTATTACCTATGGCGACCCTATTATAGCAATGGTCTATGCTATATTCTTTAGCCGCCCTTTATATATAAACTTTCGCAAATAAACCATAAAAGGCCACCGTTATACTATTTGTATAACTTACGTAAAAAAAACTTACCTAAGGTTTAAGCTTAACGGGGAACAGAAATATGCCGCACTACTAGTAGTATTAGCAGTATTATCCGCTAATTCAATTATTGCTATTTAGCTTAATTCGTTTTAACTAATCTAACTTTAGATTGGTTGTTTACTATATTTTATATCTTAGTAAGGCAACCCATTTTTATCAGCCTAAAATTCCCTTAGTCTTTTACTCTCTCTTTTATATCTTAGTTTCCTATATAAGACAGCGTATTAAATAGCTTTAAAAAAAGGTATAGATTACAACTAGAAGTGGAAATTTAAAAATAAACGTAAAGAGATTTTCCTTATAACATTCGCTAAACCCATATTTATTAAGGTTAGGAGCTACTATATAGGTATATTCTACGCCCTAACTGTTTTACAGACTAAGAAAATATTAGCCTTTTACCCCAATCCCTTAAAGCTATATAATTCTTTAGTATTTATATAGTGTACCTAGAATGGGCTGCAGTTAAATGGTTATTTAGAGTTATGGAAGTTAAAGTTAATAAATAATTAGACAGAATTACTAAGAATAGACAGGATGGATAATGTCGTTAGTTAAATAGAATTACTTAAGCAAAATAGATACTAAAAAGATCAATATAGAGTATGGAAGAAGATTCTCCCTTTTTTAATAGCGGAAGCTAGGCTATTTTAGTTAACCGCGATAGTCGGACGCCCTAGGTGCCGTCTTTTATATTAGGCGCTAACCTACCTAGGAAGCCGCTTGACTAATATAGCGTTATATAGCTCGCCTTATTTCTAATAAATAATGTCCTTATAAGCTAGCCCTCTCCCTCTTTCACCTTTATTCTTTTCCTTTTAGATATTTAAAATTATGGCTCCTATTGGCAGATTTATTTACCTTACCCTCTTTACTATAATGGCTTGGCTTTATAGGAATCTAAACCCCTCTATTATTAAAATAGGGCTCTTTAGTTACTTTTCTATAGCACTTATTTACGCCTTAGTAGCAATATATAAATGTTCCAGAGATAAGCCGGTCTAGCGCGTCTAGTTTTTTTTATTTAACTACTATTTATCTTTAGCTTACGTAATTAGTCCATATACAGAATTACCCTATATTTATATTCTCTATTTGGTTAATTAGTATATAGTTTGCATTAGTGGTTTCTATTATATTCTACACCGTTAAGGAGACCAGTTATATTATAGTCGCAACCGGGATATATAAAACCCCTCCGATTTTAGCTATTAGCTTACTAATATATAATACAGTTATATAGTCTTAGTATTAGGCTTTATAGTAATTATTATAAATAGCTAGGAGTATGGGGAGCTTTATAAAAGTCTGCTAAAGGTAATCTTTTACTTTATAAGCAAATTCTGTTTTCTAGCTTATACGGAGCGTTAGGAGGGTTTCGTAATCTATTAAATAAATTCTCCTTTCTTAATAACCAGTCCACATAGTGAAGGCCTTAAGGCAATAATGGGGAAAATGTGACTAAAGTAGCAGCGTACATCCTCGCGCCCTGTTGGACGTAGCTAGCACTATAGTTAGTTCCTTCTATGCGAACTAAAACTTGGCTATTATGCCCAATAGTCCCGGCTCCTCTTATATCTGCAACGCAGTAAGGGGAACCTAATTAACTGCTCTCTAAAATAGGTGTCTTATAATAAAGCAGGGTAGTTATTATAGGCTTACGATAAAGAGGGCGATACAGAGCTACCTATAATTTTAACGCCACTACGTATAATAAGTCTTACCGCTAGGTCCAAAGCTAGTAATATATAGGCTATTACTAGACATTCTAAGACTTAATGGAAGCGATTCCTAGCAATCCAGAATATAAGTATAGCCTCGACTTTTAGGAATAAAGATCGGTAGACGCTTATAGGAGAAAGCTAAACTTACTATGTCTAATACGCTCTATTTAGTTTAAGGTTCCTAGAGACGAATAGGAGGAGCTTTTAGAGCGTTAAAACAAGCTGCTAGCTGCTAAGAATATACTATAGGTGGCTACTAAAGTCCTTAATTGGTACATAGCACAAGCCGTTAGGAAAGCCTATTATTAGCTTTATTATATTATCCCTTAACATACTAATTTGCGTCCTATAGTTATTAATAAAAACTAGCTAATTAAATTAATTAAATAAGGCTATTTGCGTTGTTTTAATTCTAGTTTTACACGGACTACTTAATCTTAAGTCCTTTTTGCTAGAATATCTAACACTATTAAGCTCTTAGCTGTGGCATCTAGAGAGGAAATATCCTTTTAGGATGCTCGCCTACTAAACTTATAAGTAGTTAGTGGTTATATAATAGGGGCCTAAACTTAGAGAATAACGTGTTCCCGTAGCTCTATCCTCTATTAAGCTATATTAAGCGAAGTTTAAATAGCACTATATTCCTAAGCTGATTCTTAGCCTATAAAGCCTCTCTCGCCTATAGGCTTAAGTCCTACTAAATAATTTTACGTCTCTTTATATTTTGATATTTAACTTAAATTACGACTCTAATAACGCCTTTCCTCGCTCCCCTGGTCTTTAACCTATTAAGCTAAAAGCTACTCCCTTGCCTTTACCTCCTCTGTTTACCCCTTAATAAGCTCCAGTTCTACTACGTTAAAGAGGCCAAATAGAACGCAATACTTGGCCTAGCCAAGGCAATATAGTTCTAATAAGTTTTGTTAACCCTAACCGCCCAGATATTACCGCAATCGCAGGCTAAAGTCCGTTAAACTCCGCTTTTAAGTCAGAGGTAAGTAACCTAGAGGATAATAAGACGTTTAAAGAAGCAGAAAGTTAAAATATAATAGCCAATGTTTCTAATTCCAACTAAGAAGAAAGCGGTAATAGTATCGCTATAAATATAAAGCTAAGACCTAATATAGTTAAAGGCGTAGATTGCCCGTCTATATATAAGATGCTCTGGGTAAATATATAATTAGAAGTGTAAATAAATAAAGCTAAGGTAAAAGGCTTGCTAGACGAGGAGTTAAACTAAACAGTATACTTCTTTTAAGCACTTTTATAGATAGAATATAGAGCATATAAGGAGCGGACATATAGGTTAAAATTACAAATAAAGTCAATTTAAAAGGCGCTATAGTGTCTCTTCTCGCCGTCTTTTTCTATGCCGCGATTCCAATACCTTTAGCTATTAGAATTGCCGTTCCAAAATTACCTAGCCTAGGGGGTAATCTATAAGGCCCGTCAACCCAGCTTAGGAACTTATTTTCTTTTTAATAGACTAATTTATAGATAAATCCTCGTCGGCTGTGTTCTTTTAGGAGAAGATTAATCTCTATCCTATCTTCGTTCTACCACGTAATTATAAACAGGTGTATTTACGCAAACGACTAGAAGCTCGTACTAGGGGTCTAAAGCTAAATATACTGGTTGGCGCGGAAGTCCAATAGCCAGGTAAGCGTAATTAAAAGGTATAAGGCATCTGAGAGGTGCTATAATACCGTATTTGCTCCTAATTTCCCAAACCGGATATTACGGTAAAGTATCTATAAGGTGCGAAGCACTGTCGTTATTCTAAGGAGACTAAGTGCCGTAATAGGATTATTAAGATAGATTTAATTAAGGCCAGTGCTGGGATTTATATATTGCAATATTACAAGCCCTACAAAGACTGCAAGAGTATAGTAAGATTTTAGAAAAATTTTGTAGCAGAACCTTTAAACGCAAGGGAAAAGTATAAGCTGGGTTAATAAGACAAAAGCCTAAATATATCTTAGTTACTTTCTAAAATATTTAAATTATAACAAATCAAAAATCCGGTTAAATGGCTGGAATTTTTAAAAGAAAAATTCCGCTGTGTCCGTACTAAGCTTAAGCGCCTATTATAGAGCCGCCTTTAAAAAAAACCCCTAACCAATGGTGTGATATTAGAGAAGAAGAAATAATATCCACAGAACTTAAAAATAAAAAATATAATAAGTAGTATAGAAAAGGATGGTATATAATAAATAAACATAAGTTCTGCAATTAGATTATTAGATATTATCTTAAAGTTGTTTATAAGAAAAGTACGCAGGATATTCTAGCTGGGGGTGGGCAAAGATAATGCAATCTTTTTTACTACTTTTACTTCGTCCCGCCCCTCTATACCTGCCTCCTATATAGAATATTCTCTGAATTAAATCTTTGCATAAGTCTACCCGAAGTAGTTGTTATTATTTAAATACGTTGCCGCTTCCTTAGGAGAGTATCGTATACAGATAACCTTTTTCGCTTACCGTGGTCTGCTCTGCTAAAGGGAGCATTTAGACCTTAAGCGGCTATTAGGTTCTCTATTAAGAAAGGTAACCTACTAATATTGCAAGGCTCGGCGTTACCTTCCTTTAGAGATATTGTAAATTTCCCAAAAGTATCTAGGTTAACTCGTTTCTGGAAGTTCCCGTCTTTACCTATAAAGGAAGTATTATTAAATATTCCGGGAATCGGCCAATTATTTATTAAAAACCCGGTAGAGTTATTTGCTAATTTACTTAACAGGGCTCTAAAGGCTAGATTACTGCGTATTATTAAGTATAAAATATATTCGGTAACTATATACTTCCTATTATATCTCTCTAAAAGAGAGTCTAATTTAAAATAGAATAGAGATACAATTATATAGCGTGCTATAGTATCAATCCGGGCCGATAGGGAGTAGTCCATTTCGACTTTTGATTTAAGTTCAGGTATACTTCTTATATCGTTAAGTCTTGGTTTAGTAGTATTAAAGTCAGTACTAAGGCGGTAAATTTTATTAAGAATTTGGACCGCCAGTCTAACAGTTTTATAGGCCCATCTTACCGTTTTATCGCGCATTTTCTCCAAGATTAGATCACGTGTTCTAAAGAATATTCCGTTTTTCCGAATACTATAGTAGTTATCCGTAGATACCTAGTAATTTTTTGGCCTTGGCTTACTAGTACCTAAAGATATAATAAAGTTAGGTTCTTTAACAAGTGGAAACATTACTAATACCTCTAAAAGCGCCTAGAGTAGGGGGTTATTCTTAAGGAGTTCTATATCTTAAAATATACCAACCTTATTAATATATTTTGGCGGAAAGAAACTATAAAGTATAGTTAGTTTTAGGTATAAAAGAGGTAAGCTAAAGCATACTCAGGCGCTATAGATGCGGATTATACGCTAAATTTTATATTAGTCTTATCTAATGGTAGGGTTTATTCAATCTTATATTTCCTAAAGCGGCACTCTTCCATAGCCATCCTTTAGCCTTATAACGGCGTTGTCTTTAGGTTTGTTAGACGACTCTTATACTAAGTTATATATAGGGAGCTTACCTTAATCTTCGTCCCGTATACCTACCCCGTTATAGTTAGTAAATATACAATATAATAAATGACTGCTAACTATAGCGACTGGTAAGCCAATCTTTATTCCTATAGACGTTGCATAAAAGTAGTCTAGAATGCTTTTATCTATACTAAAGACTTCTTTTAGGACGGACTTAATATTTTAAGCTAAGTATAAACCGTTAGTAAAATATAATACTATTAACTTAAATGCACGGGAAATAAATGGGATATTAAAAGCCTTCCGCCGTTTAAAGACACGTTTTGCAATCTCCAGGAATATCTAGATAGACTCTTTAAGGGGCCGTCCCTTAATGTAATAATCTATAGCGATTACCGCTCCTTAAGTTATAAGTATTAATTTCTTTTCTTTAAAGTGTATAGAGCTCTTACCTATACTGACCCTAAAAGCAACTTTAATAAACCACTGAAAGGGAATTGGTAGACCGACACGATCTTATATTTGTTTTATTAGCATTAATAGCATAATACCCCGTATACCTCCTCCATTAATATATAAGACTCCTACTCCTGCAGTTAGAGGGTGTACTTTTACGCTTATATTGTTTAGCATCTCTTCTCTATAGAGAAAGTAGTGGCGCACTTTAAAGATCTAGGGGTCGTCTTTGCAGCGATCCCCAAACACTATAATGCAATTCTCGCAAATATAGTGCCCGCAGGGTAAGTAATACTGCGGTCTCCTACGTAAATAAGACAGATATATATTGCTGCTCTGTATATGGCGCCATCTGTCTTGGAATTGTATAAGGTTGCTCTTATAAATTTCTATAGTAGTTATATTATTATAAGTAAATTATTAAAAGCAGTAAACGAATTGGTTTTCGACCATATTAATAAAGTCACTTCGTAAAATAACATGGTTGGACTACTTAAAGGCTATAACTTAAGCCTTACTTACCTAGCAGAAGACATCCTTATAAATTATATTAAATACAGTCTTAGGTTTAAACGCTATATTAAAGTTAGCATGACTTAATTTTCTAGTAGGGTAATACTTACTATATGCTTTAGGCGGGTAGCTGTCCAAAAAGAGACTAGAAGCAGTTATTGGAACTACAAACTCTATTAGCTTATTAGTCGACTTAATATATTTTAGGAAATTTAATAGATATTCCACTAGGTTAGAAGCAACGGGGTTATAGATCCTTGACGCTCTAATAAAATTAAAGGGTTTATTAACAGTTTCTAAAAAGTTCCTATAGGCGTACTTAAGAAAGGCGGCGAAATAAGTTACAGAGAATAAAGTTCGTCCATCTTCTTTACTCTTTCGCACTTAATCTAAACTATTCATCAGACGCTCTTTTAGGCGTCTATAGCGAGCATTAATAGACATTATACCGTTTGGGAAAAGAGCGACTATATTAATTACTAATATTAGCTTAGACAGATCCTTTATTGTTTCCTCTCCTAATAACCATAAAAAGGCCTCTTTAGCCTCGCTTTCTGCTCCCAGAGGTATCTTCTCGGTTACGATTACTACCCTCGGGTACGTACTCTTTGGAAGGGTTAATAAGTGGCCTTTCTCTAACCACGTAGTAATGTAGTAGGCAATCTGTTTAAAAGAACTAAGATTAGTATAAAAGAAGCAGAAGATATCTATAAAAGGAAAAAGCAGGCGGGTATAGATGCTATTTATAATTTCGTTTAGAGAAAGGCCGGATAGCTTAGCTTGGGTTCTCTAAATAGTTCGCCATATTGTTTTACAGCACTTATCGGCTATAACTATCTTTCCCCTAAGACTTTGTTTAGGAAGATTGCTATCTATAAGAAGTACCGGTCTGCCGTAAAAAATGCTAAATAGGTTAAGGTGGAGATGTATCTCGCCTACGCTTTACTTATTTATAAACTTTCGCGCCCTCTTTACCCTAAATAGCTCTCGGAGGGCGACTAATTTCGCTATATTACCAATTAGTACGAATAGACTGGGTTATATATTGGGATCAGGAATATAATTAGTAAGAGTTTAGAGCCTGTCCGATTCTAAAAGAGCAATTTCATTGCCTTAGGTGCAGAGACTTAGCTAGTGGATATGGTAACAACGCTTTATAATTAAGAGAGCAGACCAGCTGTTTTAAGTATATTAATGGAGTCGTAGTAGGAAGACGCAGCTAGATATATAGCCCTTAGGATTTATGCGCAATAAATATTATTCTAATAAGGCCTAAAAACGGGCTTCCATAAAGTTAGAAGTAACAATTTCGGGTCCTTTATTTTTAGTAGCGGGGGACTAAGACGGGGCTCTCTTAAGGGTACCCAAAACTGGTCCCTGTAGTTTCTTTACCAGCTAATACGTGTTTTAACGGCTAATAAAAACGGTATAAGAACCTATAATTTCTTTACTTTGTATATAGAGCTTTATATTTAGAATAGATCGTAAGTATAATTCTACCCAACCTAATTATAAAATTAGGCCGTCGAAAACGGACTCTGCACCTATACGTAGTGACGGCTACAAACCTAGGTCTTTAAAGTTCAGACTCAGAGCCAACGCAGAGACGTTGTATAGCGTGCGATAGGACCTGGTGGTCGTGGTTATAAGCGTTGTGGGTAGTGGTGAAAAATTTTCAGATGGTAAGATCTCAAAAACCACTACTATGGCCCTCTACAATTCAGCTACGCTATTCTCCTATTAAGGCACCTATACAATCCAACGTAGATATACGGCATTTAATAGTATCCCCTGACCCCTAATAGAAAGCATTAACAACCTCTTATATTAATAAACGAGCGATTGTAAACGAATAGGTAGACGAATAAGCAAATATACGGCCCCTCCTAACCCCTAGGGCGATCGCCCGCGGAGCATGCGGTCACTCGCCGTTTTTTCTACCAAATACCACCTAGTAGCCTGGATTGCGACCCACGGTTTTTCCTGTCTTCTTTCGACGGAGTAGTAACCCTTAGAAAGGGCCTAGCTGGGGCCTAGGCATAAAAGATACCTAAATACAACATAATATCCCGCTCGCTTATTAGTATTATGGTGGTTAGAACGGATAAATCCCCCTTACGCCTTTAATAGGCCCTAGGGGGGGGAAGGCATGGCGTATATGGTAATGGTTAGATAAGAAATAGCATATAGGGGATGGCCAAGATATGGGAAACAGCAGTACGGCAATTAATTGGCAAGGCCTAGCTGGGACGTAGTGAACCCTAGCTAGGGTAAGCTAGAGAAGGAAGCAGTGGTTCCTAAGGAGTTCGAACATCTAAGGAGGATAGGACGTAGCCGTAGACCTATAGGGCCGCCGCTACGGACGGACATGGCAAATCGGGGTTTTTTATCCTACTGAGGTGGCTTATAGGGTTTTTCCTCCCCCCCAGCAGCAAGGGTTTTTTCCTATTAATATTACTTTTCCCTTGTGTACGGAGTAGTCTGCGTAGGGCTAGATAGCATCCGTATCAGACGTTAATTAAAGAATTATTATTAATTATAAAATTAAGTAAGTTACTTAGCTAATATAAAGGGTCTAAATAACCTTTAACTAGGTCTACCTTATTTATTTAAAAATAACTAATGCTAAACGCACCTAGCGATAAACTTAGTAACCTAGAATGTTCCAAGATTAGAAATTTAACCATTCCGTAATACTCTTTTTATAATAGACGTCGATTACGGAGATACTAGAAAGGTTATATTATAGCACTTAGCTAAAATATAGAAGAGTATATTTGCTTAAGACCCGATTATAGAAAAATTAAAAGTATAATAAAAGTAATGGGGTTTTATTGCCCTAAGTCCGTTATATAGATTTATTACTATTACTACGCTAATATAAGCTTAGAAGTTACTTACGCATTAGTTTATATAGTTAAGCTCCCTAGAGAGAGATCCTTAAACAATAGAGTTGAAATGCCTAGAGATTTCCTATATCCGTACTTATAGGAGTACGGCATAGGGCGACTCTCTCCTATAAGAGAAGAATTACCTTCTTTAGTTACTACTTCTACTAAACCTACTCTCTATATTTAGTGTTTATTAGATAGATAAGTAGCTTATATATTACCTCCGTGTCTTTAGCCTAGGAGTGCCTTTAATAATGGTCTTTATATAAACTTAGTATAGGTGTTTCGTTAGGGCAGCTATAATACTATTCTATTAGCTCTTTAAACCCCTTAACGTTTAGGCAATGCTATAGATTAACGGTGTTATCCCCGTATTTCTTAATAGATTAAAGGATTAAGCAATTAATACAATTCATTTTAATAGAGAAAGACTATTTAAACCATCTTTAGGCATTTTATTAGCTCTAATAGTAATTAGAATAAGAGTACTAGTCTTTTAAAAGAAGCGGTTCGCTAGGTGGAGGAGTTTAAGATATCTACCGACGTTCTTAATAATAAGATGTTTAGGGGATAACTGGCATAACTTGGAGGAGATATATATAGGTTATAAACTCAATAGGTATAACCCTATTATCTATACCTAGATCTACGGGTATTGTACTAGAAAGATCTATTAACTCTTTTTTAGATACAATTACTTGGCAGCTAACTCCGTTAAGGGGAAAGAACTTCGCTATGTAAAGAGCAGTATTGGTTTTAGTAAACCCATTCTGATCGGATACTCTAGTGATTATAAGGTTACTGGTAGAATTAGGGATATTTAGGCCTGTAAGGAGCGGCTCTAGGAGCTTGTTAGCTTAAAAAGTTATTAGGTAGGCCGGGGGGGGTGTCCTTTAGTACCTCCTAGTGATAGAAATTGGGGTTAGAATTAGGGTTGGGCGCTAACGCAGTTAATAAATAGCGGAAAGAAAAATTCCACTACTGGGCCACTAGCTCCTTAACTAGCATCTATAATAATATTCAGAAGTCTATTAGTAGAGTAATTATACTAATCCTAGGACCCTAGAATAATTGGAGCTATTAAAGCGACAAATAATGGAAGGAGCTATATTTTAGATAGCGATTAATCTGAAGAGTAAGATATAGGATAGGCCGACAGCTTCTTTATAGATAGGATAACCCCTTAAACTTTTATATGAGGCCGGACGGGACTAGAACTGGTCCCTTATATAATAAAAATAGTTTACCCTAGCTATAAGGGCTGATTCTCGCTACTATTTTTGGATATAAGTTAATGAGAAAATTTCTAACAGCTGCCGGCTTCTTAAATTACTAAATTCTAAAGCAGAGTAGTATATTTGACGATTATAAACGGAAATAAGATATATACGAGGAGAGTAATATACTAAGGGAAACGACTATAGAATTACGGAAACTATTCCTTTAAACGGTGACGTCTATCTCTAAGTTGGTCCGTGTGGGAATACCAGAATTTCTAAACACGAACAATTTAATTTGGTTAATTTAATTAGCCAGTTCTTGTTAATAATAAATAAACGCAAATTATATGCGAAGGGATAATTGCTATCTGTTAGTTGTACTATTTACTATATCTATAATTACCTACTTTAGCCCTTAAAATTATCTAGAACCTACCAGCTAAGACGCTACTAGTTAAAAGAGGATTAGTAGTGTATATAGTGTAGGATTAGAAGTTGGAAATAGTAGTAGTTTAGGGGTTCTACTGCGGAAGCGGGTTTAATAGCTCCCCTTAGATAGGACCGGCAATAATATTAAGGTTAAAGCAGGTTATATAGTACTTATTTTTCCTATTAGGTAGTCCTAAAGCGCCGGATTCTATTAGCCATTATTATACCTAGTATACTATATATATAGAATTAGGTTATAGATCCGTAGGGATAATAAGATTAGTCTTATACTATTATTTATTAGCAGATCTAGGCTAACTAGGAGTTAGGTTGGGAAACTTCTTCTAATATACTATAGAGAGGTTGCTATTATTAATTTAATAGTATCTGTTATTGTTAAAGTTTTAAGTAGTTAAGAGTTTCTCTCTCTGGTCACCGCTAGCGCCATTTACTATCCACTGCAGTACGTCCGTCAATACTTCGCTGCTACTTAGCTAGGTTATTTTAAAAACGTAAACCGTCCTAGCCGCTATTGGTTTACCTAGCTGGTTTTGCGGTAGGGTAATATATCTATTTTTAAGATATTTTATAGCTATATAAGCCCCTAGCGAGACCTAAAGTCGTAGAAAATTTACTATTTAATTAGTGATCTTCTGTGTTGGAGCATATAGAAGATCTAAGCTATCTACCCTTGTTCTTTCTAAGGCTAATAGCGGTAATAGATAAGTCATTATATTATTATTAAAGCTGGGATTAGTTTAAGAGATATATCTATAAGGGTAACCATTAGCCCCTATAAAGATCCCGTTTTTAATAACCGTAAGTTATTTATTCTAAGTATAGGTAAAACCTTAGTAGTATAGAAAAGCTATTAAAAGGAAGTGAAATATATATATTAGCGATATAGCGAAATGCTATAAGATAAAGGATAGAATAAATTAATGTTTAGGTTCTTATAAGGTTATAGTATATATAGAGTGAATTTACTACTATTTAAGCACAACTTATTTATATTGGGTTATATTTAGGGTTTAATTTTAGCCCTTTAACGGGACCGCTTTTAGGAAAAATCGTAGATATATTGGTGGTCCGTTAAATCTAAAGCAGCCCTCTATCTAAGCACCGCACCGTAAAAGATATCCTTTGTCCTAATATAGCGGTACGTTGTTCTAAAACCTCTCCCTAAGTCCTCTTAGAAATAAACGTCGCTTATAGCCCTACCTGCGTTATCCTATCCTGCCTCTTACTACATTTGTCTTGCGAAATAAGCGATTTCACTATATTATTGTAAATTGTTCTCTTCTTCTAATCCCTCTTAACTTAGACCTATTATCCGTCTCTACCTTACGTTCTGCTGTATGAAATCGCCTAAATGTTAGAGGTTACTGCACCGTAGGCCCCACGTTGCTAAAACCTAAGACACTCTTTGGCTATTTCCGATTTTAAATAGGCGCTATAATAGGTCGGATGGGATTATCTAGGTATTTTTGAATTGCCATATTATATTAATGCACTTCTGACCTTGTCGACCTAGCTCTAAAGGCGTTCCTTAAGTGATTTTATAGCACCTTTAACGTCCCCTTTAAGTTTTAGTATCGACTCTATCTATAGCCTTTAAAGCCAAATTAACTAGCCCTTAAGTTGTTCCCTATTTATCTTTATATTAATTATATCTATGCCCTTTATAACCTCTAATACCTTAATACCCTAAGGGGTCATTGCATAGGAAGTCTGTTAAGGTGCTTAATATGCTGATTATGCCGTATAATAAGGGTTTAGTTCGGTTTTAACGTTTTAAGATTATATAGGTAGAATGAAATTAACTAAGGTAGGTAGAGTGTTTGTAAACTGTCTAATGCGGGGCTTTTAGCGCGGTGTGTAAGGGTTTAAATACTTAGGCGGATGGTGCTATATTAGCTTACGACTCGAAAATAACGTTATTGTTATTATTGATAATAGTGATAGTGGAGTTAGGTAGTAGTCGTTTTGTTACATATGCTATAAAGTTCCCTATAGCGGAATACGAAAGGTGCTGCCCACTTAATGCAACTATATTCTCTTACCTATAAACCTAAGTCGTAATAGATACTTTTATGTCTTATTATACGCTAATTTCTAACTTATCTTATAACTCTGATTATACACTTCCTCGCTCCCCTCTAATCTATTAAGCCTAAGGCTACACCCTTACTATTACCTCCTCTATTTAACTCCTAATAACCACAGTCCTAATATAGTAGACGCCGAAGGAAACCCGCTTATACTTTTCTCCTCTTTAGTATAGTTAAATTAAACGATAGCAGTTCTAGAAAGATTAGTGCGTCTTTTATAACTAATCTTTTAGGTAAATTTATTTCCGATATCTGCCCTTCTTTAGATATTAATTCCCTAGATATAATCGCTTCCCTAACCTTTTTTAATCTCTTCTTCCTAGCCGTACTTATAGGCCTTAAATACTTTCCTAACCTAATTCTCTCTATATCTATAGGTAGCTTGTTTATAGACTTAGGATGCGCTAGCTGCTTACTGGACGTTAGAAGTAAAGATACCTGTAACTTAACTACCCACTTATAACTTGCTCCTTAGACGGCCACTATAACTCTAGATCTATTAATATATATATATAGATCTCTTTTTTTTTGCGGTTCTAGATAATTAATGCTAAATTAATATTTTCTAGCTTTCTATACTAGTAGTATTTACTTTTTAGGCCATCCAACTGTCTCTTTAGTTGCTTATTATAAAGTTTAACTAACTGCTTTTGCTTCGCTATAGTGTACACTATAAAGTATGTAAATATTCCTAATCCTTTAGTCTTGGATCGCCGGCCGTATATTAGCGAAAATTCTATTTTTAAAAAAAGCTTAAGGCTCTTAGCCGGTAATCTTATTAGATTAGCGTAGCGTAGATTTAAGGCAAAATCCACTCCATCTATTAAGCGCCGCAGCGCTCCAGTTTTAATATATACTATTTATAGCAAGTCTTAATATATTTTAGGTATTAGAAGAAAAAAAATAGATATAATTTTAGACTTATTAAACTTATATCTAATTAAAGTATATTATAGAAGAATGGGATAGGCCCGTGTATAGTATGTATATAGGTAGTAACTATGTAAGCTTATGCCCCTTACTGCCCTAACTACTTCCCCCTATACACGTACCTGTTACTACTTAAGGACTTCTATTTTAGGTATAGTATTAGCGCTTTAAAAGCGCCAAAGCTCTTAAATCCACTTAATGCCACTAATAAAAGTACTCAATCTACTGCTAGAATAAGTTGGCTCTATCTAGCACGCTAAATTGCCGCCAATCTAATAATATTACTGCTCTTGGCAAAGGACCTATTTCCGTTATCCTACCTTTTTAAAGTATAACTAATGTTAGTATATTCTAAGCTAAAGTTGGTTAAACATAAAGCACGGATAGTAAGCGTACGCCGCGCTTATAGGCTTTGAAAATCACCGTTCTTACTTACTATGGATATTATACAATGGTATTTAGTGGGCTTAGGCCTTGTAGCTTTATTTATTACCGCTTCTCCGCTATTAAAAACTATTAAATTCGCCCGTACCTACGCAATATTTTATTTTTACAAGTACGTATTTTATCTACAGATCTATTAATATTTAAGAGGTTCTGGAAAGACAACGCTATTTAACACGGTTTTAATTCTGGCATTCTTAGTAGCAAACGTTCTTTACATTACTGTCTAAGTTAAAGATATTTCTAGGCTGATAAGACGCTCTAGACTAATGTCTACGATTAATCTTACGCCACTGTTATTAGGGGCCTAGATAAATCTTATTGCTAGCCGCTATAGAATTAGGCTTAGTACCTACGCCTAAATACACTAATAATTAGGAAGAGTGGCTATAGTTAAAGGCCTTATTTATACGGCGGCGGCTATATCTTTACGGAAGCCTAACCTACGTACATATTTAGATGTGGCGGCGCTAATAATAAGCTAAATTTAGTTCTAGGAAGCAAATATAAGCTAATAGAGCTCTTTAGGCTGCTATTACTATAGCTATCGTGCTGCTCTCTTCTGTCGCTAGTATACGTCAATACGCCTATAAAATCTTCTCGAAGCTCCACCTAATACTTGGCGCTATAGTTATAGCTATAATATATCTTTATAGTCCATCTAAAGAGTTATTAACGCCGCTAGCGGTATATTTATTCGCAGCAATATGCCTTTAGATATTTATAGCTGTCCTACAATTTAGTCAAGTGCTATACCGCAACGTTAAGTATAGAAAGCCGCTAAATTAAGCAAGAATACGACAAATAGCTATTAAGATACCTTATAGGAGGGAGATACCCATTCCGGATGCAGTCTATATATATATCCAACTATTAAGGCCTTAGAAGCCTCAAGCTGGCTAGTATATATACCTCTATATTTTAGGAGTGAACTATACCTTATTTACGCAGTCACATCCCTTTTACGTATCCTAGTGGTATCGCGATGCCAAGGGCAATAATGTTATGGTTTTAATTATCTAGAAAAGGAGTAGATTTACTAGGAGCCTATTCTTATACGCTAATAATAATCTCGTCCATAATTCTAAAATAAGAGCCGTAATTAAGGGACCGTATAGGAATAAACTTAACCTCGAATTATATAGGACGGTCTTACTATTTGCTACAGGGATTGGAATAGTAGGTTAGCTTTCGTATATTATATAGCTTCTAGAGGGATGCTATAATTGCGAAGTAAAAACCTAAAGGATCGCTTTATTTTAGGAATTAGACTCTAAACGTAAGCTCTCTTATACTTCTATAGGAATAACTTACTAATAACCTCTCTAAAGTGCATGCGGCTTAGGTCGCTAATATAATAGTAAAGCTGCTTAGTAGAGACATTAATAAGGTTTATCTACTTCTAGATATAATATAAGGTATTTATATTAATTAGGTGTTAGATTCTAGACATTTAGCTTTTTATCTTAGGTAACTATCTTTCTAGCTAAATAAAGTAAGGAGATATTATTTACCTTAGAGAGCGTATTAGTATAACGTACACTATTATAAACGCTAAAAGTCTGATTAGATCTAAAATTGAAGGTCAAAAGGGTCGTATAGTGGTTTCTTATAAGTTATAACGACTAGTCCGCCTTTTAATCACTGCTGAATATAAAAATAGTATGCATAAATAATAAGACGAGCAATAAGATTCGCGAGATTGTTTAACGCATGTTGGATAAGGATATTTATTTAAAGGAACTGGACTTTTATCTATACTTACCTAGAGGATATAACGGGCGGCTAAGGAGTGTATTCAATCTTAAAAGATTAAAGGACATTAGAGGAAGTGTGTAGGTTTGCTTAATATAATAGATTTTATAACCAACTACCGGACCTTATATATTACCCTATTTTACCTACATCAGCACTACCCTTATATGTCTTAGATACGTTAGAAATAAGTTATAAGCTTTAGAGTTTAGGGTCTACTTTTATATATTTATACTGCTTAATTTCCATAGATTTATAATTAAGTTACTTATTTAATTCCTATACACTGCAAAGCTTATAGATTTAAAGGGGTAGATTTTCTTAAATACCTAAAAGTCTCTAAAGTCCTCTTGCAATTTAGTAAATGCAGCTCGCTAGTTATACCCTAAGCATTGTACGGATATAGTAATTGTAATCACTTAGCTGGATAGAAAGTAGGTTGGAGATTATAGTATTTTAACTGTAGGAAGTTATTAGAGTATATCTAAAGGAACTAATATTTTATTAATTGGGAGGGTTTATAGATAGGGATAAATTAAAGATTCTAACTCTAAAAATAGGCTTTGGAACCTTTATATATATATAGTAAGGAAGCCGGTACTAAAGATCGTTAGTTAACGATATATTGGCAATATAATTTTGGCGATTATTTTAACTTAATTTAACCCCTACGCAATTTCATCCTCAATTTCCTTCTATAACTTTTGGCAATTATTAAGTACCTATTAAAGGGATTTAATAACAAGCCTTGCTTTTACTACAATATATATACTTTTATAGTACTTTTGCCATAGACGCCGAAGCTCTAGCGTAAGCTAGCCATTCTCCCGCGTCGTCCGCTTAAGCATCTATTAAAGATTAAGAGTCGGCATTTCCTTAGATATTTATAATTTGTCTTTAGTCGCTTTAATTACTACAGGTGACTTATTATTGCAGCTAATTTCTATATTAGCAGCGGTAGGCGTTGGAGGTCTATTAGAAGTAGGGGGGAGAAGATAGATTTTTATTCGCTTATGTCTGGGCATAATTCTTATATTAAGAGTTATCTATAGGTTTATGCTTACGGCTATAGATTTGTATCTTTATAGCATTACGCTAGGGGCGAAAGTCGTTTACTATTAGTGCTTAGGGCCCACTTTTAGTCCGTATTAGATTTAGAAATTATAGGGTTCTAGTTTACGGCTTCTACTATAATACTAGGGTCCGCGGAGCTTAGAAAAGCTTATACCTAGCGTAAGCTATATCCTTTCTATAAGGGAGATATAAAAGTTCTAGTAATATAGGAGAATAATATTAGTAACTTCTCGCTAATTAATTTAGTGGCTACTCTTCTAGCTTGTGCTAGATATAGGGTATTAGTTCTTGGACCCTTTATATAGTTATCAGCATTTAACGGTCTAAAGTTTTTACTTAGTTAAATGTTGGCATTAGGGAGAGACGCTATTTAAAGATGAAATTAAAACTAACTAATATATAAACAAGTGTAACTATATGCCTACTATACGCTCTAAAAACAAGAGAATGCTAGTGCTATTCTTTAACTCTATTATACTTTTATATCCCTATATTACGCCCCATTGCTACCTACCTATACTTTTTGCCCCTCCTAAGGGGCATTACCTACTGCTCTAAGCTCTTTCTATGTGGTTTTTTCCCAACACTTAGGGACCGGATCGGTTCCGGAGATGACTTTAGGCCTACTAATTCTAATTGCATCCGCTTAAATTTACTAATTTTGCTCTTGGTAGCACTAATACGATTAGCAGCATTAATTAATGCATTTTAATAATCTTATATTATCTTAGACTTTTCGTTTAGATAATCTCGTATTATCTTAGACTTCTTATTCTTATAATCTTATATTATCTTAGACTTTTTGTTCGTATACCCCCGTATTATCTTAGCCTTCTTATTTAAGAGCTCCTTAATCCTGCCTTCGAGTACCTCCTTTATTACGGTGGCATTTTCTACCGTATCCTAGTCTGCCTTACTTATATTATAGTCCTTATTGTTACCTAAAATGGCCTTACTACCTAGACGTCGCTTATATTCTTAAATCCTAGACTTATAGGTATAAATGGTTTTTTAAGTACTTTCTAGTTCCTAATATAGGGACAGATACTTATTTGCCATGTCGCTAAGTTCTATAATCGCTTTCTTATACTATATATATAGAGATTTGTATATATTAGCGCACTAAAGACAGTTCTGCTTGTAGGCAGCGAGTGTAGCTCAAAAGTTATATAGGTTTGTATAAGAGATACCTATAATCTATAAAGTATCGTAAAGCCTATTATTAATAGTAAGAAGTTGCTAGTTAACAGGAAGAGATTAAGGTTAAGCGTTAATGTGAGAACTTAATAGTTCTCTTTATGTGTTAATGCGGGTCACCTAATAAATTAGATAGAACTGGTACCTAAGACTTTTAGGTTTTACCTAGACTATATTACTACGTTTAATATAACGTCCGGGCTATTAAGGGGCCATATTTTAACTAAAGGACGGCGTATATTAGAGGGCTCTGGCTTAGATTAGTAGACTTTAGCTTAAATTAGTGTCTTCTAGCTTAATAGATGGAATGCCTTATATCCGTAAAAAGAAGAAAAGTTAGAGTTATATAGAGCCTAAGCGGGCGGTGCTGTTTAGTGCAAATGTTACTATTTATACCTCCTAGGAGAGGATAAGCTCTAAAATAAAGTTTAAGCGCTATGTCTGCACTTTAAAGTTTTATTTAAAGCTAAAATTACTATTACTGAGCCTAGAAATTCTAAAAACTTCTAAGAAGTCCGACGGAATGGTATATGTTGCGGCGCGGATAGAGGACGCGTAAGTAATAGGCAAACTCCTAGCCCTATAGTCCTTCGCCAAGAGATATACCCCATATTGTGGCGCTAAGGAGGACGCCCTATACTGCTAAGAGGAGGACGTGTAAGTAATAGGCAAATTCCTAGCCCTATCCCTTTAACCGTCGAGTTATATCTAATATTATTAATAAGATTTTAGCCAATAAGGAGCCTAGATTAATGAACTTTTAGTATTATATACACGGACCTATTATCTTATTAATAAGGTAAGACGCCGGATAGTTGTTCGCTAAGGGGTATACCTAATATTACGGCGTAGGGGGCGCGCAAGTGGTAGGCGGTAAACTCCTTCGCTAGGGGTATAATACTATACTAACGTCACTAATTACCTCTTAGAATAGCTAAAGAAAACTAGCGTTAGTTCTTAACCACTTTTGCTAAATAAAGGAAGTTTAATATAAGCCGTATTCTTTTTTGCTGCCTTAGGGGCCCTTCCTAATCTAGAGGGACTATATTTTGGTTCCTTACGGGGTTCTAGTTTTTAGGTACTTAGTATACCCTCTTATAAGAATTATAGTAGAAAGGCCTTAACTATAATTTTAAAATCTACTATGCACTCTTAAATAGAACACGGCTATTATAAATAAATATATCTAATGTATAGGAGCTTTATCTTTAAACTTTAATTAATAAAAAGCTTTATAAGGATAGAGGCTATCTCTAAAAGTATTTAGCACACCAACGATTGCATATAAGACTTTAGCTATTTACAGCGGATGCTAATAAGAGGTTATTAAGGAGTGAGGGGGCTGTAGATCTGGCTATGGAAGAGGCGCGGGACTGGCTTTAAGGCGGACAGTATAAAGGGATAATAATCCTTAAGGACAGGATTACTATGCATTTTAGTACTAATAGACTCTCGTCTTTAATGCTAGAAGATAGTATAAATCTATAGTTATTTATAATTAACCTATGGGGAATAGGAGTTAGGACAAGGCGTAGCAATAAGATATTAAATCTAAAACCTTGGTTTTAAGGGGAGAGATTAGTCTAAGCTATAATAATAAAATAGGAATAGGTCTAAGCCACTAAGCATAGACTATTTCCATTAATTCTTTACTCTGTAGTAGTAGAAGGTAAAAGCGTAATATTTAAGGGAACGATTAACGCTTAAAACTAATGACAATATAAGTGTTTGTATGCTACTATGTCTACATAGAGTATATAGTAAGTCTCTTAGTTAGCCGCTAACTAGGCAGTTACTAAGATATCATAGTAGGACTTTACCTATTTAGAAAGCTACCCTTGCTATAAATCGTGCGATTTTCCGCCATGGCTTCCCGATAAGCACTATGCGCAACTATTTATGGACGTATTATATAATTTGATTGGCATAGCCAATCTGCCAATAACCGCCTAGGGATGGCCCGTATAGGATAATCTATCCAGTCTTCCGGCCATAATCCTAGACGATTCGCTGCTGTAGATATAGCCTACTATTAAAGATTAAAATGTTTTATTTGAGCTATTAAGTAAGAAAGAGGGACTTAAGGAACTTAAGCAAGTCGTTTTAGGGCTTTAAAATAGAGCGGAGAAACTTAAAGAGCTTTTTATAACCCTATAGAATGATTTTAAAAACTTTTAAAATAATTTTAGGAACTAGCAGAATGAGTAAGTCTCTATATAGGCGGGAAGTTTTTAAACGCAGCTAATATATGCTTATAGATTAGAGAAATAGAAGATAAGGTAATAGTTTAAGACCTACTAATAGTTCGATTTCTAATAACGTAATAGGTTTTATTAGGAGATCGATACTTCTGTTAAAAAGTTAAAGGTATAGACTGCAGAACTTAAGCGGACTATAGATAGCGTAGTAGGAGAGCTTAAAGATAGCATAAAGTCAAAGTAGCTGGGTTATTTGGGGATACTTTACGCTGTTGCTGGCCGATAGCTTGTTAGTTACTCTAAGTGGAATTTGTATAGCGAGCGACTATTTATTAGTATGGGACTCTGTAGAGATAGAGGAATATATCTATTATATCTCTTTTCTATTCTAATAAGGTGCTTAACTGCCTAACCCTAGTAGGAATATGTGGGCAACATTCTTAGTTAAAAGAAGTCTATTTTTAGGACCGCTTATTTTTAGGAGCAAAATAGGCTATCCTTATATAATTAAGCTCTAGGCTCTATATAACTGGCTACTAAAACGTATATAGCTTAAATAATAACCCGCCTTCTCTTACCCCTATTATTACTCGGTTACTATTTAGCACCTTTTGGAATTTGCAAGTGCGCGCACTATATTAATTTCTTATATAATGTACTATGTTTTGCCTGTATTACGGCTGCTTAAAAAAGCCTTTATTAGAGGGAGGGAGGGGGTTACCTAGCGTCTCTACTTATCTCTTTAACGTAGTTAGAGGAGTATATAAGAAATCTAGATTAAAGAGATTTAATATCCGTCCCTGGGTTAAGAGACGCACCCCGTTAAGAGACAAATTTGCGGTTTTAACCTCTAAAGTCTTTTACTCGGAAGTTAATAAAGTTATACTTAATATCTTCTTATTCTTCAGCTATTTCTTTATATAGAAACCACTCTATAGCGAGAAAATAACTATAGTCGGTTATGCTATTGATCGTCCTATTAGTGGCGTCAAGAGCTACTTTAGCTATTCCCCCCTACTCTATTATAACTATAGGCCTAAGTATAAATTTTAGGGTCCTAGATTAATAGCTCTATTAAAAAAATATATAATTTAAAAGTTTTAAAACACTCTGCTTTTATAAATATGTATTTAGGGAATTTCGCTAGGCGGAGGAGGGATGTCTACTAAGGCGTGATGATTTAGTATGTATTAATATGCATTAGCATGCTTATATTAAACTGTATTTTTATAGTATTAATTTTAACACTATCCTATTTTTAGAATATATTTTAGCATCATTATAGGCACGTAATCTCTTCCCCGCTTCCTATTATTAAATATTTTAAATATTAACTACCATCTTAAAACCTTCCAAGACGTCTATAAATATTTATTAAATTATACTGCGAGAGCACGGTAAATAAGATATACCACTATATATCTTTTCCTAAAAAGTATGCGTGTAACTATATAGTCGACTATAAGATCTGGGACTATTGCCTAAACGCACTAGATAGTAAAACTCCTTACTTAAACCAAAAGCCGATAAAGGGTAAAAACGGAGTAATTATACAATTAGGTAGTTCCTTGGCGAAAGGAAATTGCCCTAACTATATCTAATAGTATATTTGACGTTAAGTGTGCTTATTAACGTACTAATCTCCAAACCTATAAGACTGCCGCAAGTAACCTAAATGCCGATATTATAAAGGCTAATACTACTGTTTTAGAGGGATCGAAGGATTTAGGAGTAATTTAACGGCTCTCTAGACTTATTATTAGCAACGAAGTTTTTAGCGAAAATAACATACCTTTGAATTTTTCTGCGACTTTATCTGCACTGTAGTAATTTCCTTCTTAGTAGTTTATAATGATATGGCCTATAAGACCTAAGTGTTCTATGTTAGGGAATTAATAGCTTTTAAATAACTCTTTAATCTCTTTATTAGTCTAACTATTAAAAGAAGTCTGGCTACTTACTACCTTATATAGGGTAGATCTAAGGGCGAAGATGTCTGCCTATACCGATAGTAGCTCTCTAGGGTATTAATAACTATAAGCTACGGTAACAAGGAGAGCAGAGCCATCTAAAGATAAGCTACTAAAGTCGGCGACTTTTGTATGCAAATCTTGGTCTAAGAGAATATTACAGCATTGTAGGTCCCTATGGATCACGCCGTTTGAATAGATAAAAGCGACCGTATCCGCAATTTCCTGTCCCTATTAAAGCTGCTGTTCTAAAGTAACGTTATCCTTATAATCTTAAAGATGGGCTTAGAGATTATAATTACTTATAAACTTAAGCCGAATACTAGCGTTGCAACGCCCTTGATATTATAAAAGCCCTATATTACCGCCATATTTGTTAAAGCGCTCGTATATAGCTCTTTTAATGAGAATTATATTATTATTTTCGAAGTAAGGGATCTTAATAACACTCCCTAATAAGGCGTCTAGATAAACAAAGCTAAAGCTTCCCTAGTTTACTAAATTATCTCTTATATAGCTCTTTGGCTATCTAATTTGCATTTTTAGGGGCTCTTAAACCGCGGTATTGTATGGAAGACGTTAGGTAGAATATAGATTAAGTAGAGTTATGCGATTATTTATTACTAAGGGGCGGCTTGTTAGGACCGGAGTTGTTTTAGGTTCTTAGCTACATCGTAGCAAAGTACTTCGCCACATTAGCGCCGTTAAATTACGTGATAAGGAATCGACTTTATAGTTAAGTCTCCTACGTTTACAGCTAATTTATATTGACTTGCACCTGAAATAGCATTATAGATTTATTAGTTCTTTTTAAGTTTAATCTATTAACGCCTCTATTGACATTTATAAGACCCTATTGTAAAGAGTGGGCTCTATCTTCTGTATATTAGTCTCCCCGCACTCCTAAGGGTTTATAAAGTATAGACTAGGGTTATATAACTCCTTAAAGTATAATTCGCTCGTTCCTGAGCCATAGCTTACAGCCCTATACGCGTGTTATTAATTGAACGTTTAGAGTTAGTATAGAAAATTCAAGGTTCGCTAAGGATATTGGAACTCTCGCAGCTTTCTGCTCCTTGATTGCCGCCTAGTACGGCCTTAAAAATCTAAGGATTTGGAAACCAGGGCGGCTAAAAATGGATATGCCTAAAATAGGCTATTTTTTAGGGTTTGGCTCGGTCCCTGACTCCGCGCTGTCTTTTACCCACCTTACTATTGTTTATTCCCTCCTATTACTATTACCATAGTAAGCTAATATAAACTGAGCTAGTTAAGTACTAGCATAAGGAGTGCCTTCTAGCGTTCCTAAATTATACCATATACTAGCAGATTATAGGAAAGTTCCTTATACTACCCTCTATTATCGTATAGAGGGACGATAGTTAATTAAAGAGAAGGCTAAAAGCTAAGAGTATCTTAACCTATACGAAGATAAAGCCGTCGTAGATTTCTTATTATAAATGTCTTATCTTGGATAGCTAGTGCGGATAAAGTATATATCTTTAATAGCCTTCCTTACTACCTGTAACTGGCCGATATAGGAAAGACTATGTAAACCCCTAGGTAAGAATTGGGCTAAGGCCCTAGAGAATTGTTATCTAGAACTTAAAGTAAGAATAGTTAAGGCGCTGGACTGGAACCGTTATGAGAAAAATATCTATAAGAAGATTATAGACTGGTTTAAGAAGATTGGGTAGGTATTATAAGATCTAGCCATTTTGGTAGAAAATATATATAACATGGATAAGACTAGAGTAATGCTATCTATGCTAGGCTCCGTTAAGGTCCTTATAGGTAAGGACGATATATAAGACTATAGAGGTGCGCGTATTAAGCAAACGATGGTTACTATAATCGAATGCATTAGCGCTGACGGTAGGTATTTAACACCTATGATTATTTGGCCTGCTACTACCTATTAAAGTAACTAGACCACGTTCTAAACCCTTAGATGGCAGTATGCGTGCTCCAAATCTGGATATACCGACTCTAAGATTAGCTTAGAGTGGCTTAAGCATATATTTAATCCCTATATATATAATTTTCTATTTAGTAAAGCTTATAAGCTTTAGATTAACTTTAATCTTTAATCTAAATAGAAAGATAAATTCCGGAACGCGGCTATTTTATTTTATTATATCTAACACAAAGTACCTATAATTTGTCTCTTTATAGGGTGCGTCTCTTGACTAAGGGACGGACGTTAAAGTTTTAGGCCTTTATAATGCAATATATCGGAAGTATGCCTATAAACTATTAAAGCAATTACTAATAAAGAGATAAAAGTTGCTAGCCCTTAAAGCAACATTAATATAGCTAAATCTATCTACCTGGACTATATCCTAAATCTTTAGTAGATTTCATTCTAATTCCCTAGAACGTAAGCCAGTCTTACTTAGCCGCTATTTTCTTACGAGTGTATTTTTTAAGCGCATTGTATATTGACTGAATAGCTTTATAGGCCTTTTATAGTAAATTAAGTGTAGAATACTAGTATTCCTAATAGCGTACAAGACGTCGCTGTAAGAGGAAATTCTCCCTTATAAGCCTTTTAAGAGTCTCCAGTTAGTCCCTTTTCTAAAACTCTTCCACCCTTTTTATTAAGGTTTTAATGGAGAAAGTTTTATTTAGGGTAGAGGGTTATATAGTTAAAATCTCAGTTTTATAGCTGGAGTTAGTATCTATGTTGTCGTTTATAAGATAAGTAGGGGTACACTTTAATGGTAATATAGTGGAAAACATTGCTAAGTGCCAGTTTTTAGGCGGGAAACTTAGGGACCTAAAATGTGTCCCTTTTGCTATTATTATCTAGGACCTACTTCCGGCCAAGGACCCGGTTTTGGGCCCGTTAATATACGGAACAATAGTACTCCTAGTAATATACCCTCTATATTAGGTCTATTTCTAAAACGGCAACTATTATTTATAAGGCGCCTCTACCTTTTAATGGTCTATTTAAGCGTGCTTTTATTATAATTAATTTTTGTATCTCTAGAAACACTACTAAGCTAATCTAAGCCATTTCAATCTAGAAGATTAATTACTACTTTAACTGAAAATTAAACAAATTAGTATGTTCTGTGGATGCGGTTGTGCGCTAATATGGCCTAAAAAGAGCTCTTGTAGGCCTATATCAGAGGATAAGCCAATTTACTCCCCTCGCATTATAAAAGGAATACAGGAGAAATCTTCTACTAATAGAGATAAGGTAACTGTGGTGCGCTTTTATAAGCCCAGTTAAATCCATTTTAGAAGACCTGCTATGCTGTTACCGGAACCTATAGTGATGGAAGATCTAGCTAGTAATACTAGGGAAGAGTAAGAAGGATATCTCCTTATAGGTTAAGGGGATTAGCCTTATATAGTGCGCTAAATATCTATTTATCTTTATTTGTAAATCTAAGGATTATTCCTAAATTATATTGCTTAGATATAGTGATCTTATTAGATCTAAATCTACCTCGTATTAGATCTAATGTAAAGTTATACCTCTTTAGGTAGGTTTCTAGCTAATATAGGAAGACACTAAGCCTAAAGCAATTTAGACTAGAGTAGATCTAAGGCTAAATCTACTCCACTCCTATTTAATAAGATCACTGCTTAGATAATATATCTATAACGGCGTCACTTGCGATATAAATAGAGTAATACTCTACTAATAACTAATAAGTTTAATAGTAATCTTCTGGCGTAAAGTAAGTGCTAATAAATAATTCTAATTAATTGTATTATCGCCTCTACCTTTATATATCTATATATAAAGCAGTAAAGTAAGAAACTATATTAGCGTTAGATTAGGACTATAGTTATCTAAATAAAGATAGTAAATAAAAGCGTGGAAATATTTGGGAAGCCCTGCTTAGATAGAACACCTACTCTAGTAAGAATGCTAGGGTCTATTAGCGTGGGCGTTATAAACGGTTAAACTAAAGGTCTAGTAGTTGCGTTAAAGTTAAAGGATAAGTTGGTAGCGTTTGGCGGGATTATAGTAATATTAGACCAAGAGGTTACAGAGTATATAGTAGGAGATCTATCCGTTTAATAAGGACCATAATATATTATTAAGGTTAAGTTTAAGAGAGAGGTACTTTTAGGCCTATAAGAGCTAGATATAATAGCGAAATTAATAAGGCTAATAATACTAGAGCCTAATAGATTACCAATCTAGATTTGAACAGTCGCCTCTATATAAGGGTACAAGCTATTTACTAAGGGCAAAAGATAAAAAGGAGTTGGCGCAGGTTTACTAGCGAATACAGTTATAGCTAGGGCGATGCTACTAAGGTTTTAATTTTAAGCTAGACCTAGCCTAGTAGAAAATATAAAAACTTATATAATAGTAAGTAAATATATAGCCTTTTTTATTGTTATGGAACTTATTAATATAAGTGTAGGAGTGACCGCATTTATGTAATTGCCCTAGATATCCTAAGAATATAAAAGGGGTCTAGAATATGGTCCTTATGTAGGATGGTAAAGCTAACCCTTAGAGTATAGGCAACTAATTATAGCTAATAGAAGCCGCTTTTTAGTCCCTCTTATATAGAGCCTAAAAATGGGCCTTAGACTAGGTGGCCCCTTTCCAGTCTTTAGAGTTCCAAATGCTAAAAAGAAGCATAAAAGGACGGTGCTTTATAGTAATTATATCCTACATACCCTAAAATTATTTTACGTTCTTCTACTTAAATTACTTATGGATTTTAATTAGCTAGCCTAATTTTATAAACTAGATGGTCTAGGGCATGCCTTATTTATATCCCCTATTACTTAATATTAAGTAAGTATAAGCCTTAAACTTATCCGCTACGTAATCCGCTAGTAAATAAACCAGTGGACGTTAAAGCACACATCTTAGTAGGGAGCCTACTTCGTAGTTGCCGTAGGGCTACGATTTACTACTAAGAAGAGGCTTAGTACCTTAGGCGTGAGGTCGTTAATCTAATATTACTTCTTATTTTAACTCTATACTATCCCTAAGACAAAGTAATCTACTAATTTACAAGAAGCGCACTAGTTAAACTCCTATATATATAAGTGCTATAACCGCAGGAAACATACCACCACTACTTTATTTTCCCCTACAACAATCTATAAAGTCTACTTCTATTCCTACTGCTACTATAGCTATTATATCTGCCTCTAAGCGCTTATAATAGCTACTAGAACTTTTTAATAGGCCTTTCTTTAGTAAGAACGCTACTCTGACTCCCTTTAGCTAGTAGTAAGAATAGTTATCATAACCTGTAGAATCTGGCACCTTGTCTACTTTAGCAGGTAAATAGTAATCGCCTTCTAGAGATACAATTTCTAAAGGGTCTCCTAATATCTCTCCTTTATCTCCGTTAACTTTATAGTAACAGCCTATAGAATTAATTAAGTCTACTTCAATTCCTAAATAACCTTAGCAGTTAGTGTTACTAGAGACCCGATCTTAGTTACTAGCCCCTAAAGAGGAAGTTACTACCTCATCTACGCGTGAACAGTAATCGCCTCTTAGGGATCCTATTTCCAGAGAGTCTCCTAATATCCCCTTATCTCCGTTAACTTTATAATAACAACCTATAGAATTAATTAAGTTTACTTTAATTTTTAAATAACCTTAGTAGTCAGTATTACTAGAGACCCAATCTTAGCCAGTAACCCCTAAAGAGAAAAATCCTATTTCTAGAGAGTCTCCTAATATCCTGTCATCTTCGTCAACTCTATAGTAACAACCTATAAAATTAATTAAGTTTATTTTAATCCCCTAATAACCTTAGTAACCAGTGTTAGTAGAAACTTAATCTTAGCCACTAACCCCCAGAGAGGAAACTATAAACTAGCTACCTAATATATTAGACCAACCTTTTAATTTACCTCTATAGTAGGCACTTAGCCCTCTATAGAAAGTCTATATAAGGTAGTAAGAAGCACTAGAAGAAGATTAGAATAAACCTCCGTTATAGCTTTCCCGGTATATACTAACAGGAGTATTTTACTTAGTGGAAAAATCGGAGGCTTTTTATAACGTAGAATTAATATATAGCTTTTATTATTAGGCTATAAGGGATTTGGTGTAGATAGACGGAGATTCTGGATATATATAATATAGCTATGCTATATACTGGAACTATATTAAGCGTAGCAGTCTTAATAATGGATACCTAGTCTATCCTACTTAGTCTATAAGTTTTGCGAGTTATTTACCGGAGTTAAAAGCAAAGGATTATATAATATTAAATAAAATTAGGATAGAGTGCTTTATATGTAGAAGTAGACTAATATAGATTACTTAATTAGCAGTTTTACTATGCGACTATAGGTTCTACTAAGACTGTATTAAAGACGGCGGCTTAGCAAATAGGTGTCCTAAATGCAGAAATTCGGTTCTAATATACGGAAGTTAGCGTAAAGTTTATATACTATCCCTAACTCCTAGTAGAGTAGGTACTCCCCTACTACCTCCTAATATAGGAGGTACCGCTTCACTACCTCTTTATAGAGAAAGTGCTATAATAAGGAATTAAGATAGGGATAGATTACTTAGCAAGTTATTTTATATTTATCCTAAAATTTGGTATATCTTTAAAAAAGAGAAACGGAAATTATAAGAAATTCAGGATATAGCTAACTTTAATCTAGATAGATAGCTAAATAATTTCTATACTAACTATATAGATCCTAGAAGTAGTATAAGCAGCATTTTAATATAATAGTATTTCTCCGAATATAACCCAGATCTTAATATATAGGATCCTCGAGTCTAGGATATAGGGAGAGACTAGCATAACACTACTTTCTATAACGTAATCATTACCGCGATTACCTCCTTAACAAACAATAATCCAAATAAAGGTAGCGTAAGGCTTATATTTTATAACGCGAACCAAATTAGGTTTTAAGATACTAGCAATATATTTTATTTTAACTTTTGGTTGCCCCATAAAAGGATATATAGGAGAGCCACTATAGATAATAATTGGTAGAAAGTTAGATTGTATATAGTTAAATATATTCGCAAATTCCATAATTATCCCATTATGGAAACGCTTTACTGTACGCTTAAGCTAATTTAAGAGGATAATAATAATAATGGAGAGTCTAGCGGAAATGCAACACCGCAAGAAAATGGCAGCTAAGAGTAGCGTAGCGGTAATGGAACCTTAGGGAACGCTAGTAATACTATTCTACCTATAGGAGGTAATAAAAATAGAGGCGGAAACTAGCCCCCTAGTAGTATAGTCCTAACTATAGGAGGTAATAATAATAGAGACGGAAGCCAGCCCCCTAATGGTACGATTCTATCCGTAGGAGTTAATTAACCCTTAGATATTCTATCTACTAGGCCCAGACTGCATACGTCTAGAGGATAGGTGTATAATAATAGAGTTAAAAAGGAGATTGTAGGCTATAGACTATATGCTAGTGGATATTAATTGCTTCTATAGACCCCCGCTCCCTAAGGGGGTTACTTAAATTATAAATTAGTTGCAGTATATCTTTTAGGAGGGAACGCTGTTATTAAGGGATATAAAGAATATATAACCGATTAAGGAGAATAGCTATTTCTCTTTAAGGAGAGTAGTATTAATTTTTTAAGAACTAAAACTAAAGCGGAGATAACTATTACGGGCTAGAGCGTTTTTAAACGCTATACTACTCCTCTATTTAGAGGATATTTAAACGCACCAATGTAATATTTAAGGCTAAAATTTTTAGGCAAGCCTAGAATATATTAGTATGCTAAAGGCATACTAGAGAGATATTATAATCGTCTTTAGGTTAAGAGTCTCCTATAAGGCCTCTACCGCGAATCCGGAATTTTGCCTTTAGTATTTACTTTTTTTAAAACGCGGGAGAGAGTTATAAGACGTAGATGTTAGAATGCCACTACTAGAACAATAAAAGCTTATGCTTCTCTGCCTTACTATATAACCCCTCTACTAGGTACTAGCTATATTACGCCTATTAGCCTAATAGCTATAGGACCTAATAACTAGCCTCTATATTTAAACGTAACCCCTTAGCCTCCCTACGTAACTCCTTTACTAGATACTAGTAATTAACCTCTTTTATAGGCTACTAATCTAGCTAGTTTAGGAGGATCTACTGTTAAAGAACGACTTTTATATCTTAAAGCGATAATTACAGAATTATTAAATGCGTAGCGTGGATAGAATAGGTAGATATATAACTTTAGAAAGTACGCGGTTACAGGGCTGCCTTTAATCCGCTTTAGACGTTACTTATTATAAACCGGCTTTAATATAGGGATAGATAGATAAAGAAAATAATAAAATTGCCTAATAAGATTTGCGTTGACTACCCGTATATAGTAAGGCCTTATATTAGAATTAGTTTTATTCTATTTAGGCTCTTTTAATTTTCTTTAATTAATTAACTAATTCTCGCTTTATACTCCTATTAGAATTCGCGCGTTAAATTATTTCTTATGGGTTTTTTAAGCTTAGCTATTCTATTTACCTTACTTAATACCTATTATCGGCAGAATCCTATTTATATACATAGAGAGAAATATAATATTTATTTATAGTTTAACTTAAAAAGCAAAGAACCAATGTTATTATAATCCCCTTAAATATTTATTTTCTGAGGATAAAGGTATAGATATATTTGCCTAAAAAGCCAGCTAAGGAAATCTTACGTTGCTAATATTTACGCAGAATATAGGGTTTAGGCTAAGCCGCCTTCCCTAATTTAACTTCCTTCCTTATTATAGAATATACTTTCGTCGCTTAGCTTATATCCTTTAGGCGTAACTCTACCGCTAGCTGCTCGCGTTTATAATTAGGGGTATGGCTAAGTAACTAGTTTAGTAGACCCGCAAACGCTTATGGTTTAATTAGGCTAAGGCGGGGGTGTATATAAGTGCTCTTAGAAAGCCCTCTTTAGTATACTATTAATTTAGTTAAGGTATAAGCTAGCTTAGCCTAATGCTATTTTTAGACCTTCTTGGCTTCTAAAATGGTCACCAGATATTTTAAAAATTTAAAGAATAGTAGATGTGGTGGCGCGGGAGTGGAGGGGAAATATTAAGTCTTATATTATCCTTCACCAAGAGATCCCAGCCTCCTATTCTAAGAAAATGCCTAGACGCTATACCTAAAATCGTTAAGCTATCTAACGTCACCAATTACTTCTTAAAATAGCTTAAGTTTATATAAGTTCTTAACTACTCTTGCTAAATAAAGGAAGTTTAATTTAGGCCCTATTCCTCTTGGCTATCTATAGGTCTTTTCTTATCTAAAAGGGCCATATTTTAGTTCCTCGCTAGGTTTTAGTTTTTAGGCACTTAGTATATCCCCTTATAAGGATTATAGACCTTAAATTTAGAACCTTTATTTAAGGCGGAGACTAGTCTAAGCTATAGTAATAAAAGAGGGATAGGTCTAAGCCACTAAGTACTAACTATCTCCTTAGTTCTTTACTCTATAGTAAGGTAAAAGCATATATTTAAGAGACGGTTAGCGCTCGAAACCAGTAAAACACGACTATTTATAACTGCTATCGTCTACGCAAAGTATATAGCGAGTTAGTTAGTTACTAGTTAGGCAATTACTAAGATATTATAGTAGGACTTCACCTACTTAGGAAGCACCCAGTAATGGATTATGCAATTTTTTGCTATATTTTCCTAATAAGTAGCGTTCGCAGCTTTTACTAAATCCACCTACCTGGATTAAATCCTAAACCTTTAGTAGATTCCCTTTTAATTCCCTAAAACGCAAGCCAATCTCGCTTAGCTACTATTTCCTTATAAGTGTATTTTTTAAGCACCTTTTATATTAACCGGATAGCTTTATAGACCTTTTATAGTAAATTAAGTATAGAGTACTAGTGTTCCTAATAACGTATAAGACGTTACTATAAGAGGAAATTCTCCCTTATAAGCCTTTAAAGAGTCTCTAGTTAGTTTCTTTTCTGAAATTCCTCGGCCCTTTATATTAAGGACTTAATAAAAAAAGATTTATTTATAGTGTAGGGTTCTGTAGTTAAAACCTTAGTTTAGTAGCTGGAATTAGTATTTATGTTATAGTCTATAAGACAGGTAGGGATACGCTTTTAACGGTTATTTAGTAGAAAATACTTTAGGCGGAGAACTCTAGGACCTAAATATGTCCCTTTTTACTATTATTATTTATAACCCGCTTTTAGTCTTAAGGACCCTATTTTAGAGTAGCTGACGTATAGACTAGTAGTGCCCCTAGTTATCTCTATTTTAGGTCTATTTCTAAAACGTTAACTATTTATATTCTAGCCACTCTAGTATAGAGCCTAAAAATGGGCCTTAAACTAGGTGACTACTTTCGTCCTCTAAAGTCCCGATAATGTAGAAAAAGGGGTATAAAAGGAATAATGCTTTATTAACTACGGTAATTATATCCTGCGTATTTGCTTTAAAATTATCTTACTTATAGCGTTTTATTAGCTGGCCTAATACTATAGCTAGCTTCTTTAGAGTATGCCTTCCTGGCTGCGACTAATTAATACTAATTAAGTACCCTTAAGTCCTAAACAATAAAGCGCACGTTTAAGTGGATAGGAGGCTCCTCCTAACCTATAGACTCTCTTAACTAGTAAAAGAAACTTAATAGTAAAAAGCCTGGTAAGAAGTCTAATAAGATAAACTCCTATAAATATAAGTGCCGTAACTAGAAGAGGCGTACCGCTACTACTTCTTTTTCCGCCACTGCCTCTTAATCCTACTTCCGTTTTTACTGCTGCAGCTACTACGCTTAAGGACTTATAATAGCTATTAGAGCCTAGTAAGTCTTCTTCCTCCTTACTAAGGCTATAGGGGGAATCCTCTAGTAAAAACGCTACTTCTTTACCTTCCTTACCTTTATAGTAACCTAAAACCCGATCTTAACCACTAAGCCCTAGAGAAGCTGCCGAGCCTAATATATCTTCTACTTCGCCCCCCCTATAAGTTGGCCCTCTATAGGAGGTCTATATAAGGTAGGAAGAAGTATTAGAAAAAGATTGGAATAAGCTTCTATTATAACTTTTAAAGGATATATTAAAATAAGTATTTCGTTTAGTAGAACTAATAGGATCCGGTAGTTACTTTTCCCAATATGGCTCTTGTTATCGGGTTATAAGGAATAAGGTCAAGAATAGTTAGTTTATAGATATATAAAATGGATATATGCGCTATAGCCATATTATATACTAGGACTGTATTTAGCGTAGTGGCCTTAATAACGGATGTCTAGTCTATCCTACTTAGATTGCTAGGTTTTAGACTCGTTTCCTAAATAGAGATTAGGATTTTATTAGGGATGGAATAGAATGCCTTATATACTAAGATGTGCTGACGTAGAGAGGTTAAATAGTAGTCTTACCTTATAACTATGGGTTCTACTAAGACTGCATTCCGCTTAGTGGCTTAGTAGCTAAGTATCTAAAGTATAGCCTTTCGGTCCTAACTTATAGATACTAGTGTAAAGTTAGCCTATAGTCTAAATCTCCGCCTAATTAGAATTAGCTAGGTGACGATAATATAGGTGGAAATTAGCCTCCTTAAGGAGCTAATAATAATGTAGGCGGAAATCCTCTGGGAGGTAATAATAATATAGGCGGAAACCCTCCTCTAGGAGGCAATAATAATTCGGGTAGAAACCCTCCTTAAGGAGCCAATAATAATCTAAGCGGAAATTAGTCTCCTTAAGGAGCTAATAATAATTTAGGTGGAAATCCTCCTTTGGGAGCTAATAATAATATAGGCGGAAATACTCCTTTAAAAGGCAATAATAATCCAGGTAGAAATCCTCCTCTTTCTCTAGGAGGCAATAATAATATAGGCGGAAATCCTCTTTTAGGAGCCAACAATAATATAGGCGGAAATTCTCCTTTGGGAGGTAATAATAATCTAGGCGGAAATTCTCCTTTGGGAGGCAATAATAATCTAGGTAGAAATCCTCCTCTTTCTCTAGGAGGCAATAACAATATAGGTGGAAATCCTCTTCCTTCTCTGGGAGGCAATAACAATATAGGCGGAAATCCTCCTCTGGGAGGCAATAATAATCTAGGCGGAAATCCTCTTTTAGGAGGCAATAATAATCTAGGCGGAAATCCTTCTTCTCCTCTAGGAGGCAATAATAATATAGGTGGAAATCCTCCTTTAGGAGCTAATAATAATATAGGCGGAAATCCTCCTTTAGGAGGCAATAATAATACAGGCAAAAATCCTCCTTTTCCTCTAGGAGGCAATAATAATATAGGCGGAAATCCTCCTTTGGGAGGCAATAATAATCTAGACGGAAATTAGCCTCCTTAAGGAGCTACTAATTTAGGCGGAAACTAGCCTTCTTAAGGAATTCTAAGTATAGGGGCAGCTAATAGTACAGGCGGAAATTAAGCCTTAAATAGTGTAATACTAACTGCCGGACCTATGCTGTATTCGCGTAAAGGATAGGTTTATAATAATAGGGTTAAAAGAGAGATGGTAGGCTATAGACTATACGCTAGTAGATATTAAGTACTTCTACAAACTCCCGCTCCTTAAGGGGGTTTCTTAGATTATAAATTAGTTGTATTACATCTTATAGGAGGGAAGGTAGTAGTTAACGCCTATATAGAGGCGATATAGGATTAAGGGGAGGAGCCATTTATCTTGGCTAACGCTAGTTAACCTCCTAAGGACTAAGGATAAAGGGTAGATACGGATTACGGGCCGAAGCGTTTTTAGACGTTATAGTACTCCTCTAGCTAGAGGGTATTTAAACGCGCTAATATAATATTTAAAGCTAGTATTTATAGACTAGCCCGGAGTGTATTAGTACGCCAAAAGCACGCTAAAGGGCTATTATAATCGTCCCTAGGTTAAAAGTTTATTAAAAGGGCTATACGCAGTATCTAGAATTTCCCCTATAGATTTTGTTCCTTTAGAAACGCGGCAGAGAGCCATAAGACTAAGATGTAAACGTGGGGCCATAAATATAGGAGCCACTACTGGAACTATAAATATAGGAGCCACTACTGGAACTACAAATATAGGAGCCACTACTAGAACTATAAATATAGGAGCTACTACTAGGACCGCAAATATAGGAGCTATAGTAGGTTAAACCCCTTAGCCTACCTACGCAACTCCTCCGCCTCCCTACGCAACTCCCCCACTAGATAATAGCTATTAACCTCCTCTATAGGCTACCAATCTAGCTATAGGAGGATCTACTGTTAAAGAACGGCTTTTATGTCTTAAAGTGATGATTATAGAATTACTAAATACGTAGCGCGCTTGTGGCTAGGGTTCTAGGGCTGCCTATAATCCGCTTTTAGACGTTACTTATTATAGACCGGCTTTTAATACAAGGGTAGATAGATAAGGGAGTTCAAATTAGTATGGTTATTTTATCCTTCCTTTAATTGTTTGTTCTTCTATATATTTGCTTTATTCTCCTATTAGGGTTCGCGTGTTTAATCTTTACTTACAGGTGCCTTTAGAGCATATTCCGTTTTACTTACTTAATACCTATTATTGGCGGGATCTGATTTTTATACGTAAAGAGAATTAGAATGGTTTTGTAGTTTAACTTAAAAATAAAGGAATAAAATCGCAATCCCTTTAAATCTCGTCGCTTAGTAGTGTGTAGAGATACTAAGAAAGTAAAGCCCTCGAGCCGGATCTATGGCTTAAGCCCAGTTCTTACCTAAAGGTTTAATTATATTATCCCTATTAAATAAGCCTTATTTTAAAGCGAAAAGCCAAAAGGCTAATTATGATAGATATTAATGTTGCTGTTTAGAGGAAGGCGTAACTTCGCTTTAAATAGACATTTTTATATAACTATTTATAGATTTTTTTTTAGAAGAGCGCTATACTTTAAGTTATTAGGTATACCGCACTATATAAGCGCGCTAAACTATTATAATAATAATAATAATTCTTTAATTAACGTCTAATAGGGATCCTACTTGGCCTACGTAGACTACTCCGTTATAGGGGGAAAACTTATAGTTTATAGGAAGAAAACCCCTACAGTTAGGGGAGGAAAAACCCTATAAGCCACCTTAGTTGGATAAAAAACCCTAAATTGCCATATTTATATATAGCAGCGGCCCTACGGGCCTACAGCACGTCCTCCTCCTTAGATGTTTTAAACTCCTTAGAAACCACTACTTCCCTCTTTAGCTTATTTTAAGCTAGGGTTCACTACGCCCTAGCTAGGCCTTGCTAATCGATTGCCGTATATATATTGTTTCTCCCATATCTTAACCGTCCCCTATATGCTATCTCTTATTAACTATTACTATATACGCCTTACCTCCCCCCCTAAAGCTATTAAAGGCGTAAGGGGGATTTATCCGTTCTAACTACCGTATTACTAACAGCGGGATATATTATATTATATTGTATTTAGGTATCTTTTATACTTAGGCCCCAGCTAGGCCCTTTCTAAGGGTTACTACTCCGTTAAAAGGAGATATGGAAAACCGTAGGTTGTAATTTAGGTTGCTAGGTAGCTACGATAGTAATAAAATAGCGAGTGACCGTATATTCCGCGGGCGATCACTTTAGGGGTTAAGAGGGGCCGTATATTTACTCGCTGCTCGTTTATTTATTTATGTTCGTTTATCCGTTAATATAAGGTTGTTAATGCTTTTAATTAGGGGTCAGGGGACGTTAAATTTTATCTTATATCCGTAAGGATTATATAGGGTTAAATAGGAGTATAGCAGTTATCTACTATGAAGGGGGTTACCGTTAGTAGTGGTTTTTGAGATCTCACCATCCTATATAAAAACTTTTCACTACCCCCTATAACATTTCGTCAACCACCACTACCTCCTACCTATAGCTGTGTGACGTCTTTACGTTAGCTCTACTAAGTCTAAAGACTAGTAGGTTTATAGACCTCACTATATATAGGTGTAGAGTCCGATTTTAAGGACTAATATAAATTATATACTAAAGATCTATAAATTAGTTACGTTTTCTTATAAAATAGATTAGCTAGTATTTCTCTAGTAAGAATTGGACTTTATATTATTTTACCTATTCTATATAGGTGTTATAAACTTTCTCTAGTATTCTGCAATTCTTTATAGCTATTAGCCCGTATATAATTAGGTTTGTATTATTAATAAAGCCTATTCCCTAGTTCTTATATAAAGTTAAGGGCAGCTTATACGCTCTTGGCCTAAGGAATAGATATGCTATAGATGCTAGTTAGTCTGCTTTAACCCCCCCCCTAAGGTAAGCAGTTAAATTTAGTTCGTGCTATATAAGACAATAAGTTATAAGGGAGCATGCTAGGAGGATTGCTAAAACGCCCCTAATATATACTAGTAATGCGTAAGTTTGTAACACTAGAAGGAAGAGAGGATATTACTATAATTTAATAAGCTAAGCGGTGCCGCCTTAACCGTCTATAGGGGCTTAATTTAAGGTTACTTGTTTGTGGGCATAAATGTACGCTTAGGATCTAAGTACGAGAGGTTGCCGTGTTATAAATCGCAGCGCCAATGGCGTTGGAATACGGATCGCCTTATTACCGCTCCTTAAACTATAAAATGATATTACTAATATTAAGGCGCTAACTGGTAATACTCTTTTGGCTAGACGGGCTCTATATAAACCAGTAACTATACTATAAATGGTTAGGTTTCTTAAGACTACATCTTAGGGGACTTTAGGAAGGATTAAATGATATAGATTATTTATCTTTCCTATATACAGGCATACGATACGGTAATCCCTTGGGTTACCTGTCCGTTAGTAGTAGTAGTATACGTTAATAGTAATACTGAGAGAGTGGGGCTTTTAAGTGGGATATGCGGCTTTATGCGCCCTATTGTATTATATTATAGGTAATAAGACGCTAGAGCGTATTAAAAGCCCCTAAAGGGTATTTAATGGTGCGGCTTGTAAAATTCCCTTACCTAAGATAGCGCTTTAAACTATTAGTTGGCACCAGGATCTCTAAGTAATAGGATATATATTAGACTTATAGCTCTTCTAAATCCTAGTAATTGGATACTTATATAAGCTAATAAGAATTAAGATTATATATACTACCATTAGCCAAGCAACCCTAAGATCCGTATTTTATATTTCCTATCTCTATTAACCACGTAATAGCTATTAATCCTTATTTCTAAAACGGTTATATAATACCGCTATTAGGGCATCTAGCCGGCTTTAGTTGCCATATAGCGGTGTAATTGTTTATAATAACTTTTAGTGGAGCATTTTAATATCTTAGGATGCTGAAATACCTGTAAGATTTATATATATATATACGCGTCCTCTTAATCCGATCCTTTCTTGCTATTCTTATTACTATCACAGTTTTATAATAATTGATTAACCTTTAATGCGTTTTTAAGCACCACACTAGGATAACCTGGAAATTTGAGCCGTAATGGAATTTAATAACTTAGGCGTATCCGCGAGTATAGAGCTAATAAATGTCTAAAAAGAGACTTTAAGCTAGGAGGTAGGAGTAGACTACTAAGAGATGGTTGCCGTATAAATAACAAGCTAATTATTAATTAGGGTACAAGAGCGTTAATTAGTAGAAGTAAAGTACTGCTAATACTCTTTAATAAATTCGTTACTAAGGTTACCTAAGACGTAATAGTCGGAATATAGGTTTAGCCTAAGATATATAAAAGGGCTATTTATTAAGAGCGCATCCCGTTTAGAGGATCTTACCATTAATCGGCCTAGTTCCCTCGGCTCGTACGCAGTCTATATAAGAAAGCCCCTAAGGCTACTTAATCTTTAGCTAATATAATCCTGGAGTATAGTAATATAAATGGCGGCATATAGGATGTAACTGGAGGGCTATAGCAGCTCCAGGAGGATATAGAGGATAAAGCTGCAAAGTCCGTAAGATATAAGGGTTATTCCTATTAGTCTCTAAAATCCGCTAAGGCTAAGGTAAAGAAAGACAACCCTTTAGGCAAGCTTAATCTATAGTAAAGTAAAAGTAGCCTTAGTATTAATCGCTTAACTTAACCGGCTACTCCGGTGTTTAGGGATATGCTAATCTATTAGGATAAACGCAAAGTTCTTTAAAATGGTAATGGATAGAGTAAGATTAGGAAAGATGCTACTGCATTACTGGCACCGGATAAAGGTATATATAATAATAAGGTCGAAGTATACTACCTCGAATTAGGCGATGGTGTTAATGCTACTAAAGAGGATTTTATAAGAGTAGAATTGGTAATAGGTTGCCAATAGATTAGCAGTGCACCTATAAAGAAAGGAATCCTAGAATCTAGAACCACCCTAGTATTAAATGGAGATTAAAATTAATAACCAGAGCCTGTGGAATTGGAGAGGCATACCACCCTACCTTAAGCACTATTGCTAAGTATAGTAGCCCTAGCTACACCGGCGCAACAGATAGAAAGAAATATATTTACCTTACCTTAGACGGAAGAGATCTATAGAGAGAAGATACTAATATTGGTTAAGAGTATTTCCTCATTACCTAGCCCTACCGTAGGCTCGCCTCCTATAGAGGTTACTATAGTAAGGGATATAGTCCTTAAGGCAGTTTAGATTATCCACGGATTTAGCTAGTATTAGTAAGGGGTTCCGAAGGCGGTTTACTTAAGGATCCTATAAATATTGCGGGCGGATAGTAAGGAGCTTTTAAGCCTGCCAAATTTAGGTAAGTGGTTAGATGGCTCTATATAGATGCGTATACTAAAAGCGGGATTTTCCGAGACCTAAAGAGTTATAATATTTAACATGCTAGAGTATATAGGAGCTTAGGAGTAGTATAATAGGCAGGTTAAACTGGCGTAAGTTATAATCTATACTAAAAGGAATAAGCTAATAGACCGCAGGGGCGCATTAATTTACGTACTAGATAAAATATAAGGTCGGCAGATAAGAACTAAGCAACCTAGGAAGTGGGTTAGAGGCGTTAGGAGACTAACTATAAGAGAAGACTATAGCAGATCTGGCAACTCGATAGATATTAGTATTATAAAGAGGAATAGATAATTATAAAGGAAGTAGATTAATACGCAGCTTAGTAGAGGGTATAAGCTAAGCATAAAGCTTGTAAAAGAACTTGGCCTAGGGATACTCTTTAGCTTAAATATCTAGTGAGCGGCCTGCCCCCTAAATACCTATTAGCTGCTAAGAAACCAATTTTAAGTAGGGAGTATACTAAGAAAGATATGGAGCAACTTGATATCCTAATTAAAGATATTTAGGCAGACTTAAAGCGTATGCGACTGCTCTAAATTCTAAGTTAATAGTTAGAGCTGTTAATAAACAAAGGAAAGCCTAACCTTTACTCCCTATTTACTTCGCTAACGGTAGAGAGTCTTATATTAGAAGAAGAGTGTAGGGAATTAATAGCTACTTTTGCGCTAGAGGTGGTAAGTTACTTATTTAAAGAGAGAAGCTTATAGATTAACGTAGATATTTCTAGCATAGGAGGCGATACCAAAGGGATCCTTAGATGCTGCTGTTAACCATTTAATAGAGAATATTAATACTAAAGTCCTAGGCAAGCGGAAGCTTAAGGAAGATAATAGTGTCTCTATGGAAGACGGAATAGAGCTACCGTACAATATATTTAATAGGCTTCGCTAAGGTAAATAGTTTAACAGATAGCTTTTAATGGCTAGTATAATAATATCCGATAAACCGTCTTTTATAAGATACGGTTATAGTATCCCACTAGACTAATTTAAGAAATTTAGTAAAAACGGTAAGATAAAACGCGTTACTAGGCCTCTAGTAGGTTAGAGAAAGAAAGTTAAAGCGTTCTATAGAGAAGCCTAGAAAGAGTATAGAGAGGAATCTCGTCTAGTGTACTTTTGCCTATTAAACTGTAAAGGTAGCCATTTTATATTACTTAAGATAAATAGGCAAGAGGAAAAGATCTATTATTATAATTCGATAGTAAATGGAGATGTTATTAATGGCATATTAGAATTAACTTAAGTTGGGAAGCTTATATAAGTGAGTTAGGATTTAGCTAAATAATTAAAGATATGGCTAATATTATAGTAGGAGGAGTTTAGCTACTTAAAGTTTAAATATATTAAGGCGGTACGTACTAAAACCCTAGGTAATATTGTTACCAATAGGCTAATCTTAGACTTTAGTAAGCAGCCTACCCCCTAATAGAAAGATAGGTCTAGCTGCGGCCTAATAGTTATAAGAAACTTAGCGCTTTAGATAAACGGTCTTTTAGTTAGCAGTTAGCACGACATATTAGATTCTAAACGCTTAAGGATAGATATCGTAGAGGCTTTTAAGACTTATATCTCGGAAAAGGCTCTATAGTAGACTAGATATACTTAGAACTTAGGGCAGCTCTCTAACAAATTTAAGTAAAATAACTAGATGGGTTTGGCTATGGGATCCGATAAGCCTAGCACAGTCTCTATAAATAACTTAATAAAGGTTAATAGATATATAACTAGAAGTATAAAATAGTTAAGAGTTTAGAGAAAGGCCGTATAGATCTAGCCTCTGATTTAGGTAGGATAAAATAAGAGAAGGGTTACTAGGGAGGCTTTAAAAGGCGTAGACTTAGTATATTCTTTTAATGCTTTATAATAAGTTTTAATATAAATTACTCCGCGTTTTAATATTATAGGTTAGAGTTAATGAAATAAAGTATTAGCTGCGAAGTAAGCAAGCTTAGTAGTCTTAGTAGCTAATCTCTCTGTTAGTAATATATGATTAAAGAGATCTAAGGGCCGTTTCCTTGGCGCTTGCCTTATAACGGTATAGTAGTTGCGACGGTTCTATCTTAGTGTGCTAATAAGTGTCTTTATATATAATAGTCAGAAACCTAAGAAATCTACACGCTTATTATATAATCTTTATAATCTTTAACTACTAAAGAATCTAATACTCCGAGCCGCCTTCTAACTGTACTTCTTAGTCCTTAACTTAAGCTGCCTTTTTCCTTAATTATTAGTCTAACTTATTTGTAGTTATGCATAATTACTTCTATAAGATTAATACTATGCTTTCTAATTATAGGTGCTATGGAACAGCGAGAGCCCCATTTCTCTATACGCCTTCTTTTATATAACTAAAGCTTTTCAATCGCCACTTTACGGCTAGCGTCGTCTATAATGTTAAGTACTTCTATCCGTTTAGATTCTTCTATTAAGGAGAGAGCAGATACTTGCTTCTTTATTGCCACTAGTTAAATAATTCTTAGATAATCTACAATGTCTATACTCTTAAGGACGGCTTTAAGGACCTTTTTTAGCGTAACTAATAGTGTATATGCACTAGTAGGTTCATTTGCCAAAGACCTATAGAAGGTATAGAGGGAGGGTATACTTATACTACTAAGAAGGGATCTCTAACCCTCTTTATCTAGGTTGCTAAATGCCATTAATAGAGGTTCTGTGGATATATTAAAGACCTTACTTAGTATATATATTTATTAGAGCGAGATAGAAGGTATATTATATAGGAGGAAGCTATAGAGAGTATTTAGGACCGTTTTAAGGAACCTTTAAATTTAGAAGCGTGCCCGTCTAGGCCCGTAAGCGGGCCCCTCTTCCCTTAATATTTTTATAGGAGAATTAAAGGGCCGTTATAAAGGCTTAGTTAAAAGAATAGAATTTATTAGTAGCTAGTAAACTAGAATTCTAAGACTAGAAAAAGGTTAAGGAAAGGACATGTCTATATATATAGTGCTAAGGCTCTAGCGAGCCCCTAACTAAGGTCTGTAATAGTGCCGTAATAGATATCTTATTAAAAATATTGCTACTTATTGTTTTAATATTAATCTTAGTATATATCCTCGCATTGTTATATAGGGGGTCTCCATTATCTTATTAGAAATTTTAGTTAATAAAATCTAGAATAACAATGCTTCTAATACCTTAATTAGCTTAAGTATTAATATAATTTTCTATTAAACTACTCTACGATTTACTGTGCTTAGCTACTTCTTTATTATACTGCGTCTTAATTCTATCTAGCTTTCTTAGGTTTTATGCTAGAGTTAGCGCTAATAGAGCTATATATAAACCGATTATTTTAATTATAAATTTAGCCGTTACGGACTAGTGTCTGCTTTACGCAGTATAGATACTAATAAGCGTTGTAAATAAGCTAGTAAACGAATTAAGTAGACCGGGCCTTTATCTAATAAGTTAATATATATTCTCTATACAGCTATAAATAACTTATAAGCATATCCGAGCAATTAGCCATATATAATTCTTTTACTACTTCTGCTATAACTAATATGTGCTAACTATTTTAACGATATAGCAAACGCCTGCTATAGGTAGAAGCGGCGCATTCTTAACAGTATATTGGACGAATTTCTCTCTTTTACTATTATTAAGACTATTAGAATTTTAAAGAGAGGTAAATGTGCTAGGGAATACAATATATCCTATAAGGATAAGCTAGGAAAAAATTGCAGCAAGGGCATTATGCTAAGTGGAAGCTTTATTTACCTAGATAGATATTACCATATAGGGTATTTATATTGTAGGTGCTTTATAAGGTATATATTTCTTATTTTAATTTAAGGCTTTAGGGTTTCTAGGAATAGGTTAAGGTCGGGTATATTAGGCGGTAGAGGGAACGCTAACTGGCACGCTTATTATAGATATTATATAGTAGTAAAGCTAGTTTAACTTAATAAGTAGTACTTAGTGCTATAAAGGGCCTTTTTATAATTGTAATTTATAAGGGGCCTAATTCTGGTCCCTTTATATCTATAAATAAACTTCGGCTATATCTAGATTAAGATAACTAAAGGAAATAAGTTTATTTATAGTGGAGGGTACCCGTTTTAGGGCACCTTATAAGAGTCTTAGGCAATAGTAGGTTAACGAGCTATGTATATTCTTAGTAGTGGCTTAGTAAACATTAGGTATACTATATTCCCGCCTTATTAAATTTAATACTTAGCCTTTTAGTAGAAAACTAATTTCTAAGGCAACTAGTGATGTTAACGGTTAAGTTACGTTTTAAAAATAAAGCTAACGTCCGTCCCTACATTAAGAGACGCACCCCGTCCCAAGACAAATCCACAGTTTAGATATCTTAAGTCTCTCCCTTATAAGTCTGCGAAGTTGTTATTAATATATTACTATTCTTCAGCTATTTCTCCCCTAGGAAACTAGTCTATAACGAGAATTACCACGGTCTTAGTTATAGAGCGCATTACTAGAAAAAGGCTACTATATAAAATAGTGGCGCGACTATTAGAGACATTCCGTATAGTATAGGTAAAGGTTACTAGCCGAATTGTACCTAATTAAATAAGATACTTATATAATTGATAAGCCGAGTAAATATCGCCTATAGACGCTGGTTAACGTTGCCTAAAAATCCTTTATTAAGTATATGAGTCGACTTCTATTCTAGTAGAATAATAAAGGGAATTAAAGCGCGATATAGAAGAAGCTATAGATTAATTTCATTAAAAAAGGTAACTGCTCTATATATAAAATAAGTCGCGTCGCTTAATAAAGTCTAGAAAAGTCTCTTAGACTATAGAATTAACTTTTTAATAAAAAAGGTTAGCGATATCCGCTTGCGGATATATATATATCCGTTAATTAATTCTACGGTTTAAGCTTGCTGAGGTAAGTAGAACAACGCAAATATTAATACGCTATTAGAGTTTCTGTTACTTTAAACTTAAAGTACCTATAGTTTATCTTATTATAGTATATATTTTAGGACCTAGGGATAGACATTAAAACTAATCTAAAATACAATTTTAAGGCTTAAACCGGTTATAGCATTAGTTAAACTAGATTTAACCAGATAATACGTCTTAAAAGTGTTTATTTACGTATTTTAGCGTGTTTTTTTGGCCTTAGCAGAAGCTAGCCTTATTTAGGTTGTAGCGCTTATTCTTTTAGGGTAAGGCTGTGGCAGAGGCTTATATAGAGGCTTGTGTTTATATTATAGCTAGAGCTATTTAGTTTTATTAAATAACTAGTTTATTAAAATGCCTAATAACTAATCTAAATTAAGTTAATTAAACCGACAAACCGGTTACTTTTAAGATTTTAGTTAAACCGAACTAATCTAATCTAAAGAGTTTTAACTATTAATATTACTAGCATAAACCTCGTCCATCCTTATAATAAAAACCTCCCCTCTAATAGAGAAAGGTCTATTAGACCCTTATCTTTTACTAAAATATAATATCTTAAAGGGCAAAAAGTCTATATATATTCTAAACTGGTTATAGCTACCGCTAAGAGTAAATTATAAGTCATCCCGATATAAGGGAAAGGTTAATAGTGTCCCTCTCCGATTCCGGAATTAAAAGTATAGTGTTTATCCTATTAGTAATAACGTCCTTAAAATATATTTAAGGGCTTAGTATATATTTATTTGTATTATATATCTTTATCCTTCCCCTCTTTCTTATATACTCTACTACTACTTACCTTACCTCTAATAGCTTAAAGGGATTAACTAGGAGGCTATATACTAAACTCTAAGTGCCGCGTTCTATAATCTTAAAGTCTATTTAAATTTTCTGGGTCTTTATCCTCCGGTTAGAAGTAGAAGTTAAGTTAGTAGTATCTATTACTACGGAATCTATATTATCCCGCGTAGTATAGGTGTTTTTACTAACTTCTATTTAGTCTTACCGTGTTTAATAGTTGTTTTAGGGTATAGTCTTTAATACCTAATCTTCTTCTACTAGTTCTTAGCCTATTAGTTCTATAAGTTTATCTAAGTTAATCTAGGTAATTTATCTTTAGTCTTACTCCGCTGTTAATAAAGGCTTTTATCCTCTTGCTAGTCTCTCTTACTTTTCCTTTACGGTCTTTTCTTCTTTCCTTACTTATATCTCCTGTATCTATCTTTCTTACTTAAATATAAGCCTCTCTTACTTAGCCTGCCGCTACCTCTCCTCTTTAAGCCTCTCCTACTTTATCCTTTCTTGTTTTAGCCTCTTCTACTCCATCCTCTTCTATTCTAGCCTTTTTTACTTAAGCCTTTTCTACTTAAGCCTTTTCTGCTCTATCCTCTCCTGTTCTAGCCTCTCCTGCTCTATCCTCTCCTGCTTAAGCCTCTCCTGCTTAAGCCTCTTCTACTTAAGCCTTTCCTACTTAAGCCTCTCCTGCTTAAGCCTCTCCTGCTTAAGCCTCTCCTACTTAAGCCTTTCCTACTTAAGCCTCTCCTGCTTAAGCCTCTCCTGCTTAAGCCTCTCCTACTTAAGCCTTTTCTGCTTAAGCCTTTCCTGCTTAAGCCTTTCCTGCTTAAGCCTTTCCTGCTTAAGCCTTTTTTGCTTAAGCCTCTCCTACTTAAGCCTCTTCTGCTTAAGCCTTTTCTGCTTAAGCCTCTCCTGCTTAAGCCTTTCCTACTTAAGCCTCTTCTGTTTAAGCCTTTCTTACTTAAGCCTCTCCTGCTTAAGCCTCTCCTACTTAAGCCTCTTCTGCTTAAGCCTTTCCTGCTTAAGCCTTTCCTACTTAAGCTTTTCCTACTTAAGCCTCTCCTGCTTAAACCTCTCCTACTTAAGCCTCTCCTACTTAAGCCTCTTCTGCTTAAGCCTCTCCTATTTTAACTTCTCCTACTTAAGTCTTTCCTACTTAAGCCTCTCCTACTTAAGCCTCTTTTGTTCCAACCTCTCCTACTTAAGTCTCTCCTGCTTAAGCCTTTTCTATTTAAGCCTCTCCTACTTAAGCCTCTTTTGTTTAAGCCTCTCCTACTTTATTCTCTTTTATTTAAGCCTTTTCTACTTTATCCTCTCTTATTTAAGCCTCTTGTGTTTAAGCCTCTTCTAGTTAAGCGTCTCTTGTTTAGCCTACTACTACCTCTCCCGCTTAAGCCTCTCCCGCTTAAGTCTTTTTTGCTTAAGCCTCTCTCGCTTAAGCTTTTCTTGCTTAAGTATTACCTATTTGGGGATCTGTGCTTACCTATAAGTTATACCACCGTTAACATTAGTGCGGTTCGGCTTTTTAAAAAAGGCGAGGTATACGGATCTTTGGACGAAGAATGACGTTATCTTATTAGCTTATACCCTATTAGTGTATAGCTTATCTAGAAATAGTAAAAGCTTATCTTATTTATAATTGTAAGTTTTTAGAATCCCGCATCTCTTTAGTAACCTATTAGAATAATTAGCATTGACTATAGCTCTCGTTTCCTCCTCTATTATCTCTTAAGCGGTAGAAAAGAAATCTATTATTTGCTCTATAAAGCCCTTAAAGGCAATAGGATTATATTATTAGCGGCCTGGTTTTCTAGCTTCTTATAGAGCTATATAGGCGATCTCCCTGTTAGTAGACCGCTAAATTAAACTATAGATCTAGTCGGACTTAAAGCCTAATTAGTAGGTAAGAGCGGCAAACTTATATAGGGCAGTCTCGCTTAGACTATTAGTTGGCTTTACTAATAAATTATCCTTCGCCTTTTTACGCTGCGCTAGGATCTTAAGGAAATCGCGTATAGCACCTATCTATATCTGTTGGCATTTAAGGTCTACTTAATCTATAAGACTTTTTGGCCTAAATACGAACCTAGATTCGGACTCTTGGATTACACATTAATCAATCCGCTAGTTTATATTAGAGAACATTTACTATAAAGTATAGGATAAGGAGTTCTTACCTAATAGCGGTATTAGTTATTTTACGCAGTTAGCCGGGCCTTATAGGTAATTAAGATCCTTAAAAAAATTAAAGAAAGAAGGGATTAAGTGGTTAGTGGAGATAGAGAGCACTTTACTCTATATAACTTCACGATCTTACTTATTGAAATTACCGAAGATCTGGCTGCGCCGTAACTAGCTATATAAAGCTCTAGTATCTACACTACACGCTCTAAAAGCAGTAAGCTTTAATGCTATTATAGTAAGTCTATCCACCTTCTATATTGCCTATCTATTATTACTAAAGATCTTAGACTAGATATACCTAATATAATTAAGATGATAGAGAATTGGCTATTTAAATGTTATTAGCAACTTATAGCGCCTGGATATAAATCCTTACCTTATTATATCCTATATTAAGCTATATATATATAGTGCCTAGTCTTATACCTTTTTTAAGCCTAGGAATATCTAGTTGCAAGTTAAATACTGCTCTATATTTTGGGCGATTTAATATACGCTTTAGATTCTACTTTTTCCGGTTAGATATAGCGGCTAAATAAGCCTACTATCGTTCCTCAAAGTACGCATTCCCTAACAGTTGGTACTGGCGAATTTTATAGTAGATTTTACTATCGTTAGGCTTCTTCTTATAAGAGTACTCTTTAATTATAGTTGTCTTTAGTTTATAGTTAATGTCTAGATATAATTAGAGTTAGAGCCTACTGCGTATATAAAACGGGAATTTCCTACCTATAAGATATAGATCTATAATCTAGCGCTTATCTCCTAAAGGAAGGAACTCCGTAGCTGCTTAAACCTAGTATAGGCCGTAGAGACATTCTAAACGGAAATTAGGAGGAAAGTTTAGCTTTGTATAATTATTACGTAGATAACCTATTAGCGCCTTAGCAGAAGTTTCCAAAAGTTAAATAGCAGCGTTAAGCTGCTCCTAATTAATAACAGTAGGAAGATAATTTTGAATATCTAGGCGATCGCAACTATTCTTCCGGAAGAAATTCTTAAGTCTTGCTATATTTACTTTGTCCTTTTCGCATATAAAATATAGCACTTTAAGATTAACACTAGCAGTACCTCTATACTTAATCCTCCTCTCCGCTATAAATCTTTGTTCGTGCTTAAGGAATTATGCGTTTTACATATCTATATGGCTTATTTAATAATATTTGCTACAGGAGAATAGGTTATTTATTATAACTGGTATAAGTTTTTAGCTGCGCTTTAAATATTATCCTTAGAACCCAATTCTGGGACCCTCTATTTTTAGCTAACCGTAGTTAAGGGATCCTAGTTACGTCTAGAGAATAGCTACGTTTAGAGAATAGTTATGTCTAGAGAATTATTGGATGCCTAATTGGCCTAAAATAATCGGTCCTCTTGGCAGCGCCAAATAGGAAAACCACGCTAGAGAATAGCCACGTCTTGAGAATAGCCACGTCTGGAGATCGGATGTCTAATTGGCCTAAAATGACCGGTCCTCTTAGCAGCGCCAAATAGGACACTACGTCTGAAGAACGGCTACGTCTGGAGATCGGATGTCTAATTGGCCCAAAATAACTAGTCCTCTTAGCGGCGCTAAATAGGACACTATATTTGGAGAATAGCTACGTCTGGAGATCGGATGTCTAATTGGCCTAAAATGACCGGTCCTTTTAATACCACGTCTAGAGAACAGCTACGTCTGGAGAATTATCGGATGCCTAATTGGCCTAAAATAACCGGTCCTCTTGGTAGCGCTAAATAGGAAACTATGTCTGTATTATTGGATGCCCAATTGGCCTAAAATAATTAGTCCTCTTAGTAGCGCTAAATAGGAGAACTATATCTAGAGAATAGTCATATCTAGAGAGTAAGAATGCTATATTTAACAGCTATATCTAAAATAGCTATATCTGGAGTAGTTACGTCTAGTAACTAGTTTAACAAATAGTTATATTTGGAGAATAATGGTCTAGTCTAAGTCTTACCTATTTTGCCTTCTTTCTACCGCGCCTAATATATCTCATTACTATAGATTTAAACGCGGTACTTTTGTTAACACAGCCTTAAGAAGAAGTTTGTAAAGCGCCTCTAAACGTAAGTGTAATATAAAATCTATAATCTAATATAATTAAGATTGTAGAGGTTTTGTATAGAATATAATTAGTAATTTAAAACGCCTGTAGATAAAACCTTTACCTTATAGTATCTAGAGCTACTTTAGTACTCTCTTTTATAGTTAAGCTCTGTTAAGAAGTAAGTGTAAGGATACTTTATATGCGAGATATAATCTATAGTTTAGCGCTAAACTTCTAGAGGAAGGACTTCTGTGGCTACTAGGACTTAGTATTTTTTATTCTAAATAGAAATCGGCCGGAAAATCTAGCTTTAGGTAGCTATTATGTGGATCTAATAGCTACCTCTTAGTAGATTAATAGGAATAATTAACGGCAATTATTCTTTTTTTAAACTTCTTAAGTCTTTTAATATTATTATTACTAGCTCCCTTAAATGGAAAGTGTGGCAACTTAATCTTAATGCTAGCCGCGCCTCTTTAACTAATGCTCCTCTCTATTATGAGTCTTTGCTCCTATTAGAGGAATTATACCATTATATCTTAAGATAACTCTTTAGAAGGAATGTATAATCCGCCTAGGAGAACAGGCTACTTATAGCCTCTTATCCGTAGTACTTACTATTCTAAATTTGTTACCTACTATAAGTTCCTTCTATGCTTTAAATAGAAACCTAGGGGTCTAATTCCGGACCCCTATTATATTTATCGCTTTTTTCCTTTAGTAAATTATAAGAGGTATAAATCTGTCCTTTGCATTTATTCTCTAGCTAATAATATTATCGGAAAACAGACTTTCCTATTATTATATACCGCTTAGGATAATTTCCACGCCTAAAAAACGCTATATATAGATCGATTTGGAAGTACTAGGAGGGACTTAAGACACGTTTCTAGACCGGCTTCCTTAATTAACTTATAGAAGGTAACACCCCTTATAATCGCGATGCTTTAGCCAGGAAAAGACTCTACTCCCTAAATAGGGATGATGTGGATTTTAAGACTGGCCTATAGCATTTTAGACTTCCTAAAGCTATTAAATCTGGGGTTAGGGTATATAAATATGTAAGAATAAAATATAGATCTCTATAGAGGATTTATAAGAAGACCTATTAGCTATAACTTGGTATTAAAGATTAGGTTATAGTGGCTAAGAGAAGAGATTATCCGTCTAATGTTATTACAGTAAGAAGTAAGCGGAAAGATCCCCTATTAAATCTCGTTATAGTGTAGAGTTTTTTAGGACCTAATATTAAAGAAAAGCTCTGTAAGTTCTAATAGATATAATACGCCAACTTTATCTCTACTCTTAAGGTTTTTAGATTTAAGGAGACTTCCTATATTATTTTTAAGTTTATAGCCTACTCTTTGTACTACGTTGCTAGTAATCCTCTCCTTAACGAAATTTACTTAGCTGTAATACTTAGATAGGTAAAAACCCAATAGCGTAATAACTATTAAGTAGGGTATTAACTATAGTAGATACTTAACGGGCTTGCGTACCTTATAATAAAAGGATTAAAGCATAGTTTATTAAGTTGTTTAAATATACTTATTTATTTATATAGAGATGTAAAAATCGGTTAGTAATTACTTAGTTTTAAAACCGCCTTTACTAATAAAATGTTATAGTGTATTAAGAATACTGCTATACCCGCCCATTATAAAATGCTAAACCTTAAGGTATTAGAGCGCTAAGTGATATTATTATAGAACTAATACAGGGATACGTTAAAGAGGAGCGAGCTATTGGCGTAGATAACCTGCGTTATTAGCCGCCCGACTCTAACGCCGCCGGATTCCTCTTTAAGATAACCTCTATTACTTTAGTTATTAAGTTAATAGAGGTACGTTAGAGCTTTATTTCCTATACTGTTATCTACTAATATTCTCTAGTATCTATTATTGCAACTTCCTTAGCAAAAAGAAGTGCTTACGGGATTGGTATCTTTCGCCACTATTAGGGCGCGTATAGGTTATAAGTATCCACTAGAATAGGTAGCTCTTCTTAAACGTTTTTTATCTCGCGAGTATACTTAGAAATTTTGCTAGATTACCTGTATTAATAGCTAATAAAGTAGTAATGTTTTCACTTAATTCTAGCTAGTGACTAGGATTCTATTACTAGGTTTATTATTAGGTTCCTAGTTCTAGACCTGGTTCTAAACCTCTTACTAGGTTTTTAGTTCTAGGCCTCTCGCCAGGTTTTTAATTCTGGTCCCTTTTTATTTTTGCCTTTAACGGATTTTTAGGCATCCCTTAAATTAACGAGTTTTCCGCTAATTTTTACCATACTTTGCTAATTCCTTTTTCTTCCGCCCTTAAATAATAGTCTGATTATTATGGAAATCACCTAAGTGTATACTATAGCTATAGGTGGCATCTTTACTTTTCTTATCCTTGTTTACTTCCGTCCCTATATATAGTTACTTTTAAAAACTACTTCTCTTCTAGTATCTTAATATCTTACCTATCCGCAGCTAATCTGCCGCTATTAATATTTAGGTCCATAGAGTCGGGCTAATATCCTTTTATAGTTATTTTATATTACGGTAAATGCGTTTTATATTAGCTTTAAAGTCTAGGATATTTAGATAGCCGGTTTATAAGCTGTAAATCTCTTATTAATTAATATAATTTTACTTTTTACTAGTCCTTATCTTAACTTTCTTATAGATATACTTAGGGTTTCTCTAAATATATACTAACGAGTTTATCGCTTAGTTAGGATAATATCGTTCGTCCTTCTACTCTTTTACGTTCTTACGGTAATAGCTAGCTGAAACTCTTTCCCTTTACGTATAGCGGAGAATATGTGGGGAGTTATTATAAGCCTTACCCCCTCTTCCCCCTTTTTATAGAACTAATGCCTTACTAACCATATCTAATACTGCATAGGGGGGATTATTACTGTGCTTTCTTCTCCTACTCTCTTATCCTTTTCTTTATAGGCTATTATACGAAATATTTATCCGCGTATACTAAGTATTAGTAATCCTTTCTACCTATTTTATTTAGCGGCACTTAATATTAAAGCCGCTCCCTCCTCGGCTATATATCTATATCTTTGCAATAATATTTCTTTTAACCCTTCTTCTGTAGTCTGGATTCCTTATTTACTAAAATAGGGCTATAGGCTCCGGCTGTTCTCGAGCTTATATTAGTTATATTAATAATATTATTAAGATATATTTAAGTTTATTTTAATTGTTAAGAATTAAAGCAGGGTAGTATATAGGTCTGTAGATTCTAGTAGTAAGTTTTTAGTCCTTTCTACAAACTTATTCTTTTACTGTAACGTCCTAGTTAGAAGGGAAATAGAATTCTTTAGATCTGTTTATAGAACCTTATAGAGGCTTAACCTAGAGATTACTATATTATAGCAAGACCTATTACGGCGGACCGCCCTATCTAGCTCTGTTTAGCGGGCTATACGGGATTAGCGCACTAGTAGGCGATTATAAAACTGTTCTTATAATAGTAAGCGGTTTCGGCATAGCCGCGTAGTTGCCTTACCTTACTTAGCTAATATATAGGTATAATGCTTATAAGACTCGCACCTAGCGAGTCTATTTAGTATAGCAATTGGAGACTATTAGTAAGCCCTAAATTGTAGTTTATAAATTCGAATCTTATAATATATAGATATTGGAATCGTAGTACAGTCTTTACTTAATAATGCTCTAACTAACGACACCTTGGATAATGGTTATGTTAGTAGCTTAAATAATATTATTGTTATAGCTTACGCTAACTTAAAATAGATCCTTGGCATCTTAATCTATATTAGATTAGGGGGGAGGGGCAGGGTATTATTTGGTAAACGTGCTATAGTATATAAAGGCTCTGCGAACCTAGAGATAATTCTTTAAAAAAAGAGGGCAGGAAAATATATTAAAAGGGTGCAAAACGAGGCAGAGAAGTAAGGAGAAATGCTAGTTATAGGTAAGATTTCCTACCTTATGCCACTCTTAAGCTGCTAACCGTTTATAGTATTAGGAAGCGATAAGCTATAAGATTATCTATAGGACCTTATACGTGGCTATTTAAATAATAAAGTAAGGCTTCTTAAACTAGGATATTAGCCGGCGTGATTATAAAAGCCGTTTATAAGAGGGTACGTCTAATTAGTGTTCGAAGTTAATATTAGATCTCGCTTTCTTTCTTCTTATTATAGGTACCGTTAAGAGGTTAAAATTTCCTTATTAGCAATTTATCCGTAATTATAAAGTAGTAGTTACCGCTTTTATGCCTAAGACTAAAGTAACTTAACCTAGTGGATTATTACGAAGTAAGAGAAATATAAGAGTAGTATATTAGTGTTTAGAATAAGTGAAATAGACCAGTTTTTTAATATCTATATCTTAGCCATTAAAAATTAACCTTTTACCCACTAATATTATACCTCTAATCCTCCTGTCTTCCGTCTCCTCTATATTTACCCTATTTAGATTTATATTACTATTACTATTATAATATAGATCGCTAATTATTTCCTATTGCCTAGTTCCTTATCGCGCACCCCCATCTTACTACTTACTTTAGTCGCGTGCTTTACCCTCTTCTTGCTACGCTACCTACCCTTACTATTTTACTTTTAATCCCGTATATTACTTACCCTCGTTTTTAACTTATGCTTTAATAGCAGCGTATATAATAGATCCTTTTGCTAATATATATACGGTATTACTAGTGCTATATATAACTAACACGATGAGCGCTAATCCTCCCACCCCTTCCTATTTAGGTAGAGCGTTACGCTCTAATACTTATACTTGGTAGATAGCTGCTATAATAACATCTAAGTGTTACGGAGAATAAGTTTATTTACTTATATAATAATTTGGGCTATAATATTACCTTTATAAACACTTAATAGGTACGCTAGTACTCTTTAATTAAGCCAAATATAGGACGAAGTGTTTATTAAGGAATATAATTAGCTTATTAATATCGCTTATTAACTAATATTAGATTTCACTTACCTTGTTAGCCCTGCCACTAAGTAAATAAGTCTATATTTATCCTAAGGACCCGAATTTAGCCCTAGCAGCCTTGCGGAGCTAGGGTATTATCGCTTATCTAATAAAGGGGTCGTATTTACTGCTTCCGTCTTATAATCCCCCCCTTTAGGCTCTACTACGTTCCACTAGGCCTCTTCTTTACAAATCCTTAAGTATCGGGTATTTGTGATGAATAAATACCACAATTAGATTAAATAAGCTTTAGAGGTTAAAAAAGATACTAAATATATTAAGCTAATAAATAAATCTAATCTATCTTATTATTGCCATCCTAATTATTATAAAACTAAGGATATCTCTAGTAGTATATTTAGTTAGATCTTTAACATCTTTCTAGTCTCTTTAATAAACTCTTCTAAATTCTTTACGAGCTAGATATTGAACCTGTTATAAATAATCTGCATATTACCGCGTCTCTAGTAACCTTTAAGGCAGTAAACAACTATTTTATAACTAAGAGCATATAGACTAAGCTTAAGAAGGCTAATTGGCGATATGCTATTCTTATTAAAGAATATTGCAATAACGTTAGCGCGGTCTAAATAATTAAGCTCCCACTTAATATGCTCGCGGAACTATAGATTAGAAATTTCCTATATCTAATCTTTATACTAATTATTACGGCGCGGGTTAAAAAAAGTAATAGGAAGATATAAGAGGGATAACGTTACTTTGGCTTGCTAGTTAGTAGCAGAACCTATATTAATGCTGCTAGTAAAATAAACAAACTTGCTATAAATAGGCGGACGGGCTAGTGGCTTGTAAATCGTATATACGGCAGTTTCCGAGTTAGCTAATAACGTGCTTATAATTACGCAATATTAGTAACTAACGGATAAACAAAACTTAATCCTTAGAATAGGTAAAACGAGAGATTAGTTAGTATAATAAAGCGATAGGTAATAAAGTGTCTATTAAACACAATTTAATATAAGGTATTACCCCTATTAATAACTATTATATTAAGGCAATGTACTTTGCCAAGCTGCTTAAGATAATTTAAGGGTCCTAAAATGGGGACCCTACTATAAATAACTCCTTAGGGTGCCCTAAAGCAGACCCCTATAACTTAAAATTTAAGGGTTAAAATAGAAATTAGAAATAGTAAAGGGATTTCTTACTATATATCCTATAAATCTAGTAGGTTTTAGAGTTGCAAATTATACTCTATAGTTATTTCGACCGCAACTATATACCCTTTTACGGATATTAATGCTCTCCTTTATATAACTTCTATTGCTCTAGGAAGCTTTACTACCGCGGCGCCCCTTTATTCTAATACTACAGCTATAGTAGGTAGTGGTCCGCCGAACAGTGGGGTACCAACCATAATATCTGCGGGTGCGATTAAAGAACTTTAATTAGCGCACTTCCTTGAAAATTTAGAGGCGTCCTTTTTTAATACTGGCTTAACGGAAATTATAAAGTGGGGAATGAATGAATATCCTAATAATGCTATTGATGTTGTTAGTAAGATTGCTGCTGTAAGTATACTACTACTTTAAAGTCTAGAAATATTACCTAATACTCTTATAGTAAGAAGAGGTCCACCTTAAAAGCCTTATAAACTTGCTTAAGGCCTATAACGTACCATTAATTTCTCCTTATAATTACTTCTTCCTAATAAATTCAACTAAGGGGTTCTTTAGACTTACCTATCTTATAACCTTAGTAAGTATTAGAGCCACTATTAAATTTACTAAATAACTCGCAGTTACTAATCCTCTGCTTTTAAGATCGGTATTATTAATACTTACTATTAAATCCCGCTATAATGCATTTTTTTATTATATCTAGGACGAAGTACCTAATCCGGCTCTATTTAATACCGGGATTAGCAATATATGGGCATATAATCTTGCTCTTTTATTTATTATTTCTGGATTTTGCCCGGTTAAAGTCTTATTGCCTATTTTACTAAGACTAACTATTGCACAATTAACTGGTAGAGTATTTAGTAACAGCACTAACAGACTATTAGAGAGTGAGTTTACGTAGGATTTAATGCAAATACCATTTATTGCTAAAGAAGGCAAGTAACTTTTTATTAGATGGGTTAATTAGCTTAACATGCTAGTATATACACCTCTAAATATTACCACCCTTAGAAGGGGGACTGTTTATATGCCACAAGAAATAAACAGAGTAACTTTCGCTGTAGTAATAGTGTAGTAGCTTAATAATGTCAATGATCTAACTCTTATAACAATGGCAGGGCCGGTTATTATATTACCTTCCTAAAAGAAAGTAGAAAGGTCTTATTATATCGTTATACGAAGTTTAGGTTTTTTTATTTTCCTAATATTTTAACATTTAAACTATAGAATAGGTAAAGTAGTAATATTCTCGCTATATAGGTGTATAATAAATATAAAACTTTCTTCTTACTTATCCGCCACGGTTCCGTAAAGAGCATAAATAGCAAAGCTTGGTTCGTTTAATTGTTGCGTTAAAGTTAATAGCACTTTCTTATGCCACTACTAAGGAAACTTATAATTTGTTATAAAATATTTTTATTATTCTAAGGTATCTTAGTTAGTATATTATAAAGGCTTAGTTAAAAGAATAGAATCTATTGGTAGCTAGTAAACGAGAATTCTAAGACAAGGTCTGGAAGAAGGTCAAGGAAAGGTATTATAGCACTAGCAGAAATTGGCAAAACTTTATAGTTACATAACTAGAGGACCGCATAAAAGAACCCTACTTTAGCCGGCGCTACTTTTCTTCTCCTTTCCTTTCTCTAGCTTTAGATCCTCGTTTATAGACTACCATTTATATAGGCTTACGTATCCCTTTTGCCGTGCTCGTGCCTTAATTAACTAAGTCGCTAATAAAAGGACACGTCTATATATATGGCGCTAAGGCTTAGCCGAGCCCCTAACTAGGGTCTATAATAGTGCCGTAATATATATAATAAAAGTCTAAAGGCTTATTAAATATTCTAGTAACTTGTCTTCGCATAAATCGGCGCCCTTTAGCCTAATCTATCTGTAGTATAGTTGGTCTTTTTATATAAGGGGGCTACCTAAGTAGGCTGCCGGCACGCTCCCTATAAGTTTATAGCAATATAGTAATCTTTACAAAAATAGTGTGAATACGACTATAAGCCGTCCGCTTAAGATTTAAGAGTTAGTAATTAGTAATAGAAACAGGTAATAAGATATTTAATAAGACATTTAATAAGATATACAATTATAAGTAGCGGGGTAGTAAGATATTAGGTTCTAGTCTTAAAGACAGTAATAAAATGGTAGTAAGGAAATCCGATTTAGTTTAATAGAGGTATATATATACATCTAGGGCTTAATAACTTTTTTTCTTAAATTAGGGACAACTGCATATTTATAGTAGGTAAGAATATATATAGGATTAGTATTTTACTACCAACTAATAATATCTATAGATAAGCTATCCGTTACTAGGCTTGCTGCGAAACTATACTAAAACTAACTTTAAGGCTTCTATTGTGTATAGCGCGCTTCTAACAACGCAAATATATATAAAGAGTAAGCAGTATAATAATAAACATAATACCGGCGATTACTATACCCACAACTTCCCCGCCTCTTAGAGGTTTAAAAGACAAGTATTTAGAAGCTTTTTATCCTCTTACGAGAATATTATACCTACTTTTTATTTAGAATACACTTCTGTATTATAGGGCTCAACCTATTCTAGACTCTAGAATATAGTTTTATATATTTAAATTGCTTTCTTTTAGAAGGCTAGGAATATTCTATACGTAAACTTTAAAATAGGGCTAAAACTTAAAGAGACTAATTAAAAAAAACGATGTATTTATACCTGGCTACACCACTCTTACCTCTAACGGCTAAAAATAGGGGACCTAGAAACGGGCTCTATGGGTTTAAATACTACACCAACTAATAAGTAGACTAGTTTTAGGTCCGTATAGAACCCAATTATAGTCCTTAGTTCTAGCGACTATTAAAATTATTCCTATACCAGATCTCTAAATATTAGGTAGTAGTTAGACTAAATTTTTCTTTCCTTCCTTTACACCTAAAATAGGCTACTAAATTTCGCTTATAAATATGGTAGTTGTGCTTAAAAAGGCTTTAGGTATTTCCCTAAGCTTTAAACAACTAATAATAGACTCCCTTAAGCGGGAGAAATTTTATAATATAAGGAGCAGCATTACTACTAGTAAATTAATCTTAATTAGCTAGTTTATCTGGCCTAGGTGTAAGTTATCTATACTACTCCGAAGGAGGACAGTAAAGTATAGCGTCTATCCCCGGGTCGCGGAAAACCCACTATATCGGAAAATATAAGTAGTACTTTGACTTTAAGCAACTATAACTCTGCGCACACGTTAAGCTTTACTATAATTCTATACAAGTTATGTACTATAGCTACCTTTAAACATTTGGGACCCCTCCTACCTATAAATTACGTTTATATCGTCGCCTTCGCGCCTAATTTATAGAGAGCCTCCTTTTATAGCGTAATAATGTCCCTTTACTATAGTACCACCATTAAGCTCTTACCACTTATAATACTTATATTAAGGTTTTATCTAAGCCTTAGAGCCTTATTATAATAGTAGGAAGTTATTATTAGCATTGTATCTGCTATAGCGCGCAAGTTAAAGTACCCCTTATATATCTCGGCACGGAGGGTATCTTAGCACGTAGGGAGGGACAGTAATAGCTTTCTAAGCTTTGCCCTCTTATAGATAGTTAGTACCAATCTCCTAAATATTACCGCTCTACTTAAACACATATACGCGACTTAAATCCTTATTAAGTTACCTCTTTCTATTAGCCTTAGAAGAGAACAGTAGATTTTATTTTACAAAATATATATTATGTTAATCGATATAATTAATAGACTACGGTTATAAGGTAGGATATAGTCTCAAATAATACTTAAGAGGAGAAGGCAATTAAAATAGTAAGTAAAATCTTCGACTTATTAGAAGTCGTTCGCCTAGACTATATACGCTATACCTTTATATTTATAATATGCTTATAATCTTAAATTTAAGCAGCACTAGGAGCTCGGTAATTAACTCTTCCGTTATTGCGTACGAATACGCCGTTTTTATTAACTTCCGCTGTGCCATCTATCTTCTTTATTAGTTTTATAGAGTATACGGACATTTTATACTTCTACTTATTAAGATTAATAGTAGACGTTTTAAATGTATTGGAAGCACCCGTTACACAATTGCAAGTTAATTCCAACGTATTGCTTTTTAAGGTATAGTCTAAATAGGAGCTAAAGGCACCGCCACTACCCCGTATTAGCACGTATTTCTACTTTACTTCTTCCCTCCTTTCCCCTTAAGTAGTAGATTAGAGACTTACTTAAACAAATACCCTATATTCCCCATAGCATTTATAATATATTAATCTAGATTTACGCTTAAAAACTTAGGCACGGCATTAACTAATAAGCACGCGGCGCTAAATATATTGCCCTTAAATCTAAGATTAAAGCAATAGGCGTCTAGGCCTATAAAATAGAAGCTAGCTAAGACGGTGTCTTAACGCCGTATAAGGGTTAGGGTAATAGGGGATAAGGAGATAAGTTAAGAGATAACGCTGAGAAGGAGAGCGGAGCTGAAAGTTCGTAAGGGATATATTGCTAGGATTGTAAATACGTTATAGGATAGAAGGTAGTAAATCTCAGTTTCGCGTATTTTTTTTTTAGGGGGGGGGTAGATTTTGTATAATTACTAATAAGTTAAAACGGACGTCCTTTTATACTCACTTAATTATTATTTAAGCATTTATTTAATAATTCATTGCTTAATATCCAATTTAGATCCCTATTGGGCCCACGCGGACTACTCCTTATTTACATATAGGGAGAAAACTCTATTTAAGAAAAATGAGAAAACCCCGTGATCCATCTCCCCGCCTTTTAGGACTCGCCTACTTAGCGCCTACGAGTCGCCTATAGTGCTCTACTACCTTACTATTTAACCTCCTTGGGAACTACTGCTGCCGTAATAAGCCTACGGACGCGCTAGTATTATAAACTATTACTCTACTACTATAGAGTTACTAGGGGGCACCTGCTGCTCGCCCCCTTGCTTTTTATTACCATTTCCCTTGCAACCCGGAACTAATTTAGTACATTTTAACTAATAAGCCACTAGGTAACCGCCTTAAGGCCTTTTTATATTAAGAGCAGTGTATTATAGTTCTCTATGCCAGCTACTAAGAGCATTATTTCTTAATTAGTGCGTAGGGGGCATAATAGTATTACGTGTTTTAGTGTTTATCTTAACTAGCCATATTCGCATCTTAGGCTACCTACTAGGATACCTACCTAGTAAAGCCAATCTTTTAGTCCTATTATTCCTATTCTTAAGAGTATTACTATTATATTTTCTGCCTTTATTAGGCCTTCTTAAAGCCCTTAGGTATTTACCCCCTATAGCATTAACTATACTATAGCTTAGGTTTATCTTGCCTAAGTTAGCCTCTATACCTTTAACTCCTATTTACCTCTCTAGCATTAGTCCAACCAGTATTACATTACGGTAGATAGTTTCCTGGCATTCTTATATGTTCTACTTTAGCTCCTTTCTCTGTCTTACTATTATCTTTACTAACCTCTTACGCGTCTTCCTTCCTCCTCTATATGGGCCTGGGCCCTAAAGCGGCACTATTCTTCTTCTACTTTCTTTACCTATTTCTCTAATATCTCTTCCCTACTTTAGAGTTGTTGGTTTGTTCTCCTATAGGGCACCCTAAGGTCCCTCTATAGTTTACTTAGGCGTGTCTTAATGTACTTTATAACATTAAAGTTACGTTTATTTTACGTCCTTTATATTACAGCGGCTTTAATATATAACTATAGGGGGGGAATATTGGATTCCTTCTCAAGCAGTGCTGTGGCCGTTCGCTTATACCCGCCTATAATACTCTAAAGGCAGATAGTCTAGACCTTTTAAAGTAGTTTAAGGAGTAATTTAGGGGGGCCCTTCTTAGTTTCTCTAATGGCCCAAATACTGGATCTATATATTATAGTTGGCTAAACGACTACTATATATAATAGGCGTGACCTCTAAAAGCATGGACCCCATATAGAGTTAATAATCCTAGATAAAGCGATAAACTATGCTTGGCCTTTATAGGCCGCTTGCGCCATATATGCGCTCCACTAGAGCTTACTATCTACCCATACTCCTAATACCCTTAGGCCCTAAACTGGTTAACCCCTAAAGCCTTAGATGCGAATTATATGCTAGAGATCTATAGATTAGTTGCGTTTTCTTATAAAATGGATTAGCTAGTATTTCTCTGGTAAGAATTAGACTTTATAACGTTTTGCCTATTCTATATAAGTATTATAGGCTTTCTCTAGTGTTCTACAATTCTCTGCAGCTATTAGCCCGTATATAATTAGGTTTATATTATCAATAAAGCCTATCCCCTAGGTCGCCCCTTCCTTAAAGGAATTAAGCAGGTTGCTTATAAAGAAAAGGAAAAGTATAGGCGAGAGGGGTAATCCTTATGGTATTCCTATTATAACTATAATAAGGGGGCTCTAGTATCCGCTAAAGACTAATAAAGTTTCTTTCTGGCCTATAAACCCTTAGACAAATTATATAATCCATTCTAAGAAGCCCTTTGCCCTAAGGATATATAGGAGACACTCATAGGGTATATTATCGTAGGCACCACTAATATCTAGGCTAAGCATTAATACTATAAAGTCCTTTCGCATCGCCTATATAGATTTAATAGTAGTAGCGAGTAGCGTAAGTACTAATAGTGTTAAGCGGTTCTTTTTTGCCCCTATTTGGCTTTATAGTAATAAGGCGTGTTCCTCTACCGTATCTACTATACGTTCCGCTATTACCCTTTCTAAGATCTTACTAAGGGTGTTTTCTAAGGCAATAGGGCGGTAGCTTCCTAGGATTAAGTAATCTGCTTTACCTTCTTTTCGTAGGATAACCGTTATTATAGATCTTCCGAGTCGCGGGTAGTAGCCTATAGTAAAGCATGCTCTAGCTACATCTGCAAGCCAAGGTGCTATAAGTGGCCTATAGGTTTTTAGGGCCTCATTTAGAATCCCATCTAGTCCTAGTACTATATTATTTAAAAGGCGGCTAATAGTTCTAGCCATTTCCTCTATTATTATATCGCTGTCGACCCACAGGCGAGTCACCGGTGTTTTACCCATAATATCACTAAGGTCTGCTGGAGCTAGTTAGGGAAAGAACCTTTCTATAAGGATCTTTGCCTTCTTATTGTTGTTGTTTATAGCCTATAATTCTCCTACTCTTTATAGGGGTAGTAGGTGTAAGTCTTCTGCTAGGCGCCCTACCTTTTTTTTTACCCATTTTACTATAGCCTAAAGGCCCTTATTATAGGGGAGGCTCGGGTTAAAAGTATACTTGTTTATAAACCGTCTCCAGTTATTCCTTACTTCTTTTTTTAGGGTATTCTTTAGCTAGTTTCTTATATCTTTATATTATCTCTTATCTTTAGGGTTATAGCTACTTATATATTTCCTTCTTACTCATTATTGGCTGGTAACCAAAACTGCGTATTATATGGACTATACGTGTCGCGTATAGGGGCCCAGTTTTAAAATTAGGCAGTGCTCTTCTAGCCTATTTTTAATTACTGCCTAGATCCTTTCTAGTCTTTGGTTAATTTCCTTAGGGGTAGCTAATAAGCCTCGCTCGTTTGGTATTAGGTAGATTTCTTCTAGGTTTTAAAGTTATTATTTAACTATATTAAGGAAACTATTTATCTTAAGCTTCCTTATTACATATCTTTTTCTATTTAGTTGCGCTTTAGTATCTAGGTCTAGCTGTATCTAAATAGGGATATAGTCTAGGGTAAGTACCTATTCTTCTTCGGGGTTACACCTTTTAAGTTTCTGGTATAGGCCTTTGTCTATAAATATAAGGTTAATTATACTTCTAGCAGTGCCTTATTACTATATAATTACTCCTAGGGGGGTGGCTAGCTTAAGGCCCTAGATATCCATAGCTCTTAGTAGGCACTCTAACTATTAATCTGCAGCAATATGGATACCCCCCTACCGCGGGTGGTAGAGGTTTATATCTCCTAGTAGGATAGACTCTATACCTTCGGTTTCTAGTAAGCTTATTACCAATATAATATTCTCTATTTATAGGACCCCTTTAACCCTAGGGTTATATACATTAATAATTTATACCAGTCCCCTATATATTTAGATTGTTATAACTATAATATTTGGGTTAACTGCCTGCTATAACTATAAGGATAGGCTGATAGCCTTGCTAATTATAAAGCACACGCGTATAGCTGCTTTTAGTTTATATAGGAGCTGGAATCCTTAGGGGCAGTATGTTAATTATATAAAGGTATTATAATACGGTTCTTATATAGCAAGGATATAGTGTTTCTCTAGGTCTAGACTATCTAGTAGGGGCCTTACAAGGCGGTGGTTTATATTGCCATAGTTATACTATATAATGGATAGGTAGCGGACCCCCAGCGAGGGTCCTTTAACTCTCCTTCGTTCCTTGCTTCTTCTATTTCTACTTTCTTTAGAATATTTAGAGCTTTTATCTCTTATATCTACACCCTAGTTACTATTTATTTTATATAGAGCTTTCCATTCCCATATCTTATATTCCTATTAGCGCTTCTATATCTAAATCTATTATTATTACCGGTTCTTCCCCTATTCTTACTGGTCGGCTATATACCCTTTATAGGTCGGCTATAAATATTATATTTGCCGCATTAAGTCTAATTCTTAATTATCCTGGTCTTAAGCCTACTATTACTGTCCATAGGGGTCTTCCTATAGGGCGTCCTCTCCCTTATGTCCCCTGTGACCCTTATATCCCTAATTGGTCTAGTAATATCGCACAGCGTCGCTTCTAGCCCGTTAAGGCTTAGGATAGCTGGCCTAGCCCTCCAGTATTAAAGGTAGGAAACGCTAGGAAGGCGCCTATGTCCCCCTAGCTTATCGCCTATTATTTCTATTTGTATAATCTAGCGTGCAGTTATTCCCGCAGCTATTAAGCCCTTGCCTTCCGTCTTCTGTATTTAATACAGTCTTCTCTCTCCTACGCCTTATATATGCTTTGGTGGCAGTTTACGCATTTTGTTTAGTCTTAATTTAAGCAATATCTCGTATTATAGGGGCCTGTATAGTAGCCGCAGCACACCTATACTGCGTATATAGATTAGGTATATCCCCATTATACATAGCAATAGCATCATTTTAGGCGTAGTCTGTGGTTATAGAGCCTTATATTATATATAAGGCCATTTATAATTATTCCTTTTTAAATAAGGAGTTTTTGTATTCCTGGTGTATATATACTAACAATAAAGGAGCTATGCGTTCGTCCGGCGTCTCCCTAGCGAGTCTTTAGCAACCCTTATATCCTCTCGTTATTCTCATTATATACTTAGTTTATATTTTCCTATTAAAGCCATTAAATTTGGGTGATTTCAAGTCCTGGTATAAGGCGTTCCGTTTGTCTTACTATCTCCTATATAATTGCTATATTGTCCGCCTAGCGTCCCTTTTCTACCCTAAGGCTTATAGGAACCGCTAGGACNTNAACTAGGTAATCCTCNCNNAGTACTTTTATNCCAATACNTTCTCCTAGCCTATCCCCTGCCCTTANNGCTTATTCCTTTACCTATTNGTCCTTTAGGGTAACTCTAATATCTCCGCTCTTAAGGTNTNNGACTANAACAGCGTTATAGACCTCTTTGCGTATCTCTATAAGGACTTCTNTTTCTAATTATCCCCTAAGCCCCTCTACTTATTCTATATTTAGTCATATTATAATTATATACCCGGTTATTAACTTAAGGGGGGTGGGTTCCCTATACTGTAAAAGCGCAGCTACAGCGGCCCAGGTGCGGTTCGCCGGTAAGGGGGAGTTATACTTATTTTCGATTTTACTTAGCCGTTAGAGGCAGGTAGTTATATATTAGCTAGTAATATAGTAGAGTTTAACATGCCTGCTTATCTAGGCCTCTACCCCAGTTTTCTAGTACTTTGGTCCCAAACTATAAGTAGTTAGCTACTACCACTAATTGCGGGGAATTTCACCAGTTCTTTTAGATATCTTATAACGGTATTACCCGAGTACTAGTCTACCCCCTAGTAGTCTATATAAGAGTTTCCTCCTAGAGTTAATATGCCTTTATACGGCTTAGGAACCTTTTATAGCCTCTAGTTTCACGCCTTCTTTATTGTTTCCGCCGGCGTAGGCATAAGCTGCCGTTTCTAGGGGTTATAACTCCCATCTTCGCGCCTACTAACATAATCCTATAGAGGCGTTATAGCTGCATCCTATAATATAGTTGGGTACACCTTTTACAGACAAGGCCGAGCCACTGCTTCTCCCGCCTAAGTAACTCCTATTTACTCCTTAAGTATATCTTACTAACAAGCCGCCCTAGAGGCGAACGGTTCCGTCTATTAATATACTAACACGCGCATCCGTTCTTTTAAGCCACATAGTAGTCTCTTTAGCTAGGGTATAATCCTACCTGCCTACTAGGTATACTAAAGGTTAGAGCCTAATTAAAGAATAAGGTCCTTAGAGCCAGTAATAGCTACTATATACTACGCCCTATAGGAAGCTAGTAGTAATATAGGGGCGCAACACCCTATATACTACTAGTTCCCGTTTCGCGTTACCTATAAGAGTTTCCTTATAACAGGCTGACCGTGTCTTATAGGAGGGGGGCTGTAGAGATTAGGTCCCGCACTAGGCGACCTACTCTCCCCCCTCCTACTAACTAAGCTTGTGTCCCCCCTTTTTATAAGCTGGCCTATATCTCTAACTGTTAAGTCCTTATCTAACTAGCCTGTGTTTCCCCTATAGCCTCCCTTATATATATACATTAGGTTATATACACCACGCCTATTAAGACCCTCCTATAAGTCGCCTTATATATATACGCATTAGGTTACGTGCACTACGCCTATTAAGACCCTCCTATAAGTCGCCTGTAAGTCGACCGTAAGTTAACCGTAAGTTGACTATAAGTTAAACGCTATGGGGCCGTTAAAGCTAGCCTATATTTCCGCTGCCTAGAGCTTTACCCGTGTTTCTACCTCGTTAAGCTATTTAGTCGCCGTCCGGTCACCGTCGCGTTACTATTACGTTGCTAGCGCGTTGCCGTCGTCTAGGTCGCGCGTACTACGCCTATTAAGACCCTCTTTTAAGTTACCTAGGTGTACTAGATACTAGATAGGCCCTTATAAAGGGGCCTTAATAAGTTTTCTAGGCAGGGCCTTAATAAGTTCTTTATAGTGGCCTTAGGGCCTTAATAAGTTTTATATAAAGTATCTGCGACACGTTAACCTTAATAAGTTCTTATAAAAAGAGGTTCCCTACGCCCTCGCCGTATCCTCTTAGTCTTAGAGCTAGTACAAGCCTGTTAGAAATTAGCGATAAGGTACTAACTAAGCTCTGGATACCTTACGAGGTCAAGCTCTACATATAATCTAGATAGACATTAACCGCATCTACTACATCACAAATCAATCAAAATTCATCGTCTGCGTCATCTCTATCATCAATTAGACCCTTAAGACACCTCTACTATAACCTTATAACCTTATAATTCCAATAGGTTATAAGCCCGGGTAGCAAATCTCTCCTAGGTAGCAACACCTCCTAACTTGAAAATTAACCCCTAAAAATAACCTCCTCTACCTCAACCTTAACGACACCTACGTACGATCATAAGGCAGGTAAAATTGTCATTTTCAATAAAGATAACTTTGCAGACTAGGAGTGTACCTATAAGGCAGCCCTAATTATAGCAAAAGAATGGGATTTCGTCACTAGTATAGAAGACCTAGCTTAAGTCAATTCAGCCGATAGAAGAAGAAGACGAGGGGAAGCAAATAAGATCATCTATAATTCGATAGGAGACGACTATTAGGAAGAGATACGTACGATAATAAAGGCGTACAATATTTAAGGAATATAGGAAGAAATAAAGAAGTTTAATAAGGCCAACGACGAGGTCTACATCTCTAGACTTCGCAAAGAGTTCTATAGCACTACATTTAACCCTATAAAGATGCGAATTATTGAGTTCCTAACTATATTAAATCGATTTAAGATTAATCTAGCCTCGATATCTCAAGCACTAACTAATAACGATATTAAAGAACAACTCCTTCTAGCCCTATTAAGCGATATTATATAGCAGAATGCGAAGACCTAGTACCTACAAGACAAACGAGACCTTAAGAGCTATATTACCCTTCTTTAGGAGTAAGAGACTACTCTCCCTACACAAACTGCTACACTCGTATATGAGAGGAAAGACGAACCTAGGGGGAGAAGGGGAAACCAAGGTCAAGGTCGAATAAGGGGCAGAGGTCGTGCTAGTAGATTCGACTATTCCTTATATAATCGCCATAGCTCGTCGTCTTAAGTAAGCAAAGAGCCAAGATAATTAGAAAGAGATGAGTGCAGAATATATTATTAGAAAGGTCACTACCAGAAGGACTATCCCCTACTTAAACAATTCTAACTTAATAACGCCAAGAAGACAGATTAAGGTGCTCCTAAGGCAGAGGAAGTAGGGAATGTAGCAATAGCTAAGGAAGAATTTGACAGCGATTTAATCTACCTTAACCCTAACCCTAAACGTGCTATACTTATAACAACGTCTCTAGCTTAGGCTCTTGACTTAAAAGCAACTAAGTACTTTACTAGTAACCAATTAGACCTAATATACTTAAAGAGATGGAATATGCTATAATAGGTCCGCACTGCAAATGGGACTATTATACCTACTATAGGCTATAGTCAAGTTTAAATCGGTACCCTAAAGCTAAAAGACGTCTAGCTTATACCTTCGTTTAAGACAATTAAGCTAATCTTAGTAAGGACTCTTACTTAGGAAGGCTACTTAATTACTTTTAATATGGACGATTAAGCTACTAGCAAGTATAGATTAGGTGTAATATTTAAGGCTATTATAAGAAATAACCTCTACGTACTATAAGAGTATTAGGAAGCATTTAATGCGATAGTAAAAGCATACAATTTATAACCAAACGTCAGTAAAACAGATGCTAAGCTATAGCACCGCCAAACTAGATATACAAATTATAGCGACCTATTTAAGCTATAGCATTCCTCACTAGGTATAAGGCTTAAGAAGAGAGTAGTACTAATTGGTAAAAGTACGTGCGAAGCTTGCCTAGTAGGGAAGATACAAGAAATACTAAGTAAGAAGATAACTAGGCGCGAGAAGGTACCTAGTTAAGGGCTATACCTTAATACTATAGGACGAATCGGTATATTAATTAGAGGTTATAACTACTACCTCCTAGCCCTAGATAACGCCATACGCTATACCTAGGTCATTCCTCTTAAAACCCTCTAAACTAAAGAAGTACTGCCGTATATTAAAGAGATTATTATAAGAGTAGAGAGATTCACTAGTAATAGAGCTGTCTGGATTTAAGCAGATAATAAAAAGAGGGAATTTGGCCGCAGATTTCAAGACGAATTAATACCCCAAGGTATTAATTTTGAGCCTTGTCCGCTATATAAGCACTTATATAATAGCGCGATCAAGCGCGCAATCTATACAGTTAACTACAAAATAAGGTTACTTCTATTTTAAGGAAATATACTAGTTAAACGCTAGTACTATACAGTCGAATATACTATCTGGATTAAGAATCAAGTACCAACCTTAGCTCTCCCATTTAACGACGAGTATAGTGGTGCTATTATACCCTACGAGGTATATACCTATTAAGTCCCTAACCTTAAGAATCTAGTTGTTTTTAGGTGCTATACCAACCTGATTAATACGCTTAAGAAATACCCTAGGAAGTATAATTTAAAAATAAGACCTAACTATGTTTTTATAGGGTTAAAAGGCAGTAGTTAATTTAAAATAATAAACCTATATACGCAAGCAATTAAGCTCTTTAGAGATGCTAAAGTAAATAAGTACAGGTTCCCTTATAGAGTACCTTAGGTGCAAGCTATAAGCTAAGCTTTAAACCGACCTAGACCTCCCCCTACTACCTTAAACGCGCTAACAGAGACTCCAGTTACGAGAACTAAGAGTAGGCTAGATGGTGACTAAGTGGGCCACTTAAGCTAAGTGGAAAGCCTAGGTCAAGACTAAGTGGGCCGCTTAAATTAAGTGGGAAGCCTAGGTTAAGATTAAGCGGGATACTTAAATTAAGGTAATATAAAGGGTGGGACGCCTATATAAAGTATATTAATACGCATTCCTTATACACAGAGAATAAGGTCTAGAAGGTTACTAAATATAAGGGTTTTTAATAATACGGTGGTTTAGTTAGTAATAGCTATAAAAGCTATCCACCTAAAAGCTAAAAACACTACCTCTATAGGAGCACCTATAGCACCTTTTAACGCTATTAAGTTAGATTAGGCCTTAAGGGAGGACGCTTTTAGCTAGATAAAAGCTATCTTTAAAGAATTTCTCTCCCTAAAGAGAATGCACACCTATACTATTATAAGGGGGAGAGTACTAGAAGGAAGGTTGTTACTTCTAAGCAAGCTAGTACTAAAGCACAAGTATAATGCTAAGGGAGAAGTAATTCGTAAGAAGGTAAGACTATACATTTAGGGAGACAAGTAGACCCCTAACATTAATTATTTTAAGACGTTTGCGTCTATTATATAATACAACACCTTTAAGTTCCTAATGGTAAAGGTAGCAGCTAAAGACCTTAAACTTAACCACGTCAATATTAAAACAGTATTCTTAAACCCGCCGTTATAAGAGTAGGTTTATATATAGATTCCTAACCTATTAAGAGACTTTAAGCCTAACCTTAAGGAGGTAAAAGACGCTTACTTAAAGCTAAATAAGTCACTTTACGGCCTAAAGCAGGTACCGAGAGAATGGTTTTAGATGGTTAAGAAGTTCTTTAAGAGTATAGGTTTAATATTAGCTAACGCTAACCCTAATCTCTTTATAGGAAATAAAGTGTATATTTTATTATTTATTAATAATATGCTAATTGTAGGAAAGCGCAGACACCTTAATATTACGAAGGTAAAAATCTTAAGAGAATGGAGATGTAAAGACCTAGGTTCTATAGAAGTATTTATAAGCTTCTAAATCTATTAAGACCGTACAAACCAAACCCTTAAGCTATATCAGACGATATATACTAAAAAGCTACTTAAACGGTTAAAAATGGACAACTGTAATCCGGCTAAGCTACTAATACTAGCTAGTACTGTTCTGAAACCTAATATCAAAAGTCCCCTTAAGTACGACGATGCGACGGTATACTAATAGATTATTAGCTCTATAATCTACCTCTTAAACTACACGCGTCCTAATACTAGCTATGCTGTTAGTTAGCTAGCTAGGTTCATAGCAGTACTAGGAGAATTACACTACCGCTTAAGCAAGCAACTACTACAATATCTAAACGGCACTCTCAAAACAGGAATTACCTACTTAAATTAAGAGATTTACCTACCTTTATATAAGCTTATGTTAACTAACCTGCCTACTAGCTACAGTATCTTTACTAACGCTATATAGGGAACAGAACACAATCGGATATTATTTTAAGGCATAGCAGTTATGCGCTATAGGGGAGCGGTAATCTAAATGGCTTAAAGATAGAGGTTAACGGCATTAAGCTTAATAAAAGCAGAGATTATGGCAGCATTAAAAGGAGTAAGGTTAATAGTATAGCTTAAGAAGCTAACAAAAGATCTAGGGGAGAGAGACAATAACGACCCTTTTGTCTTTATGCTCTACTGTGACAATAAGGGTATAGTTAACCTTTTATACGACATAAGATACCACTAGAAAGCCAAGCATATTAAGATTTAATACCTCTTCGTACGAAATAATATGGTTTAGTAAGATTAACTTAAAGTAATATATATACTAGGTAAAGATTAGCCAGGAGATATACTTATAAAGCAGCTACTAATTAACCAATTTACAAAGCACTATGTAACGCTAGGAATTAGTAACTAACAGAGCAGGTAATAGAGGTTTTTTACCTACTAGGTTTTCCCTCTATATATAGGCCGAATGGCACTTATAAGGTATTTAGGAATAGCTTCATTATTGCCTATTTAGGATAGATAAGGAGAGCGTCGTCAGCATAGGGGAGTGTCAGAAATTAGCGATAAGGTGCTGACTAAGCTCTGGACACCTTGTGAGGTTAAGCTCTGTATATAATTTAGATAGATATCAACCGCATTTACTGCATCACGAATTAATCAAAATTCATCGTCTGCGTCATCTCTATCATCAATTAGACCCTTAAGACACCTCCGCTGTGACCTTATGACCTTATAATTCCAACAAAGCCTAAGGGTGTCCTATTGTACGCCTAGGGCGCGTTTATATTAACTGGCTGAATAAGGCCAGTTTCGGGCCTAGCTGCGAGCTAGGTAGTTATACGTCGGGCGGTTTTCGTATCCCAGTTTCCCTTAATGGCCCCCCTAAATGGTATGGCAGGAGCCCTAAGTAAGGGCAGTAGGACTCCTGGTATTATTAAGGGTAATGTACGCGTCATAGGCTCAACACCACAAAGTCGCAACACTAGCGCGCTGCGCGCGCTGCGACGGCTCTCCTCCATCACCTCTGCACTTAGCCATTATAAGAAATAATTTCCCGATAATGTTTCCACCCGCGGCGACGTGGACGCGTACAGTAGGGCTTTGCGGGCTTAAGCATTTATTTATAGATAGGATGTAGGGATTAAATAATAGGAAGGATAACTAATTTTAAGCGCAGCTATAAAATATATCTTAAAATAGAGAAGTATTTTAAGGATGCTAAAGGGGCTAAATATAGTCCCCTTAATATAAATAGCAATAGGGAAACATTTTTAGCTATATTAATTCCGCGGTCTCGTCTAGCTTATATGGCCTATTAATGCCTATAGAGTAACCCAATTAGAACGCTTAGCTGTATTAGCCACTATATATAAGATAACGGCAATTATAAATACTGATAGCTAAAGTAATATTATACTAGTTCTTATTTAAACATCTAAGATCCCTAAAAAGGTATTACGCGGTTAGGGTATTATGTTTTCGCTACTTATACTTAGTTCTAACTATAAGGGATTTAGATGCTGCTAATTATTTATATATATTTAAATAAAGTGCTAACTAACCCGAAACTAAACGCTATAAAGAACTGTATGTATTCAAAGCTATCTAAGAAAATTTATACTTCCGCTAACTTACGCTATTAGTAGTTAGACCTTCCCAATACGGCCTTCTGACGTATTATAACAAAATATCCCTATAAAGCGCCCTTTTTCTCCGCCGGTTATACTCCCAGTTTTTAATTAAAGTATTTTTTTATAAATAGCTATTATAATCTCTAAATATGACCTTTAGCACCCCTAATTTCCGCCTCTATCGCCTATCCTTTGTTTTTGCAATATATTCTTAAATAATAGCCAGTATAAGAGTAATTAGTAATGTCATCACAATAGTATAGCAGAGAGCTCCTAAATATAATCCACTTATCTTACCTTTCTCCATCTTAATCTTGGAAAATAGTTTCTTAGTCTTTAACTGGAAAATATACAAAATAACAATAGGTATAAAGAGAGGGATGCAATATACTATACCTAATACTAAATAAATTACTACCCTTAATCAAACGCTAAGCCTTAGAAGAATGGCCGCGATATAAAATAAGCGGCTAAATATTAAATAGAAGAATATAGTGGTTAAGATAAGCATTAAAACCAGCTTTATAATTAAGCAGTCCTAGATATATACAGAAGTGGCTTTTGTTAAAATCCCTTCTAAAGATTAAAGGTTATTAAGTTAGTCTCTAAGAAAGCTTTTAACCTCTTCTAGCACTATATTAGAGAGAGTTAATGGTAAGTCATCACATATTATATTATAAGTAAATCCGACACAGAATTGTTTCGTGCCTAGTGAGCAATTTTTAGGAATTAATTCCTTAATGGCTTTAGGAATGACTATAGCGGCAGCATTTGCGGCGCTTTATACTTGGCTAATAGTACTAGGGATGGCCGTCGTAACGCTATTAGTAACACTTATAACTTTAGTCTAAAAAGATTAAAGGATGTCTTGCTCTGGAAGGGCGCGTAGTATAACAAAGGGATTATCTAGAGGTTTAATAGTAAAATTAAACTAAATTTAAGAACCTATTAGTTAAAGCCACTTATAAAAATCCGGATAGAGAGTAATATCTTACGCTTAAGGTCGTAATACCCGCCTTTATATTGCTTTCCTTATATAATACCTACAGCGCTAGAACTATATAATAGATAGCGGCAAGTATAAAGGTAACTAAGACACCTTACTTTAGCTACGTTCCTCCCTTCGCTATAGTAAGAGGATAATAAACTTTAAGAGAATGCTTTAAAACTAGTTATATTAAAATAGGAATAGGCCAGTTTCTATATAAATTCTTTTAATACTTATATAAGAACTTCTAGTCCCAAAAATGGTCCTAAGTAATATAAAAATAGCCAACCTATAGCGATGTAATGGGGGCCCAGAATTAGGCCCTTTCTATTTTTTTTATAAATTAATATTATTAGATAATTTTATAAAATCCATACTAGAAATATATATATATTATACTATCTCGTCTCCTTATTAACTAATAATATCTCTAATTATTAGTATATGCATTTTTATTATTATTAAACGCCTACTACGGGTTATAGCCTTTACTAGGTCTTAACCTATGCTTTAGAACCGTTTAAAACCCCATATCTATCGTTTTTCTTATTAGGTTTTTAATTGGGCCTATAAATAACAACTAATGGAATTAAGTGCCTTAACCTAAGAACCCCTACCGTAATACTTAATGCTTAATAGCAGGAATAACGCAGACGGTGTATTCCTAAATATTACTATACGTCTACATAATAATATCGATTTAGGTAGCGAGTTATTGGCGTTACTGTACGATGACGGCAGTTCCGAGGAGAGAGTTTTGTTTAGGTTATTAAGCCTTAGGAAGTACTTGCTTAAGTAAAGCGTTAATAGCTAGGAATCTTTGTAAATTATAACTACTTACTAGTCTAAAGTTAAGGATATATCTTTTTCTTAAGTTAGAGCGCGAAGCCTAACGCCTAATTACTTGTTATATTTTTAAAGTAGTTCCTATGCTTAGTGTAACTAGGATTAAAAAAAAAGAACGCTTTTTGTCCTATACTCTTTTATTCCCACTTTATATACTTACTTACTTACTCACTCTTATAACCTTCTAGATATCTCTTATTTTTATAGCGAATTTTATATACTTAAATTTTTTAACTATCTAAATTACTAGCTTAGATTGGGGATTTAACTTAATAAAAGACCTCGTAACCTCCTAGAGGCGCTTAGGTCTTTAACTCCTCTAATAGGAGCCTAATTAAATTAAGCCCTTAAATATACTTTATTACGCTGTCCTAAGCCTCCCGTTAAAGTTGCTAGTTAATATTCCTAAGCTAACTTACTTCTTCCTCTGCCTGCTACTTAAGCTCTATCTCTATAGATATCTTGTCTCTTAATTTACTTAACTTTTAAGCTAACCTGGTATTTTCCGTTTGTAGCTTATTAATTTTTGCACTAAAGCTAACCTCTAGGTAGTTTAGCGTCTATAAGAAGTTAGGAAACCTAATAATTTAAGACATCTTATACACATTTACCGATATTATAACGCCTTATACTTTTGTAGAGTTTATCTTTATAGTAGCTATAACCTATACAGCCTTAAACGTTATACTAACTCCTTTATATAATTCCTTATAAGCACTAATAGAATAATCGCTTATATTTTTTAAAAAAATTCTTAAGAATAGTTTCTCCTTTTTTAGCAGCACTCTTTAAATATAAGGGTCGTCTAGGCCAGAAATAAGACGGACTTATGACGGCTCTATTATAATTCTTAACTTACTCCCTATAAAAGCGTTAGTTATAATTAAATAGAGCTTACTTAGTCTTACCTATATGTTTTAATAATTGCTCCCGGCACTTATTCCTCTACTTTCCGCGTTTAATATTGCTTGATTGTATTAGAGCTATTTTAGTTTATACCTCTATAATCCGCAAAAAAACGAATAAAAGATATATTTATTTATTTAAACTAAGTAATATAAGGCTGCTTAGCTTAGTATAAAAACAATATAGGTTCTAATAAAATGCGATTTAGGGCCCTAGAACTAGTCCTAGGATACTTATTTTAAGTAGGGTACCTTTTCTAGGAACCTTATATTTATAGTATAACTAAGATACACTATAAGAAAGACAATGGCGCAACATTTTTAAGAGGTAAGTGGTAGTAATACTAAAATTAGCGTAGGTCTATATTACTGCATTAATTCTTATTACTTAGAATTTAAGAACTTTAGTCTATATAGTAGGGATATAGTTAGGGGCGTAAATCTCTATTGGTAAACTATAACTATAACTATTAAAGGCATTCTTAAAGTATCCTTAACAAAGTTAAAAGTTAAAGGAAAAGGGGAAAAAATTATAATAGAAAATAGTGCCTAATGTGTCCGTCTAATTATAGAGTTATAGGCTTAACCTTAAACCTAATAGGGAGTAAGAGTAATAATTAAACGATAATCTTTTAGACCCTGGCCACGGTTATTTTAAGACGCTAAGGCGCTTCCGGGCTTTAAAGGCCTTAATTAGATCATTATATATATCTATCTTATCTTCTTAAGTGTTTTCGCTATTAGGATACCCTTTTTACTTAACCAGATACTGGACTTTCTTGCGTCTGCTGACTTAGCAGAGGCGCTTTTTGACTAGCCGTTTAATAGTGAACTGGTTATCCTCCGCGTTTACGGGGGTAAGTGGGCCAATATCTCGAGTAGCTTGTATAGAGGTTAATTCTCTAATATTACCCTTGGTGTATTTAGCTGGTAATAGTAGGCTATTAATTTGTGGATTAGAAGTAGAGGTATATCCTAAGTACACGCTATAAGGGGTTATGCTAAAATTAATATACCTAGGGCTAAGTAGATTAGCGCTATTAAGAACAACTAGAGTATCTAGAGCGTTATACTCCTGCTTCCTAATCTCCATATATTCTAAGCTTAGAGTAGTATTAGTTAAGTCCTTTAGTTTCACGCCGTAAAATAAGGCTTTAATAGCTAAATAGTCCTCTATATCTCTTACGTATATAAGACGATCTATACCCTAATTAGACGCAATAATCTTAGCCGTTAGTTATTAATATATACGCGAAGTTAAAGTTATATTAGAATCTTTTTAATTTAGAGCAAGCGTTCTGTCTTTATTAGGGTTTATAAGGTCCACTATATTAATTACATTATACTCAGATATTATGCTACTCCGGATGGCCACTTAAGGGAGAAGTCTAGGGTTAATTATCTTAAGTATCCTACTGTACATAGATAGCGGTGGGGTGTTAGTACTAGGAAAGCTTCCGTTTTTAGTCTAGCCACTACTTATATAACTGCCGAAATCTAATATTAAACGGCTTAAGGGTGTTATAGATCTGTTAAACGGGCATTGGCTAATGCTTTCTATTATCTTATTAATAAAACCGTATCCTACTTTAGCTGGAGCTTTATTACCTATGCTTAATTCCTTCTTATAGCCGGACCTCTGCCTTTTAACTTCGGCTAGCTGCATTTCTACCTTACAGTCTTCTTTTAATCTTTTTAATGATTTTGGTTCCTTAATAAAGTTAAGGTAATAAATATCCTAGAGATGGAATTTTAGCTTCCTAACTAAATTAAATGTCGCCCTATATTGTAAACCTAGGTAAGGGCAATTTAGTGGTTTACTTTTATTTAGGGTTTCTATATATCTGTAGATATGCTCTTTCTATATAGCCCGTTTTAGGAATTAATGCATTTACACTATAGCTAGCGCAGTACTACTAAGGCAAAAAGGATAGTAGCTAGTAGTGGCGAGCACCCTATTGTATATAAGAGGGTTATATTAAATAGGAAGTCTTTTACGGTCGTCTAGATACGCTTAGCAGTGGCCGCTCTATTATGCCTTCCTAAAAATCCACTAGTTACATTAGAAGCATAGCTTAGAAAAGCCATTATAACTCTTCTTATAGCAGTTATATATATGCCTCCAATTATAAGTCGTCTTTATCTTCGTATTATTAAGCGGAGATTAAGCTGTCTTCCGCTGGCCTGCTAAGTTAGAGTAACGGTACTTCTCTAGCTCCAAGCCTGGTCGAAACTCTACTTTGGTATCCTTTTAATATAGTATAACTATATCGTAGAGAGCGTTAAGACCTATAGGGCTCCATAAGGTAGTGACCTCGAAAAGTATAGATATAAGGCGGTCCCGTTTAGGTATAAGAAATCAAGTTTGGTTAAATATAGTCCGGTAATAGTATGGTAAGGTATTATCCTTATTACCGATATCTGGTCTATACGGCTGCACCTTCTACCACTTATGGAGTTCTTTAGTAGTTAGCTTACGTTTCTACGTATAAAGCTCCTTTTAATAGGTTATAGAGTTTACGTCCTTCTTCCCTTTTAGAGCGGCAATCTCCTCCTCTATATTAATATATTTTAAGCTATTCTTAAATTTATACTGCTTCTCTACTAGGAGAGATTGCTATAGTTTTGGGTTATAAGGGAGAGATAAACCATGGAAAAGGTTATTAATAATACTGCGTAGCTTAGTGCTGAAGTAGTTTGCCTAGCTATCTATGCCACTATTATTAGGCATATAGTAATTATTAAACGTATTTAAATCTCTCTGCCTAGTATGCTTTATTCTTTAAGCGGCTAAATACAGCTTATCTTTGCCAGAAATTAATTAGTAAGTAGCCTAAAGATAGAAGGAACAACTATATATATACCAATCTAGTATAAGCCCTCTGCCCTAAAGTCGTAAATTATAAGCGGCTGAGGGTATCCTATATAGATACCTAGCGCTTTAAGGCGAAAGCTAAATATGTTCGCCTTTTTAATTTTCTGTCTTACGGATATACTTTTAAAGAAAGGTGTGTTAAGTATACTTTCTTTCTATTATAAATAAAGCATCTTCCCTTCCGGTGGTACTATGTTAAGGAGCTCTTTAATAGTGTTATAGTCCCTAAACGCCTTTGCTATAATAAGTATAGCCAGTATTAGGAGCATGGGGCTGTAAATAAGAGGTATTACTACTATGCCCTTATATAGAGAGTATTCTGGCTTACTAATATAAGAATTAGAACCGCCGCTTAACTTAATAGGCTAAGCAACCTAGCGCTTACCTCTTATCTAGTGTTATAGTTATGTTCTTAGTATCTTAAACGATTTAAATAGCAAACTCTATATTTCTGTACTTATTGCGAAATACTATAAAAGTTACATCCTATATTATAACTGAGTTAATTTATTTACTTACTACGCTATATATATATACGTATTAGGGAGGGGGGGGGGTTTCTTTACCTTATAGTGCAAACCCTAGCTAGAACCCGCTTAACAGCTAAACTTAATATACTCGCCAACTTGTGCGGAAGAATAAATAATGGCTATAAGGTCCGCCTAATTGTTTACTCTTATTGCCGGTCGTTTATACGCAACCTAATCTGCCGTCTATAGCTGCTTTCCTAAATAAATAAAGTAGTTCTTAGTTATAAACCTTTTCGGCCTTTTTTTTCTAGGTATTTTTAGATTATTGGCTAGCGGGCCTTTAATAAACTAAATAAGATTAGAACTCTAATAAGGAGAAAATAGGGAAATATAAACGGAATATATATTCGTAATAGAGAGGGTTATATTTATAGGTATTACGGTATTAATACGACGCTAGCTAGCTATAAATTCTTTTTAGTACTAGCTAATGGTATCTAAGGCTGCTATTAAATTATCCTTAACGCCATTAATACTATATGCCATATTCTTAACGAAATCTTTTAAGGATGCTAGGTTATATAGAGAAGAACTAGGATTTTCTTTAGCGAATTTATTTAGTAAAGGGTTAGAGCGGGATGGAATCTAACCGCTACGGTACGCTAATTATAACTTACTAGTACTATAGCTCTACCTTTCTAAAATAAGCTTTCTCTGTCTTTAGCTTAAGACGCTTTTAAACTTTAGTGCCGTTTATACCCTCCCTGCTTTAGTTAGAGCCCTTTACCCTTACTACGGCGAGGAACTCGCAAGGGTCTTTTTTTCTTAGCATTTTATAGAGAAATGGATAAGGTAAGTAGAAGCTAATATAAAGAAGGGAGGGAAGAGGAATATAGAGATAAGCTTATAGGAATAGATGGGCGAGCTATAGAGCAGTAGGTAAAAAAAAAAGAGAGAAAGAGAGAGAGAAGATAGGATGGAAATTAAGTAGTAGGTAGGTAGAATGGAGCGAACGGACGCGACCAGAGGAGATCTTATAGCAAGAGATAAGGCACCTCCTCTTTAACTAATACCTTTGGGGACGCCATGTTATATATAGGCGTAGCTTAGGATGGGCAAATGCTTTATTTTAAGGGGGGCCTAGTTTTAGAAACCCTGTAGGCCTAAAACGCGGCCCTTAAGATTGTTGTATAGAGTTAATAATTTGCATTAGTAAGGACGTAGCACTTTTAAGGCATAATTAGTTAATAAGATGGAGGAGCAGTAACGTGACTAAGCAGCCTAAGCATAACCTAAGCGGGAGGGTGAGCAGCCTAAGCAGTGGGTAAGTCGAGCGTGCTTGGCGCCTAAGTAGAGCGGCGATGCTGACTAACCGAGTCGGATTCCGCCAAGGGGAGTTTTGGTCTGTAACTACCATCGTAATACTGTCTGACGACCTAGATCGTCTATACGAACTATGTCTTAGTTGTCTCGTATCTTGAGCTCGTATGTCTTATCGAACGTCTTATTACCTATTTCTCTTAACTATGACCTACTACATGACGACGTCGTTGTTATTGTATTTGGACCTACCTGATGTATATAAGAGAGCTTCTAGAGCCCTCTTTAATAAGGAGAGTTTTCATTCCTGATCGTCCGTTCAACACTCGTGCAGAGCTTTGGTAGAGCTACGTGCAGACGTGCAGACGTGCAGACGTGTAGACGTACAGCCGTTTGTTCTGGCGATTAATTGCAGAGACATTTATAGAGACGATTGTATATCCAATTGTATGGGCGTTTGATCGATCGTTCGTACGAGCGTTTGTATAGGCAATTAATTGACTAATTAATTATATGGACGTTTGTAGAGCCGTTTATAGAGACGTTTATACAGGCGTTTAGTTAGTTAATTAATTGATTATATTGGTGTTTATATAGGTAATTAATCAATTAATTAACTAATTATATGGGCGTTTATACGGGCGATCGTGCAGATGTTCGTAGAGCCGTTTATAGAGCCGTTTATATAGATAATTATAGAGCCTTCCTAGTATATTAGTGCTGTATGTTAGTAGAGCTTTAAGCTCAAGGGGGAGAACCCCCTTAGACCCCCCTCCCCCCCTACGCACTGCGTGCTCTATTTACCGCGTAGGCAGAGCTCTTACAGAGGCTTTAGTAGAGCGTTTGGTAGAGCTTTTGCAGAGCTTCGTATAGATCTTTAGTGGAGCTTCGTGTAGGGCTTTGGTGGAGCTTCGTGTAGAGCTTCGGTAGAGCTTTGTCTAGAGCTTTGGTAGAGCTTTATGCAAAGCTTTGGTAAAGCTTCGTGCAGAGCCTTATACAGAGCCACATGCAGGCATTCACACAGGCGATTAACTGCGGAGACGTTTGTAGGGACGATTGTATAGGCAATTGCATGGACGTTTAATTAATTAATTGATTGTATGGACGTTCGTACAGGCGATTATACAGACGTTCGTAGAGCCGTTTGTAGAGCTGTTTATGTAGACGATTATAGAGCCTTCCTAGTATATCAGTGCTGCGTGTTAGTAGAGCTTTAGAGCTCCGTATTAAGCTTTGAGTAGAGCTTCAAGTAGAGCTTTAAGCTTAAGGGGGAGACCCCCTTGGACCCCCCCTGCGCACTACGTGCTCCATTTATAATATAGGCAGAGCTCTTGCAGAGGCTTTAATAGAGCGTTTAGTAGAGCGTTTGGTAGAGCGTTTAGTAGAGCTTTTAGTAGAGCTTTTGCAGAGCTTCGTGTAGAGCTTCGTGTAAAGCTTCGTATAGATCTTCTATAGAGCTATATGTAGGCGTGTAGACGTTTATACGGGCGATGAATTGTAGAGACGTTTATAGAGACGATTGTATAGGCAATTATATAGACGTTTAATTGATCGTTTATATAGGCGTTCGTACGGGCGTTTATACAGGCGATTGTGTAGACGTTTATAGAACCGTTTGTAGAGCCGTTCGTAGAGACGATTGTACGGTAATTGGTCGTATTGGCGGTTATACGGCCGATTGCAGAACCTTCCTAATATATTAGTGCTGCGAGTTAGTAGAGCTTTAGAGCTCTGTATAGGGCTTTAAGCAAAGCTTCAAGCAGAGCTTTAAGTAGAGCTTTAAGGGGGAGACCGCCTTAGACCCCCCTACGTACTACGTGCTCTATTTACTACGTGGGCAGAGCTCTTATAGAGGCTTTAGTAGAGACTTTAGTAGAGCTTTTACAGAGCTTTATATAGAGCTTTATATAGAGCTTCTATAGAGCTATGTATAGGCGTATAGGGTACAAACGCTCGTACGGGTAATTAATTGTAGAGACGTTTATAGAGACGATCGCATGGGCAGTTATATAGACGTTTGTATAGGCGATCGTGTAGACGTTTATAGAGCCGTTCGTAAAGCCGTTCGTAAAGCCGTTTGTGGAGTTGTTCGTGGAGCCGTTCGTGGAGCCGTTTGTAAAGATAATTATACGGCAATTAACCGTATAGGCGGTTATACGGCCGATTGCAGAACCTTCCTAGTATATTAGTGCTGTATGTTAGTAGAGCTTTAGAGCTCCGTATAGGGTTTTAAGTAAAGCTTTAAGTAGAGCTTCGAGCAGAGCTTTAAGGGGGACCCTCTTAGACCCCACTGCGCACTGTGTGCTCTAGCCAGTACACTAGGTAGGTAGAGGTGCTGCAAAGCCTTTAGTAGAGCTTTTAGTAGAGCTTTTAATAATAATGAAGTTTATTCCGCCCGGAGGCACTAAGCCTAAAGGGCACTAGTACTATATTACATAATTACGCTTCCTTTAGTCTCGCCATATTCTCGTACAAGCCCGTACATATACCTTATTTAGTATTCCCTAGTGTTACTTATACCTTATTCTATAAAATCTCGTAGGTAGTTAATAACAGGTAGTCTTAGGGGGGGGTGTTCCTCCAAGTATTTAGTGTCCTATCTTCGGTAATTAAAGCGAGATCTGCTAGTAGCATAAGGGTGCGTAGTATAGGTTAGTTAAAGCGTAAAGGGGGGGAAGGGGAGGAGTTTCTAACTGTAGTAGACGGGTTATTAATCCAATTCTACCTTAAGTCGTCTAGTAGCTATTACATATTTTACTATCGCTTAGACCGCGTCTACATTTAGTGTCCACTATTTAGGGTTAGTTGGCGCCTTCCCCCCAAGATAGAAGGATAAGCTGCCTCTTCTTATATCTATTTGCTATAGCATTTACTCTTAGTATACTATCTATTTTATACACCTAAAGAGGAAGTGTTTAACTATTTCTCTTACCTAACCGCAATTACATTAATCTAATTCTGCCGCCCTAATGCGGTGCAGATACCCATTAAGTTATATTATTCCTGTCCATAACTAGGCCAATACGTTTACCTCCCCTCGCTTAAGGGAGTTATATAGCCTATAGGTATATTTACCTAGTAGCGCTGTATCCATTTTTCTTAAGTACCTTCCTACTCCTTCCGGTAGTATTTTCCTACCCCACTGTTTTATTTTTGCGGTGTTTATTATTGTAGCCTTAGCCTAGTATTATTGTCCTCGCGGTAGGCGTCCTTGTATAGTGGCTTATTATACTACTATTTTTGCCTTCTTGCCTAGTTCGAACTCCCCTTATAGGACCTATATAATAAGAAAGCGGTTACTTCTTTACCTTAGCGTACGGGCTATATTATAAATCTATGCAATACTTATTTAGCCGGACTATTACTTAGGTTAGCTAAGCGCTAGTAATACTGCCTAATTACTAATAAATATAGTAATCTATCTCCCCTATAGATCCGGTAGTAAGCATCTTATCACCATTAATATTACTACTAGTTTAGCCGTGTATAGGTTCTATTCTGCTCTTAGTCCTAATATAATTAAGTATATAACCGCTTCCCTATTGCTAAGGGTGTTACGGATAATATCTTCTATCCCTACTATGCCTCTCCTCCTAGACGAGCTCGTTGCGATCTATATCCCTTAGGTAGAGTTAGCTGTTTTAGTTACCTTATCTTTATCTGGGTTAATGCTTATAGGTAATTAGTCCTTCTATAGTAGTACTACGTAGGGTTATATAACCTCTATCTTGTTTATTGGTGTATATTAGTATATATAGGCTATCTTCTATAGTGGGGATGTAAACCTCTAGAGCACCTTAGTACGGAGCCTTAATAGTGGGTTTATCTTATATAGTGTACGGAGGTCGACCTATAGCTTTATGGCCCTCTCTAAGTGCCGCTCGCGTACTAACTGTATACTTGCTTTGGCCTCCCTAATAACTATAGCTACTATGCGGAAAGTTCCTATAATTGCCTACGCTCTAATTCTTTATACCCTATTTATTACGGCTAACGCGGAACCCCTATAGGCGTACATCCAGATATTTAAGGCGTAGTCCACTACTGGCGCTACCGTTACCCTAAATAGTTATCTTATAGTTAAAGGGGATACTATCTAGAGTCTCTTTAGTGCTATTACTGCGATAAGGCCCTTAGTGGCTGCTTTTGTGATATGTTACTTATACCGAAGCTCTATATCTATAACTACCCCTAAAATCTTAGCTATATGCCCTAGTGCAACTGTTTTTCCCTTAATTATAAACGGGGTAGTATTAGTCCGCTCCGCGTTTCTTATAAAGTGCACTAATATAGTCTTTTTACCTTTAAACGTTGCGCCGCTTCGTTTCTCCTAGTTTATTACTCTATTAATAATAGCCTAAATACCTTCGCGGTTTACTGCTACTAATGGTTCTATAACCTATATATTATAGTTATCCACAAACGCTATTAAGCCTCCATTTGCATTAAGCCGGTGCTAAACTAGGTTAGCGTTAAAAAAGAGGAACAGTATTAGTAAGAGCAGCGATCCTTATAGTAGTCCTGCTTATAGTAACTATTACTAGTTAGAGGTATAGCCGTTAACTAAGATAGTCGCCGTCTAATTAGAGCAGAATGTATTAATCTACCGTACTAGTACTGGCGGTATACCTCTTACTATAAGCCTCTATAATAGCCTCTCTTTATATACTCCGTTATATACACCCTTTATATTAAAGCTAATAAGGCTAAGCACCTTCTTAGACCTCTACGCGTTATAGATATGTTCTTACAGTAGCAGCAGCGCCTATTTAGTAGAGCGCTTCTTCCTTACCCTAAAGTAATTTGTAGGCAGTAAACTGAAAGTCTCTACCGCGTACGATATTCTCTCGGCAACTACGGACTCTAGCATCTTACCTAGCGTAGATAGTAGGGAGATAGGCCTCTATGCCCTTGCCTTTATATAGTCTCCTTTATTCGGCTTCTTAAGCGGTATAATCTTAGCATTTCTCTATTAGTTAGGAAGGTCGCTTTTATTTAGTAAGGTCTAAAAGAGGAGCAGGACCCTATCTTTTATTACCGGCCATATCTGCCTCTATACTATTGCTAGTAGTCTATTATCCCCTAGCGCTTTCTATAGCTTTACCGCAAATATCTTCTATTTTACCTCTTCCATTATAAGACGCGCCATTAGTGTTAGCGTTTATTAAGGCCGCGGGCCCTTATCCTCTATTCCTATTAGCAGTAGGGGAAAAAATATAGTTAATAGCTCTGCTGCTTGCTTATTTTTACCTTTTATAGTAGATCTATCCGCCCTTACTAATAGTGGTATCTTATTAAACGCTGAGTTGCCGCTTAGGTTAAGGTATTTTGCTACTTACTAAATGTTTACGTTATTAGCCAGGAAGTTGTCCCAATATATCCTTTTCTATTTCCGTATTACATTATAGTATTCCTTTAAGGCCTCCTTTGCTTATTGCTCTAGTTCTAGTAACATCTGGCCTGCTTAGCGTTAGTTCTTTACCTAATTTCTCTAGTAAGTATATACCCGGTAGAGCTTCGTAAGGTCTATTATCTACTACCTTTTTATATATAGTAACGGTCTAGCTTTTAGAGTTAATATGTAGACTACCTCTAGCACTATATCCATAAGCTGGTCTGTTTACTGCTATACTTTACTACCCACTAGGATAATACGGAGGGCGGTAGCGACCCTATTTCTAATTTTGTTCTATAATATATTCTTAAAGAGCATTCTTTATTCCATAGCGCGTTTAGGGACCGCAATATTAAATACTGTCTCGATTGCCCTATAATTAGATCCGTATTCTATCCCATATACTATATACTTTACCATTATAGATGCTAGTTCGTTTAATGCTAGAATTAGGTTAATTATTGTCTCGCGGTTGCTATTTTGCTATATTTTCGTACCCCTGGGCAGTAGGCTACGTAGGGAGTAATCTACTATAAGATTAATAATTGGGTCGGCTTCTCCCTATCTCGCCTATAATACGTCATTTCCTCCCTATAGCTAATTGTGCTAATTAAAGTCTCCTGCGAGTATTATATCGGTTTATATACCTATCTTATTCTATATTTCCTAGATTAGTTAGTATAGTTTACCAGTTATATCCTATAGTGCCTCTATATTCTTTCCCTTAACGTATACTAACACTACTAGTACTAATCGGTCGGAAAGGCGCAGCACCGCCGCGGTAAGGTCTGCTGATTGTACTGGCACCTATATGGCCTTAATGTCTTTTTAAACCTATAGCATACTCCATACCGCCCACCTCTCTTTACGCTAGACTATAGGTATTACCTTAGTCCAATTTAAGTATCCTATAGAGACTGTTATAACTATATCGTCCGTTTTCTATGCGTATAGCTCTGATATCGCTAACACTCCAAAGTCTTTTAGTTATTTATCGTTTATTAGGCTCTACTATACCGTACTCTACTTTTAAACATTTAGTTAAAGTATCTAAAGTGTTTTATATATAGCGTGTTACGAACGCTTTAAGTACGATATTATGACTACTTGGAGAGGAGTTGGAGGAAGCTAGTTGGTTAATATAGGCACAGTCTAAGATGGAACCCGTGGAACCATATAACGAGGAATAGTAAGTAGAGTCACGTGATATGATCTGTATAATCTATATAATCTGCGAGATCTATAATAGAGCGAATAGAGTGGACAGAGCAGATAGAGCAACGACTTTCTTAGGAGTACAGTTGTGTATTTAAGGACCCTTAGTCCCTACCTAGATAGTTCCTTCCTCGTAGTAATTCTTAGAATATAATTAGAGTTAATCTATTAGGCAACCACTCCACTAGTTATTATTACGTTATTAACTTTCTATAATTCCTATATACCTAGCCTATTAATAAGCCTACCGTAGTATCTACTATAAGGTCCTATTATACAATTACTACCACGGTTATAGGTTTAAGAAGTTAAATAACATGCTACTAAAAGTAGCCACTACGACGCCGTTAACGGCAGCAACCACTTTAAGGTTAAGTGGAGATATAAGTATACAAGATACTGACTTACAACCAGTTACGGTTGGGCAGCTATAGGAAATTATTAATAGGTTAAACGAGAACAACCAAATACTTAAGGAAAGACTTAATGGGATTGGAGCAGCAAAGGTTAAATTACTTTTAATTAAATGATTCTTAGGAGAGAGATTAAAGCTTAAAGGATTCCTAATGTAAATGCATTTTAAAGTTATGCAAGAGGGGGCTAAGTTAGCCACGATAATGGATTAGATAGCCTACGCAGGACTATTCCTAACGGGTTGGGCACTTAAATAGTTTAAACCCTACTTAATAGAAATACAGACTAACGGAATAACTACTACCAATTAAGAGGTACGATTTGTGTTTTTTAGCTAGGTAGGATTCGCGGAACGATTAATACAGATATTTAGAGACCTAGAAGCAACAGTTATAGCAGAAAAAAAGCTTTAGGACCTAATACAGCGAACTTTAGTAATTAAGTATACGATATAGTTTTAAATACTTACTATATAGGTCGAATGGAACGATAAGGCGCTTATAGCACAGTATAAATAGGGACTTAAGGCTAAAGTCTAGGACGTAATTATTCTAATAGAAGATGTGGATACCCTAAGGGAATTAATAGATTAAGCGATTAAGATTAATAATAGGATCTTCTAAAGGGAACAGGCTAAAAGAGGCTAAGATAGAGTTTTATAGTTGTATAAGACGTAAAGCACGCAATAACTAAAGCTAAGTTAGAAACTATAGTATGGCGCAGAGCTAATAGACCTAAGTGGTACTAAAGAAGCCTATAAGAGATGGAGTAAGAAACTATAGAAACCTAGAGGTTAAGGATTAAGCGATTATAGGACTAGGGAGTATAGGCTAAACCAAGGATCTTAGTAGCAGAAGATGTTTGAGCGGACTCTATAACAAAAGTAATAGTTTAAAGATAGAGCTTATATAAATTGCGGAAAACAGGGTTATTTCGCTAAAGACTATAGAAGTGGTTAGAGTTACTATATAGTAAAGGGAACTAGACTAGTAGTATATAACATATACGTATAAAGGGATAATAGTGCACTATAAAGAATAAAAGAATATTTAATTAGAAGTTTTGCGTTTTATTATAATAACGCATACTAAATTTATAAAGACGCTAAGTATGGTGCAAGCTATTAGCTATAAGAGCTAGAGTTAAAAGGACTTAAAGGAACTAAAGAGTTAGATAAAGAATAAGATCGACTCTATAAGCTAGATTAAGATATTATAGCAATGTGCGGATAATAATTAGTAATAATAACAATAAAGTTAGAGTACTTATTAATTAATAGCGACGAGGATAGTAAAGGAACTAACTGGGGGTATCTAAACCTTAATAACGTAATAGAAGTAGAGACTAAGACCGCTATAGAGTAAGGTTTAGTAACGGGCATTATAATACCATTAGATACGGCATCTATTGCTTTATAAGACAGAAGGAGTAATATCTAGAGACAATTAAGCAAGCAGATAACTGCTAGTGCTAGCTTACCACTCGATAAAGGCAAAAGGCTAAAGGCTTAAGATTCTTAAGACGAGATAAGAGATAACTAAGATTCTTAAGACGAGATGAGGTACGCTTAAGGACCTATAATAGACGCAAACCGATAGAGCAGGGCAGCAGCTTAGTTTAAAAATATATAAATAAGCTTGGGATAAGTATTCCTAACGGTATAAGATTCTTAAGATAAGATAAGTAAGATTTAAGACTCTTAAGACGAGATAAGAATACTAGTAAAGCCTAATTGGACTAAGGCTGGGGCTAAGCTTAAGTTAGAAGCAAGCTTAGGATTAAAGAATTTAAGGGACTAAGAATTTAGGACACGGATTAGAACACCTATAATTAAAAAGTAAGGAGCTTCCTTATAGATTAGAGAATCTATAGTGCAAATAGTAATTAGATTAGGAGACAGATATATAAACCTAGAAGACTTACTAGATAAACACAGTGTTTAATCTAAAGATTAAAAAGTTAATACAACGATTAGGAAGCAAGAAGACTTTAAAAATCCACTTATAAGACGCGAAAGGAAAGAAACCATAGAGGAATTTAGAGCAAGAATTACCTTATAGTAAGAAAAGAAACTAGATATAAAATCTAGTATACTAGGTTATATAAGGGACAGAGTACCTATATAAAGAATTACTAATAGGCTAAGAATAGGCATACTAAGAGCTAAGTAGCTTACTAAACTGGAAAATAAAGAGGATCTAGGGATTCTAACTAGGTTTAAAGAACGATATATAAAGGGCTATTATAATATAGTAATAAAAAGATACTTTCTTACAGATAAGCCGTATATACTCCAGCAGCTATACTAAAAGTGGTATAGACAAAGGCACAATAACGAGTAGGAAGATTTCTATATGTGGTTAGACGAGAAAGTTATCTAAGACCACCTAATTACGGAAAAAGCGATAAATCACATTAAGGGAGCCTTAATCATAATATTAAAGGATCTAGAGGAATGATTAGAGGACTAGAGAAGCGAGAGACGCATCTTAGTACCTGTAAATAAAGTTATAACGCTTAGATTAACATAAGAAAGGTTTAAACTTAAGAATAAAGATGAGCCGAGAGTTAACCTAAGACACTAAGCGCATTATACGTTGGCATGGATTATATATATAGATAACGCGTGCAATATATATAAAGTACTAAAAGATAAGAACTGGAAGTACCTAGTAAGGATATATTAGGCACCGGATAAGATAAAGTACAGAAACGCTAAGTATATATATAGTTGGTACCCTATAGAAGTTTAAAAATAAGGGGACTTAATACTTTAACCAGGAAGATTCCTTATGGAAAAATGCCTAGATAGACAATAATAGTGGGAATGTCTAGAGAACACCTATCTATGGTATATTAAAGAAAAGAAACGAACTAAGTATTGGCCTAAGTTGGACTAAGTATAAACAGGATCTAGTAGCTATTAGTTAGGAAAAGTAGAGGCCTATAGGACTAAAGGGAGCTAGTGGTAGAGCCTTAGACCCTTAAAGGAATTTAAGGACAATACCTAAATCTAAAAATTAAATGGCAAGATTAACAGTTCGAAGTATTAGTAAATAGTGGAGTAATAAGAAACCATATTTTACTAGCAGCAGTTAAAAGAATGGGGTTACTATATAGACAGAAGGAACGTCCTTACCTATTAGTAACAATTTTAGGAGATCTAATAGCCTATAGAGGAGGTATTATTAATCTTAAAACAGGACCTATTTAGTTAACTATTAAAGGGAGATAAGTTAAGATGTCTTTCGATATATTACTATTAGGGAATAATAAGGCAATACTAAGAATGCCTTAGTTATAGGAATATAATTTAAAGATTAATTGGGTTATAAGTGAGGTTAATATTAAAGATACGCAATAATATAAGATGCGATAATAAACTAAGTTAGTATAGTATTAGGTTAGAGCGATATATAAGGAGACCAATTAAGGATTAAGTTATATACTAAAAAAATACCATAAGTATAGTAAGAAATTATAGTTACTAGAAAGTAAAAAGCTGTTAGAGTATATAGTATAGGACTATAAAATAGAGTTAGAACTAGGAATAAGTCTATAGTTCTTTCTAATCTATAAGCTTACTAAAGAAGAGGGTAGAGCATTAAAAGAGTTTATCTAAGAAAACTTATAAAAGGGATATATTAAACTATTACAATTATTAGTAGGTTATCTAGTACTGTTCGTACTAAAGAAGAATAAAAAACTTAGGTTATGCATTAACTATAAATAGTTAAATAGCATTACCAGAAAGAATAGATATCCTTTACCCTTAATTAGCGAAATTTAAGATAGGATCGGCAATACACAAATCTTTACGAAGATATATCTAAAATGGGCGTACTATTAGATTAGAATTAAGGAAGGCGACGAATGGAAGGCAGCCTTTAGGTTAAAGGAAGGACTATATAAACCATTAGTTATGTAATTTAGGCTTATAAACGCACTAGTAACGTTTTAGAAATATATTAATAACGTATTAAGAGAACACTTAGATAAATTTGTTATGGTATATTTTAATAATATTATTATCTACTTAATAAGTAAGGAAGAATATAGAGAATATATTAAATAGGTTTTAAAGAGACTATAAGAAGAATAAATGCTAGTAGTAATTAAGAAATGCGAGTTCTTTATTAGGAAGATAGATTTCGTCGGATTTATTATTAAACTAGGCTAACTTAGTATAGATCTAAAGAAGATTAAGGCTATAGTAAATTGGCAAGAACTAGAAAATGTAATATAGTTAAGGTTATTTTTAGGGTTCTGCAATTACTATAGAAGGTTTATAGCTTAATAGTTAAAGGACATTAAGCTACTTATAAAATTAATAAAGAAAGAAGAACTATGGGCATAGGGAGAGGAATAAAAGGAACTGTTTAAGAAGATTAAGCTGTTGTTTACCTAGGAGCCAGTTCTTAAAATCTATTAGCTATAACTAGAGACAGTAGTTAAGACGGATGCATTAGACTATGCACTAAAAGCGTACTTCCTATAGAAACATTAAGATGGATGGCACCTAGTAGCATACTATAGTTGGAAGATAATACCACCAGAACTGAACTATAATATCTATAATAAGGAGTTATTAGGTATAGTTATAGTATTAAGGGAATAGAGATCATTCTTATAAGGTATAAAGAAATTATTTATAGTTAAGATAGATTATAAGAACCTAACGGGGTTCCTAATAACGAAAGAACTTAATTATAAATAGGTTAGATAGGCAGAGATGCTTGCAGAATACTATTTCGAGATTTAGTATACTAAGGGTACAGAAAATGTATAAGTAGACGCTTTAAGTAAAAAGGCTAAACTATAAAACGATAATAAGCTATTAGGGGCTTTGTTGCGAAGAGATATAGACAAATTAATTAGGTATAATTACCCAAAGATTATAGTAATATAAGAAAAGAAGATCTATAAATTACTAGAGAGTAATTAGATATAAAAGATCCTAGACGCATAAATAGAGGATCTAGACTTAGAGTAGTATAAAAATTAAGAAGTAATATACGTGCCTAGGAGTATCGCAAAGGAGTTTATTAAGTTATTTTATAAAGGACTAACTTAAGGACACAATGGAGCTATAGGCTTAGTGTTAAGACTTTAAGAGGAGTATATTATTAATGGAATTTAGAAACTAGCTAGGTAAATTATAAAAGAATGTCTAAATTACTAAAGGAATAAACTAACAAAGCATAAGCTATATAGAGAGCTATAACCTATCGAAATACTAAAGAGAATATAGGAGGTTATATCGTGGGACTTTATTATTAAGTTACTAAAGTTAAGAGATCCTATTACTGGACAAGATTATAACGTGATCTTAGTAATAGTAAAATAAGCTTATAAAGTAGGGATACTTTATAGCATGTATAAAAGAAATATTAGCGGAAGATATCGCTAGAATCTATATTAAAGAAGTATTTATAAGACATAGAGTACTAAGCAAAATTATATTGGATAGAGATTTAAGATTTATAGCAGTATTCTAGGAAGTATTCTTAGTAGAGTAAGGAGTTTAAGCAGTAACTTCTACTATATATTATCCGCAGACAGACGGTTAAATAGAAAGATTAAATTAGATACTAGAACAGTATTTAAGGCATTATATTAATTATGCATAGAATAATTAGGTATTGCTATTACCAGTTATATAGTTTGTATATAATATAACACTATAGAAAGGAATAGGCATATTACTATTTAAGGCGAATTACGGATATAAGCTAAGGACCTTATTATCGCTATAATAAGTAAAGAAAATAAGTAGCACAGCTAAATAAAGAATAGAGATATTAATAAATCTTTATATAAACCTTATAAAAATAGTTAAGGTAGTACAGCAAAGAATAAAAAGGTACTATAATACTAAGAGATCTAAGGGACTAGATCTTAAGGAGGGAGATAAAGTATAGCTACTATACAAAAATTTTAAGAGTTAACAACTAAGTAAGAAGTTAGACCACGTTAGACTAGGACCCTTCGAAATTAAGAAAAAAAATTTATTAGTTATATTTAAGTTAAATCTACTAGCTAAAATAAAGATCTACCCTATATAGTATATCGCAATACTAGAGCTAGTATACAGGAATATTAAGCCACCGGTTTATAAAGCAGACACATATAGAGGATAAGAAGAAGACAAATAGTAAGTTTTAAAAATCGTTAGTTATAAGAACATAAATAATAAAATATAGTACGAAGTAAAGTAAATAGGCTATAATAAGACTACCTAGTAACTACTAGAGAACCTAAAGAACGCTATAGGAAAGGTATAGGAGTATTAAAAGAGAAAAGGTCAGGCAATATTAATAAAGGAAAATCGCCAAAGAATAAGTTACCTAAGGGGGACCTAGAAGAGCGACTGCCGAACTACTTAGAGTTGTTTCCTTCGCTATTAAAAGAGAATCCGTTCTTTTATTACTAAGTTCCTATAAACCTTATTCTATAAGTTTCCACTCCTTAAAATAAACCTTCTTATAAACCTTCTTAAGATAAATTAACTAAGTAGATGCAGTAAGACGAGAATTAAGAGCCCATTGCTAAGCATTAATAGCCTCCTTCTTAGCGTTACGCGAATGATGAAGTTCCACTAGGGCAACAAACAGTTTATTATTAAGCTTCGCAGCGGCAAATTAAATATAAGACCTTATAACAAATTACTTAGGGAACTTAGAGACTATTAAGAGTCATAGGACGCGTATACTTAGCGTTAGAAATTAAACGAACATCGCAGGACAATCGGACGTTTGCTTTAGTGCACTCTATATAAAAAGAGGGCTGTTAAGACAAAGGACTCGCTAACGTAACATAAACTAACCCCTCTTTTACATAATGAGAATACGGAGATAGCATTACTTCACCAAGTAATAGTATAGAAGAGACTATACGCGTATAACAAAAGGTTAAAGAAAAAGAAGGTGCTTTAGGTATTATAAGTAACAATATTAACCAAATTAATTAAACGGATATTATACCTCTAGTAAACGACTTAGAGATACTAGGTATCTTTAAGGACGAAGATAAAGAGGAGGGAGATGGTATTACGAACGCTTTAAGTATAATATTATAACTACTTAGAAAGAAGTTAGAGGAAGCTAGTTGGTTAATATAGGCACGGTTTAGGATAGAACCTGTGGAACTATGTAACAAGGAATAGTAAGCAGAGTCACGTGATATAATCTGTGTAATCTGTATAATTTACAAGATCTATAACAAAGCGAATAGAGCAGATAGAATAGATAAAGTAACGACTTTCTTAGGAGTATAGTTGTGTATTTAAGGACCCTTAGTCCCTACCTAGATAGTTCCTTCCTTATAGTAATTCTTAGAATATAATTAGAGTTAATTTATTAGGCAACCACTCCACCAGTTATTATTATGTTATTGACTTCCTGCAATTCCTATATACCCAGCCTATTAACAAGCCTACTGTAGTATCTACTATAAGGTCCTGTTATATAGCGGGTAGGATAAAGCACTTAATAGTTTTTACTAAACAATTTATGTGGTCCTCCGCATAGTATACACTTTAGGATCTATCCTTAGCAGTTATTATAATAATGTCCTTCTTAAGCGCATCTAGCATATACTTGCGGTCTTATATATGTAAATGCTTTATATCCTAGTGTCTAACACTAATAGCATTATATTAGACCGCTTTTAGGTTTATAGGTTCTAATGTAGGCTAATTCCCCTATAATATAAAAGTATTAGTCCTACAGCAACCATACTGCTTTACTACTTTTAGTAACGTATACAACTATTAATCTATATACCTTTCCTATATCTTTTTTACTAAGTCATCCTATCTAGGCTATATATACATTGTTCTCTTTTCCTAGCACCTCTACTACTTTATCTTAAATCTTTCCTTCCTAGTTAAGAACTGCTGTTTAATTAGCGTTGTTAATTTTTACTAAATAGAGCTAGTCTCGCAGCACCCAAACACTAGGTGCTAAGGTCTTTTAGGCCGCTTCTTTTATATATTAGAGCTTAGCTTTATTCCTATAAGTTATCTTAATACATACGGGGTTTCTAGGGTCTTTAATCACTGCTATACAGCGCCAGCTCTCGTGGCCTTCCGTTAAGCGTATACCACTTTTAATTACTTACCTAATTACCCCTAGTTATGCTTTATTCTTATTTTCTTCTTTAACTCTAGATATATTAACTATACAGTACAGCGTATCGGTAATAGTTAATAGCATAGTATTCCTTAAAGGGAAGGATGTTAGGTTATTTAGTTAACTATTTAGCAGCGTATGGGCAACCTCCGCGTACGACGGATCCGCGCTCGGTAGTGCTTAAATATTGGACAATTAGGTCTAGATCACCTCTATCTTTTCCATAACCTCTACTCTAAGTATATTAATCTACTCTATAAACATTTTGGTAAGAGCTTTAATTTAGTTCGCTTATATCTCTTTTTGCTCCTCTATTGCCCCTAGTAGTAATATAACTAGGTTAGTTAGCACCTTAATATACTTATTTAATGTTGCATTTGTCTTCTTAGTTGTTAATTAATTTACCGTAGTGGCTGTTATTACCAATCGCTCTATTCTCTTTTCAGCCATTATAAGGTTTCTTGTTAACAGTATTTAATCCTTAAAGCGTAAGTTTTTCCCTATACGCTTCAATCGTGGTGCACCAGGGGCTACTGCTGCCACGTAAACCGTATTTTCTATATCGCTTTCGTAGCTGTCGACTTCAAGGGCCTTAGTTGTCTTAGCGCGTCCCTAACGCAGTTAACGCGTCAAGCCTCCTTCCACCTCTGCCGTCTCTATCTTCCCGTTCTCAACTTGGCTAACGTGACAGTGTCCGTATAGGGTAGGCGTAAGAATAGTATAATAATATAGAAAAGAATCACCCGCATTTCTCCCTAAGTCAACTAAGATGGTAGAGCTTTTGCAGAGCTTTGGTAGAACTTAAGGTTTTAAAGTTCGTCACGTGGATTCTGCCATAACTTACCGCGCGCAAGTTTTTTTTAACCAATCAAAGGCTGGCTTGGCGAGGGTTTGAAAATTTGGACACCCATACACCTAAAAGTAATAGACCACTCGTACCTCGGGTCAATAAAATTTTACATATGTTTATTAAGTAATAAGTTAAGCATTTTATAAAATTGGGAATTGGAATTTGTGCTTTATATAGTGTTTTTCATATTTTTAGGTAGTTTTGGGATGAAATTTTTATACTATGCTATATACTATATTTTTTACGTTTTTATTTTATAAAGCGCTTAATTTATTACTTAATAAACCATATTTAAAATTTTATATAAATAGCTATTATAGTTGTTAAGATATAAGCGTTCTAAAAAGACGTATTTTAGTGTTTTTTGGTGCGGATTGGGCGGTGTGCACGAGGTGGGGCCGTGCACAAGGTGGGAAGGACTTCTATGGAACAGGAGCTGGAAGCTACGTGCCGAGAACCTTATTTCAACTACTATACTATGGTATCAGGCATATATTTTGTGTGTGGGTCTTCAGCTGCAGGGAGCCCTGTAACGCACAGATAATACAAAATATATGCCTGATACCATAGTATATATACCTTACAATGTTGAAATGGGCCCTGCGGTTATCGATAAGGGACTAGCCAATCGGAGAACCTGGCTCAATGCAAGTGCCCAATTAAATCCAGTAGCGAACTCTCTAAGGACCCCAACGTTGTAAGGGATAGCTTGCAAATTTAACGCGCTTACCGATAAGGAGGAGTTCCATATTTAAAAGTCGTCAGATCTACCGAACAACAGCCTCATATTCAGATTTGAGCTCCATTTCGATTACAATATGAAACCTCCATATGGAGATGCAACCGAACAACCCCTTAATTCGGCTAACCATCTTCTATACAAAACAAACTCACTGTATTATTTTACAATGTTTTTACGCTCCTAGATGGCATCGATCCTTTTTCAGGGCGCCATCTACGGCGTTATAATCTAAGTATTATCCTTAAAGCGTCCTACAAGGTCAGGATAGGAAAGTTATACGTGCGTTTTGAATTTAAAGCCAAAACATCTATGCTATAGCAATAAAGCTTTAGCTTTCTTATTGGGTATCGCCTCCGCTGGCACGTCACTAACGTCCTAACCCTAAAACTCGCCTGACATTGCGTGCTCTAAGACGGTCTATCGACCGGATCCATTATAATTGCAGAATTAAGGCCGAACACTATCTCCTCTTAGCGCGTACAATAAGCCCTCCCACTCAAACTACTTATCGAAAATGAGGAATGGGGAGATATATTACAGGTGCCAGGCACTGTACGGCGGATGCAGCTGCGACGGGTTGCCGCTATCGGAAAAGTGACCGCGGACATGGTAGCCTACGATTACGAGGATTACGTTAACACCTAATTCTCTTACCGCTAGCGGCAGAACTCTGCCCCACCAAAAGCCTTGTCGGCAGGGTCGGATTATTACGTGCAGGACTCCCGGCGGAATTGTCAACAACCAAACTTCTATATCAACCTCCATCTACCGTCTTGCAATTCCACAACCTCACCTTTATCGTTCACAATGCCACCACCCAGCTCCAAGCCCCGCGAACCTATCGTTGGTCCGGAGGACCCCGAACCGCCCTTCCCGCTTAAGTTGAAAGGGAAAGTGATAAAAGGGTTCGGACGAGGCAGCAAAGAGGTATGCCAACCCTTTCACCCTACACGCGTTATTTTCCCTCTCCCAATGCGCCAATTACGCTCTCCTCTCCCCCTTTCCCTTCTCGCAACTCGTCCCCCAGGCTCAGGAACCGTCCTATCTGAAACTCCCTCTCCCTCTCTGCACGCACCTCCAGCTAAAAGCTGCCCCCCCCCCCCCCCCCCCTCCCAAAACAGCCAATCCCAAGCCTCACCCTGTCCCACCGCCCCCCGCCCGCGCACTTTGTCTAGCAAAAGAGTGAACAACATAGCTAACACCCACCCTCTCTGCACTAGTAGCTTGGCATCCCAACTGCCAACATCCCCATCTCGGGCCTCAGCGTCGGCGGCAACTCCTCCCTCGACTCGGGGATCTACTTCGGCTGGGCGGGCCTCGACTTCGCGTCCCCGCCCACCCCTCCGCCCGCCCACAGCGCCGCCGCACGCCGGCCCTCGGCCGACCTGATGGCGTCCCCGCCCTCGGACGACCCCGCCCTCCAACTCGACACATCTGCCATCTTCGCGGCCCTCGCCCGCGAGGACGAGGAGCAGGCCGCGGCCGGCCGCGGCCGCGTGTTCCCCATGGTGATGTCGCTGGGCTACAACCCCTTCTACAAGAACACGGTGCGCAGTGTTGAGGTGCACATCCTGCACGACTTCGCGCGCGACTTCTACGGCGCGCGGCTCAGTCTCGTCATCCTGGGGTACATTCGCCCGGAGTACGATTATGTGAGTAAGGAGAGCCTGATCGAGGATATCAGGACCGATATCCAGGTTGCGGCGAGGAGTTTGGCGCGGCCGGGGTATGTGCGGTATAGGCAGGATAGGGCGCTGGTGGAGTTTGACGATGTGGAGGATGAGGAGGTTGGAGAGGAGGAGAAGGGGGAGGTGGTGAGTTGACGGTGGTGAGGGGAGATAGGCACACGGGGGTAGTGTGTTATAGGGAGGAGTTAGGGAGTCTTCGCCCTTCAGCCTCTTTCTAGAGCCGGGAGGACTAGGATCGGCAAAATCGAGGCTCGGCTAGGCACAGCATGTAGATTAAACTTGGTATTGATACGATGCATAGATATAGATCAATCGCAACCCAACCCAGGCATATCTCTATCCAGATTTCTATGGCCCCATCCCAGCAGAAAGCAGACCCGCAATCACATATCCTGAAAATGCCATTAACCGTCGGTCCAAGCGGATCGACAATGTACAAGCCCGTCATAGAAGCGAAGATATAATAAGGAAAAAAACCCCAAAAAATGTGGCAAAAGTCGCCATACGCACATGCTTTTATAATTTCCCAATTTCCCTCCAATGGCCTTAAATATACCCGGATGCAGCAGCAACTGAAGGCCAAGTCTCGTGTGCATTGACGCTATGATCTTTTCCTGTGCTTTTTTAGTTGTGGTGCGTCGAAGCTTTGTTTCTGAGGTATTTGAGAGAGGCTGTGCTGTAGCAGAGAGCCGTAGGCCGCATAGTCACGCATAACGCCGGTGAACGCCGAAAAGCACATGGTAAGGCAACGAGGCAGGCGAGGTAATAAATCGAAAATCCGGATATGGTATAGTGCGACAAACGACTACTCGTCGGGAAAACTCGGGTTGGGCTGATGTCCGAGCTCTGTGAATAACGAAAGTAGCGAAGTTGGGCGAAAGGAGTTCCTTTAGCCGTTTCATATTTCCGGCAAGATCTGCGGAGGATAACGTTAGTTGTGGCCTATGAGGGGAAGGTGAGGGTGGATAGGGGGAGATGGAGATAGGAGGAGAAAGGGGGATGGGGTGGTTAAAGCGAGGAAAAAACGTACACTCATAACAATCAGCATAGGCATATCGAAAATGTCTCTCTTGATCACCCACTGGCACATGCACTGCACCATACCCTCTCTTTCCCCGAGTCTATACATGCCTGACTCGCCACCGATCGAGCTCTCCAGCTTGACCGGCGGATCCGCCTTGACACCCTTGCCCTCGTTGGCCGCGAGCTCCTCCAGCTTCATCATGTCCTCCTTCGTGCGGTACTTGAGCAGCTTGATGGAGCGCAGCGCGGAGCCGCGCGAGTCGCAAAACGCCATCTGCGCAAAGTCCTCGTAGAACTGCACGACGGAATCTTCGTCCATTAGCTCGGCGATTGAGACGGGGCGCGGGCCCGTGTCCTGTTCTTGGCCTGCGAGCAACGGCGTCATGGCGCCGCGAGACGTGCTCCCGCTGGTATTCGCTGATTGAGAGCCGCTAGAGCTGCCCCAGTTGATGTTTGCGTTCGGATCTTTGCCTAACAGCACTTCACGCCGCCAGCCGGTAAGGATGCTGAATTCTTTCCCTACAGCTGCCACTTCGCCTGTCCGACGGCATATGATAGTTGGCGTGCCGATTTTCTCGATCGAGTCTTCGTAGGTAAGCAGTTGGCGTTGCAGGTTCTTCTCGCCGAACACGAGATCTTGATCCGTTAAATCCTTAGTGCAAGCAATGAAAGATGGGCGGATTGCAGCAAGTGCTCTAGCAATCCGTATCTCTTTGTCTTTGGGGAATCGCTCCCGAATAAGTCCGAAGAAGCGGTGGAAGCCACTGGTGTAGGGATAAGCTTTTGAGATACCTTCATAGATGGCGCTGGTGTCGCGGCGCCGTTTTCGAGAAGCAGCGTTTCCTTGAAGTGGGTGGAGGGCAATACTTGGGCGGGGCTGCGATTGTATCGCTTGCTGCGATTGAGGGTACTGAGGCGGTTGATAAACTTGCGGCTGTTGCGGCCGATTGAACGCTGGTGAGTGTTGCTGCATATGCTGCTGGTTCACGGGAGCGAAAAAAGTGGCGGGAGACATAGGACCATTGTCGAAACCCGCCCCGAGATCTGCACCTGCCGATTGAGGACTGGCACTTGACAGGCTACTTGGACCTGCTCCAATGGCATATGCGTGAGGACCGTTGAGCCCATCGTTGCGAGGAGCGTCAATATTTGCGATAGGGGTGTTGTGCGGTGTTTGTACTTGAGTAACACTCCCCTGTCTGGATTGTGTGTTCTGCCACTCCGTGGCAGGAAGACCGTCCGGCCCAAATGCTAACCCAGCAGTCATACCTCCCTGGTTCTCAGCAAAACCTGTTGAAGTTGCCATTTGCGGGTTGAACATGTTTGCTGCTTGGTTGAGAGGATTCATCATGCTGTTGTCGCTGGGTGGTGTGTCAGCTGCACCTGAAGACATATGCCCAAGCATTCCAAACTCTAGAGCACCGTAGTGATTGCCAAAATTCAAGCTTGCGATATCGAAGTTGAACAACGCAGGATCACTGGGGTCAAAGAGCGGTCCGCCGAAATGATGCATTGGGGTAGCATCTGCCTGAGACGCTTGAGGCATCGAGCTGGGAGCATTTTGTTGAATAGGAGGCGTCCGTTGATTAGGATTCGAGCTGTAAGGAGGTGAAATGGGAGTTTGCTGGTTGCTAAACGAGTTCATCACTGCGCTCTCCTGCATTGGAGGGGGTAATGGTCCCTGTGAAGAACTCTGCGGATACATATTGAAATTGCCCGGCTGAGGCTGTTGGTAGAAGTTCGATTGTTGGCTGAGTGGTGTTCCTGAGTTGGGAACAGATATTTGTCCGGGCATGGCTGGTGGTTGGCTCCCGTTTAAATGATGATAATTACTGCCGATGCCAGGCATGAGAGCTTCATTTGGGGCGTCATGAAGATACTTGGCTTTCTTTCTTACGCCGTCCATGCAAGCATCCTGGAGACCACGCTTGATACACCTGTGGCATGGCCGTTCGTCGCCTGATAGATATTCACAGTTAAATCAACAGTATCGCATGGGAAGTTATCCAATAACGAAGGAATAGGTCTCTTGGATAGGCTCTCCTTTTCAGGGCCCAAACCACGAAGGAATTGAAAAACTAACGTACCGCAGGTAAGATGCGCCCTCTGACACGCATAGCATGCTCTCCTCGCTTTCTTCCTCCTCGGTCTCAACGGGTCCTTTGCATTGGAAGCTAGCTTCTGGCCATTGCCCGTCTGTTGCGCAGGCGAAGCATCGCCGGAAGCACGCTGGCCCTTCTGTTCGGCCATGTCGTTCCCGTCCTGATCTCCACTGTAATCCGGTGAGGGAGATGCATCTTCGGCGTCTGAGGTGGTCATAATATCTTGCCCAAGGAACACACGCTCCGCACCAAGGCAAAGATCCTGTTGCAAGCTACCGCTGCTTGTAGACGCACGTTTATTCTGCGTGCGCCCGTCAATGTTGCCTCGGATGGCCCTTTTTCCCGGCGCAACGGCTCAGCCAATGTGCGCAGAGGGTGCGGGCTAGCAGCGCCCCAGTTAGGTGTTTTGAGAAATGCGATCACGCGTGCGCAGGTTCGCAAACGTGAACTGCGGTGCCACAATCCCAGCTGCGGGACGAGGCCAATGGTGGAGGCGGCTGGCTTGCTGCCCAATGGATGGTGGCGTCGGCACGGCCTTCTAATCCGGCACGTAGGAATGGAACAATGCGGTCGTTGTACAAGCCCGGGGTCCATGCAATCGAGGGAGCATTCCAAGTCGCGCGCTCATTATGATGAAGTCAACTTGGCGCTGCCCATGCTGCCGGAAACGCAAAAGCTCTAGAGTGGAAGGCGATGCGCAAGATGAGGCGCGCGCGCGCTGAAGGGAAGCTGGGCCGCACGCAAGGCACGCACGCAAGACGCAGAGTGAAAGGGAGAGGGTGGAGGGCGCTGAGGAGGGAGCCGACACAGCCTTTTGATGCTGTGGGACACCCGGTGGTTAGTTGTGTGTGTGTGTGTGTGAGCTGAAGCACGTCTCTTTGCCGAGGAGGTGAGGGAGCGAATTGTGGACGAATTGGGAGAACTGATTGGGGAGTCGTCGGGAATAGCAGTGGCAAGTTCAAGAGGGTTCTAAGGGCGCAATACGTACAGGATGCGTTAGACAGCTTGATCGGTCGCCCCGCAATTGTCTGGTGGTTGAGGAGGTTGGAGTTGAGAGAGAAGAAGAAGCGCGGGCCTCGCTAGACTCGAGGATCTTGCGGTGATTTGCTTCGTGCGGGCTGGCCCTCCCGCTGCCCTAGGCCGAGTAGTTACCGAACGCCCGAGCGATGTTGTTTGCCTGCCTGCCTTGGCTCCTCCTATCAACCTCCACCAACGCCTTCCTGGGCAAAACATTACTCCACCTCACACCGTCCGCCACCCAAAAGCAAAAACACCATACATCACTTCAACATCAACTACCATCATCAAACTCCCACTCCGTTGCACCCTCCACGCCCCTGCACTGCTCTATCTCGCCGTGTATCCGGCTGGCCACGTTCCCTCGCTCCGGGGATCTCACACCTCCCCAATCGCACCGTCCCGTCCTGTATTCCGCGCGCTGGCGTGGCTTTCCTCGTGGCGTTGCTACTCGTCACACAGAAGGATCCACAGGCAGGCTTCAGGTTGTGTCACGTGGCCAACAGTAGTAGCAGCAGCAGCAGCAGCAATAGCAGCTCAAGAAAGCCGGATTACAACGAAAGGCCACGGACTATCCTGCCGTGCAACTCCCCATACATAGTCTCATCCACTCGTCTCCCCCATCACCTGCTCCCCACCCCGTTTCAGACTACCCCGACGCGAATCGACTGTTGCCCCTGAGCCTCTTCCCATACCGATAGAAGAGGAAAGGAAATCTATGGGTAGCGCAGAGTCGTTAGCGAGTCCACGACCTTTCAGCTGGGACGGTCATTCTTACGGCGCCATAGCCAATGCCAGGAAGGCGAGCAGCGAGGTCGCCCATTGATACCCCAAGTCTGCACTCCTTCGTCAGTGACCGCCTTTTCGCAATTGTTGCCCGTCAATGCTGTCTCAAACTCACTGTTGTACATTTGCACGCCGAACAAGGGAAAAGCCGCCCCGAAGCTGGATCGCGCAAAGCTGTTCGCGGCCAGCGCTGAAGCCGCGTACAGAGGGTACTGCGACGAACGTGTTAGTAATTGGCCCGTGGTCCGACTTCGGAGGGCTTACACAGTCTACGAGGAAGGTGAAGACGCCAGAGTAGACCCAGATGACACTACGTCACGGGACACTGGTCAGCAGTGCTCTCATTTATTGCCGGCGGCTGCATTTCCACGGAATGGACATCAGTAGTGCCTTACCCAATACTAAAGATGGCCGAGAATATTATTGGAACTGCAGGTGATCAGCTTTTTATTATTTCGAAATGCGTGGCATGCTTCTGTACCTATCCAGTGCACCTATAGGGCAAGGTTAGCAGTAGCTCCGAAGCCAGCATGTCAGATCATCATCGACTCACCCATGGATATGTGGTCCAACCAAAACCTGCGCGAATCAGGGTTAGCAGCATATTCAACGTCAGGAGGCCATCCCTAGCCTACCGAACAGTCCAATAGGAACTAGAAAAGCGCCGTATATTGTTGGAGGGAGCCGAAATTCTGGTTCAGACCCCCCAGGCTCGCCTCCCTGCGCCTCCCGCCGGCGCACGAGCCGTGCATAGTTCCTCCGCCATAACGGATCACTCGATATACCAAGGACCATACCCACAAACAACCCCAAAAAGGTTAAACCCGTCTGTGAGATGGTGAAGCCGTGATTTTTCTCGAACACTAGCGGGAACGCACCGAAGAAGAGATACAGGATTCCAAGGAGTATCGCAGACAGTATGCAGAGGTTTAAACACTGATGACAGGTCAGATCTTTTTTTTCGCTCACATTCGTTTCAGAATGTTTGCTTACGCACCATTGGCTCAAAAATAAGTAGCTGGAAGGGTCGAATACAGGACCACAGCACCGTTTTAGGAATTGATCGCGAGAGCCTCTCAATGGGCGCCTTCCACGCCTCATTTCCAGTTTCTTTTCGTAATCTTTGGGCCTTCAGACGTAGGAGGACCGGGTGGTATGTTTCGGGGACGAATAAGATGATTAGGCTAAGCTGTACTCCCGCCCAAATCAACAGGACGTAAAACGACCATCTCCATGTAGTATACTGGTTGATGAAGCCTCCAAGAAGAGGGCCTAGTTCCGGTCTAAACAAGCCAAATTAGCTCATGCATCCAAATTTCGTGTTGCCCAAGCCCAGTTAACAGTTATGCCGAAGCAGGGAGAACTTCCACGACATCTTATCAGACAATCTGAAAGCCCTTAATCCCCGCGGAAGCTCTCTGAATATGTAATCGCCATGAATGCAAGGCAGATCAACGTTGAACTTACCCAATAAACGGCGCTGCAGTATATACCATCATTGGTGCCGAGAGTTCAGATCTCGTAAACATATCCCCGACGGTACCGCCGGCAACAGACAAGAAAGCTGAGCCGGACAGACCATCAAGGAATCGACACACAAGCATGGTTGCGATATTTGGTGCCACAGCACATGGGATAAGCCAGATAAGGAAAAAGAGATACGAGTAAATGTAGATGGGCCGGCGCCCGTAGAACTGTGGATCAGGATCTGCAGTCAGTTATTGAACGCAGGGACTTGCCGTCTCAAACGACGTATTTATGACACCTACTTCTGATAAGGGGCTAAGCACCATAGGGCCTATGCCTAAGCCGACAACGAACAGCGAAAGCCCCAGGGTAGCTATCTCCCGTGAGGTGTGGAATTCCGTAATCAGCTGACCATACGTGGTAGTGTATAGTGACGAAGCACATGTCCTGCCATACAGCTTATTAGTTCTGCAACTCCGCTTCATTTATCTCAACACTTTAATGACGCTTGAGAACAGCCAGCATGACACTTACACGCAAACTGAGCTGGCCGATACAACCAACACTATGAGCCATCGCCGTAATTTTGGCATGCTCCGTGGATTCATCGGATCATCATCGCCATCCCACGTCACCTCGAATTGCTTCTCTGCATCCGCAGCAGTGTCACCGCTGGGGATGTTCGGTCGTTCTTCGTCCTCGCTGAAGCAGGTATAACCATCGCCGGCGGCATATGAGCGGTGTGAATAGACCTGTTGTAGAGCATTCGGATGTAATGTGACTGGTCTCGATGATTCCTTTTCTGCTTTAATCGGCCCATAATCTTTTGATTCTTCTTCTTCTTGTGTGCCATTGTATCCTGATTTATCTTCTTCGTCGCCAACATCTGCAATGATTGGGTTCTCTTTCTCAAAGTCTACTGACCGACCCCCCGCTCGTGCTACCCCAGGACTACTACTCGTGCTCGACCTCGATGACTCAGCCATTGGGGAAAGTGATACCGAACCTGTATCTAAGGCAAGAGCGCCAAAAATGTTCAATGCCTTTGCTAACGCACTTCTAGCGACGGTCGGTATATATATATAATGATACAAGAAGAGAGTAAAGCAATTCTGCGTGGCGAAACTGATGTTTTTCAAACCTTGAGTCTCGCGGAAATAAGGAATTATCGCCGCATGTACCTAGGTAGTGTACAGGAGCGCAGAGGTGAATACATAAATATAAAGGGTTCTGGCCAGTGAGGATGAGCCAAGAAGGCTGAGTAACTCGGGGCATTATGAATGAAGACAGAGGTAGCCACCATGGTGAAGGGGTCACGATGACCAAGCGGCCGAAGGGATGGCGAAAGACTGGCGGATAGACGTACTAGACTGCTTAGTCGCAAGGCTGGAGTTTTTTTTTCCTATCAAAACTGCTGTCGGGGAACGTCATCGGTAGGTAAAAAGCTTGTCATTCTCTGCTTAAGCGAATGCTTGTTCAATGGTTCTGCAGGTTTTGCCGAAATCTCCTCCCGCTCGTTTCAACCTCCCCAAACAGCTGTTTAGTTGGGACAATTCCAACGTTGCTGTGAGGTTGACGAACTCTTGAAGACCTTACCGCTGACTGCTGCTGACAATTGCTGGTCTTGTGTACTTTCAGTCAATAGAAGAATAAGTCCCCGGCCCAACGTTACTAATCCTGCGGCATAATGTTGATCTCACCTAAACTTCGGACTTTTGAAGACACGATACCGAGCCCGAGGCGAAGAGTGTCATCAGAGTTAGCTGAAATAGCCACTCTCCGAGGTCCAGACCACTGTTCGTCTTCTGGACGTCGAATGTCAATGTTAAGATTGACACAAAACTCAGTGTTTGTTGTGCTGCGAAAGTAGCCGATAATTGTGCCGAAGCCCTGCAACCAATTCTAGCATGAATATGCTATTGGAGAATAGGAGCCTGGGGCCTGTCAAGGAGAATTTGTATCTGCCGAACTCTGCAGTCACCGCTCAAGGCTATATACGGGAGTATCAGAGTTCCTTCAGATTCGATGTGGCTTTCTGAGCAATGTAACCGAACTATAACCCCAACCAAGGAACGCGTGCCTCAGCATCTTGACTATGTCACCTTCCTTGCATGGACTCCGAGCATGATGAGGTGAAATATTCGCATTATGTGCTCGCGGGAAAACTGTATATAACTAGCAGCGCAACGTATTACATTTCGATGTCCAAATAGTGTTGGCACCTGGCGGCGATTCCACTGGGACGGGTGCAGGCAACATCGTTGAAGAGCCTGCAGTCTTTTTCAATACGGCGCTTGGCAAGGCTTGGAGGTTTCTTGGCTAGCGCTGAAAACATCTTCCACCATTAGATTTACATCCAACAATATTGTTGCCTCCGCAGAAAAAGGCAGAGCAAATTAGCGTGTTACGAAAGCCATGCTGGGTTGAGCAGTTGCTCAGCTAAGTTGCTGCAATCATCGAAGTTTGAATTTCTTCGCAGCATCAACCAATCCGATGGGATCCGTAATGAGAAGTCCGTGCAGGAACTAAGTAGCGAAATTTACGCTATGGATCTTCACGGCAGCGGACGCTTGGACCTTTAAACGAATAGCCTATTGGGCAGATCATTGCAGGGGCATTTTCGCCTTGGTCATACGCGATGCTTTCAGTACTTTTCAGTACTTTGCCAAGCCTATGCTCTTAGCTGATACTCTTAACAAAAGACTGAACTTAATACAGAGTATTAGACTAGCAAGCGGCTATGAAGGCCCAGGCCATAACAGCTTCTCGTTTCTCAAACGGCGCTTTCTTTATAAAAGGAGCGCATGAGGAACGGAAGTCTTCCAGAGCGGCGTATGCGGCGTGTGCGGCGCAGGCGGCGTAGATGAGACAGAAGGCTTGAAAGGATTAAACACGTTTCAGTTTTGTTAGATTTCCTGCGGGTTATATTCCGCCGAGCGGTGGTGGAAAGGCTGGAGACCTGGAGAGCAGCGCATCCAGAGCCTGCCCCCGTGCCAAGCTAGGCCAAGGGTGGACCAACTGTGACCGAACCAATCAATCTTCCACCTCATCTCTTCTTACGATGACAGCACGGTCGGCAAAGCCGTCCTGTTCGTAAAACCCTTCCCGCAGGATCTCTTGGCTTATTCGCTCCATTTGCCAAGCCACATCGTATCCCACGATGGTGTCCAACAGCGCTATCAGGCCTTGCGCCCCCTATACAACTACTTATACATCTCTAGACCCTTAAACCCTATGGTCCTGCATCCTCCCCTCACTCCCGGTCCTTAGTGACCCTGTGTTCTTGCACAATTCCTTTTGTCTACTGTGACTTGCCAACATTGCCATGGTATCTTTGAGGGGACCAAGATCAGCTCCATGGATGACAGGCTTCCTCGCTGTGTCCGTCACCCTCATACTGCTAACTTTACTCTTCGCATACCAGTTGCCCTCTCGAATCCCTGTCTTTCCTGGCACACACTTTGAGGAGTATGCATTACTTGATTTACGGAATTTCTGTCATTGTCTAACCTCGCCTAGATCTATACCCAGCACCCACAAGGCGCCTATCTCGATCCAGGAAATACTCCGACTACTTTACGCTCCCCTCAAGTTCTCTCCGAACACCCCAGCTTTCACCGACGATGACGGGAAAGTGTACAGACTTCCGGAGAATCAGGTCTACGACACAAAGCTCGGGAAGAAAGTCTGCATACTAGATCTAGAGACTCGCCCATTAGACAAGAAGGATCAACTCATGCACGATGGCGATTATAGCTGGAAGGATCTTGACTATCTCTCTGGTGGAGTACTGAACCACTACACCTATGGTACGGATCTCGCCAACCTAGGCTTCAATACAGCGACTGATTCTCTTGATTCTCTTTAGCGATGATACATGGCTATGACTACAAATTTATCAGAGCCGCCTCATTCAAAGATCGCCACAACACCTGGATCAAGCCCAGCTCAATCGCGAATGTGCTCAAAGAATATAAATTTGTCATCTTTCTCGACGCCGACGCCGCCTTCCACCAAATGCACATCCCTATTGAATGGCTGCTGAACTACTGGCAAATCACACCCGACATCTCCCTCGCCATGGCACTCGACCCAGCTGGACCTCCCGGGACCAACGATGACCGATTCAATCGCACGCTTAGCAACACGGGTTTCATCGTGGCGCAGCAGAGCGACCGAACACAGGAGATTCTCCGCGCCTGGCATGAGTGCCCGGACGACGTGCGGTATGATAACTGCTCGCAGTGGAAGGACCCGCTGTTCCACGAGCAGAGTGCGTTCGGCGAGTTCGTGCGCTATGACTACGAGGACTATCTGAAGGAAATTCCGTGCACCGAGGCGAACGGCTACCCTGGTACGCTGTGCAAGGGGGTATTTGTCCGCCATTACTGGTACGGCAAGCACCGCGTAGCCAACGATTTCTCGAACTCAACTATGCAGGCCATCACCGCGCCACTGCAGAAGATGTTCCTGGATCACCACAAGCAGATTGTGCAGGAGCAAACGAAGAACGAGATCGTATGAAGGCTGCAAGACGCTGGGCAAGTTGTCTTTTCCACTAAAGTTTTGATATTTGTGATACCCACGTCGATCCGGCGTGCAGGCATATCCAAACTTCACAATTGAGATATTTATGAGCATGCCAACGCTCAGCATTATTTTATCCGAAGCTCCAAAAAGGATACACAACGATCTACTCGTCAGCTTTAACTTCGCTAGCAGCGAGCGTCTGGTTTTCCCTGCTTGCACCCCCGCTAGTTACCTGGTGACGTGTCGCGACATCCCTTAGCGGATTCTCGGACCGGGTTCTCCAGACGACTTACACGGACGTAGCGGATGGGTTTTGAGGTATTCTGTGGATTGCAGTGAGAAGGAAGATGGAGAGCATTAAAGTTAGCTCAAAAGATATAGCTATGTATGTGTCCCGCTAGGGGACGGTCTAATTACAGGTTAGTTTGACCTTTGAGTCAAGTGATCTCTTGTACAAATATAATAAAAGTTTAAACAAGCCATTCGTACAAGCCTTTTGCATTCCGCGTATCATACTCCTTCTAATCCAATAGTCTCGTAAGCCTCATTCCTAACCTCCAAGAGGCTTGCTCCGAATGATTCTCAGCCGCCTGCTTCTACTCTTAGGCCCAGAAGACGACGTTGCTGCTGTAAATGCCGAATAGAATTCAAGACGTCCTTGTCAAAGGGTCGCAATCAAAGTCGGCGGCCCTCAGAAGTCCCATCATTATTTGTGAATTAAGAAACCTCGCATTTTCTGTACCCGGCTTGTTACCTTTCGTCATCTCGTCATAGTATATCTTGAGAATTGGTTGGTCTAGTTTCTCTTGTTTCGATGGCAAAGTCGCCGTCGGTTTTGCTGCGTCTTTTTTTCTGAAAATGTTACCATTCTTAAGAACAAACGTGCCTTAATAAAAGTTTGATCGCCAAGCTTTGCTGGTGTTTGATTCATAGGGTTGTGGGCCAGGCAGGATGCTGCTTATGGACGAACTACTCTGCGCCTACTGCGCCGGGAGGGTCTCTTCTGGCGGTGTGACACGAATGTGTAAGCACACATGTGAGACCTACTTGTCTTACCACTCCTAAATTGCATCTAAATTTCCTATTTAATATAGTCTCTACCTTTGTTTTTGTTTTCTATAGCTTTAACTACACCATTAAATCTGGGGGTGTGTGTAACCGACTACCGGTACTAAAGCTTGCACTACCTTATAACTCGCCACCCTATTTCTTGCCATCGCATATCTCACTACTTATCTCCATTACCTATTTCTATTACCTATCACCGACTGAGTGGCGTTGTCTACAGTGGCGATTGTGGATCATCGTCGTCATCTTCTTGCTACCACCTCGTATATATATAGACTTTAGAGCTACATTCACAATTAAGTCGCTCGTTCAATTCCCACATTGCAAAAGCTTACAATAGGTACCCTATCCCCTATCTCCCTGCATCCAATAGCGCGCTCAACCTAGTACTGGCTGTAGGGGTGCACCAAGTCCCTATAGCCAAGTACCCGCGCTGCACTACGTATTAGAATCCGCTGGGTGGATTAAGGTATAGAGGGGGTAGAGGGCGGTTTGGATAAGAGGCTCGTCGTAGGCCTTCCGCCTGCGAGGCAGTGCTCTTATCAATATCGAATATTGATTACTGAATTTTCAATATTGAATATTGAACGTCAATGTCAATATCAATATAATATGTTCAATACTGAAAGATATTAAATATTAAAGATTTTTAGAGTTAAGGTGGTAAAAATAAGGCAAGATGTATTAGTAAATAACTCTCAGGCCTGCTCACGATACGTGCGCATTTAAAATTTATTAAGTAAACCTATAGAAAGTAAAAATTACCAAGCATTAAATTAGATCTTATAAGTCATTGTGCATAATATTATTAATTTTAACAATTTTTGTACAGTAAAATCTCTTTAATACGATATGGTTTATTCGGCCGAGCGTATTATAATACTAAGGGTATCGTTATATTGCATACTTGTATATAAAATGCACCCAAGATTAAAATTAGGTAATAATATTATGTATCTACGTGCGTAAACTCGTAATTAAGCGATCGGCTACACTAAAATACGTCGCGATTAATTGCTGCTTGGTGTTTTAAGGTCGTCGGCCTTAAATTTAACGCTCATGCCTTAATAGAGTCGTAATTATGTCTCTATTAGAATTGCTTTGCTACTCCTTATAAAGACGAAGCTTTTATCTCTTGCAACGTTGATTTGAGTCCTATTCTTATCGATAAGCTCCAGCCAATTAAATCGTTAGGATCTTAGAGCTGTGATGAGGAATATGAAGCTCTGGCAAAGGGCTCGAAGGCAGCCGCCAAAGCTCCGGAGACAGTTCTTTTGCTACGAGTTGGAGGAACGACGCATTTGGTAGGTTGGACGATATTAGAATCAAAAAAGGCACAATTAGAAGGCACGGTGGTTGATTAAATTAATCTTTCTAATTCTGGTGTTCCGCACGGACCACCTGTAGTAGGACACCAACGTTGCATGGGATAATGTTAGCGACTCAGTCAATCGAGACATAAGCACGGCAAAAGGGTCGCGCAAGCCTGTACGATTGGATTGTCTATAAACGAGAATCTAAAGCTAGGGAAAGGAAAGAAGAAGAAGAGCAGCGCCGTTCGGTGTTTTATAAGATCTTCGCGTTACGTAATTGCAATATGCGGCAATCTGTGGCAATCTGTGGCAACTTGCCGGTGCGAAGTTCTGCCAAGTTCTGCTAAGTTCTGCCAGTGCCGTAACATTACCCCCCCCTCCAAAAAAGCCTGCCCTCAGGCTTTGTCGCTAAAAGTCTTGGCAGAAGAATCTGACCAATTAGACAACTTTAACCGCCGGTTGAAGTTCCTAGATATCTCAACACCTTATATAACTAAGAAATTTCTGGGGTGTTCTTGTCCTTATATTCTTCTAGTAACTTATTATCTTTATTATACTAGCATTCTATCTACTTGTCTAGGTACTTTAGCGGTCTGGGTTTACTAGGGTAATAGCTATAAAACTCTTAGAGCTTATGGGAACTACCTATAAAGTTCTATATAGGGTACTAAGTAGGGTTTAGGTTNTANCCTTTCTAANTAATANNATANTTTAACGTTCCCNTTATAAGNTTATAGGCCAGNANTTCTTTAATTTCCTATTTATTATCGCTATTAACTTAAATTAGTAGGGGAGGTTTATTCTTTTGTCTGGGTAGTAGGTTATTTATAGCTTTTTATAGCTTATCTAGTAAGAAGATAGGGTAAACTTTAATTAAGTCTGGGAGCTTAACCTTATACGAGTTGCCTACTTTATTAAGGATCTTATATAGTCCTGCTATCTTATAGTCTAGCTTACGGCTAGGCTGTTTTATTTTCTAGTTCTTTATTATAACCTAGACTATATCACCTATAGTAAAGTTAGGCTCGCGCCTATACTTATTCGCCTACTATTTTATTAATTTCTGGGCCTTTTTTAGGTTTATATAGGCTACTTTCTAGGCTTCTTCTAAGCGCTTAGCGTACTACTAGGCTTCCTTATAAGATAGTTTTTCATATATAGTTTAGGGCCCTTTTAGTCTTTCCTAGTCAAAGCTTATATAGGGTAGGTAACCCATTTCTAGTTAAATAGGGGCAAATCCGGTAGAGTCGTAGGGTAGGGTCGCTTAGGCGTAGTCTATTAAGGGCAACAGTTTAGCCCAGTTATCCTAAAAGTAGTTAATAAAAGGCCGGAGTCTCTAGTCTAAGTATTAATTTATAATCTCCGTTTGGCTATTTGTTTAGGGGTAATATACTATAGAAAGCTTTAGCTTAATGCCTAAGATCTGGGTAAACTTATTCCAAAAGGCTGATATAAACTACGGCCCGCGGTCGGATATAATAGTGTCTAATAGTCCGTAAATTCGGTAAATATAGTAGATATACAGCCAGGCTGCCTCTTTAGTATTAATATTCTTATAACAGGGAATTAAGAACAGGCGCTTGCCGAAGCGGTTAACTAGGATTATAACTATATTATATCTGTTATGGTCTAGAGGTAGCTTATAAAAGTCTATAGAGATATATTACTAGGGGCAGTTAGGTATTAGGAGGGGTTTTAATAGTCCTAGGGTTTTATCTCGTGGAATTATAAACCTATAGTAGTTATTGCAGTTCCGTATATAGCGGTCAATATCTATAATTATTCCGGGCTAGTAGTAGCGGTCGCTAATAATCCTATAGGTCTTATTTTTTTTAGGGTAGGCCGTAGAGACCTAGGTATGTGCTTCGGCAATAAGCTAAGTCCGTAAGTTCTGTTCCTCTACTACTACTAGCTGTTTGCGGTGCTTAAGTAGTCCACTTTTAAGGGACTATGGGCTAGAGACGTTCTTTGCCTTATTACGGTACTGTAAGGCAGTATTGCCAGGGTGTACGGTAGGGAGCAGGCAAGCCGAGCATGAGTCACATAGGGAGTCGATGGAAGAGGACGATATGGTAAAGAGTAGGCAATAGCCTCGTACGGAGACGAACCGATGGGGGAGGAAGGAGGCTGCAAGCCCGAGGAGCTTATAAGGGGTGGCCAAGGCCTAGCCGAAGGCTAGCCTTGGCAGCCCCTGAGAGCTCCCGGGATGTAGCCGAGTAAGGGACCAAAAGTACCCTTACAGGTACTCCTATAGAGAAGGGGCCGTACGGTTTACCTACAGCAGTTTATTAATAAGGTTTAGTTCTATGGAGTCAATAGGGCATATCTTAGCATCTAAAGAGTTTGTATTTAGTTCTGCCTGTATTTATAAGTCAAGGTGCTCTAGTCGTAGTAGCGCTTAGGTCTGTAATAAGATCTTTACGGCTATCTAGTTATTTATATCCTGTTTACGCCTTATAAGAGCGTCTACACGGTTAGTGGCGTCTGGCCTATATATAATTAGGAAGTTAAACTAAGATAGGGTGTTCGCTTAGCGCGCCTATTAAGCTATAAGGGCCTTTATTATTATAAAATATTTTAAGGCCTTATGATCGGAAACTACCTAGATAGACTTAGGGGTGCCTTCTAGTTAGGCTCGCCAGTGCTAAAAGCTAGAGATAATAGCCAGCATTTCTTTGTCGTAAATTAGGTAGTTTAGCTCAGCATTTACTATAGTCTTTAAATAGTAAGCAATAGGGTGCTATTCTCCGTTTATCTACTTTTAGGAATAAACGCCAGCTATAATACTATCTAAGGCATCGGTTTCTAGCATTAAGGGCCATTTTAGGTCAAAGTGGGCGAGTAAGGGAGTAGAGACCAGTCGTTTCTTAAGCTCGTCAAAGGCCTGCCTATATATAGTGTTAAAGTAAAAGGGCCGGTCCTTATAGGTAAGTAGGCTTAATAGCCAGGTAATTCTGCTATAGTTCTTAATAAAGTGTTAGTAGAAGTTATAGAACCCTAAAAATAACTGTACCCCCTTTACGGTCCTTAGGGGTACCTATTAGTTAATTATAGCCGTCTTTTCTAGGTTTGCCTCGATCCCGTTTATACTAATAATAAACCCTAAGTACTTTATATGCTTAACACTAAATTCTAACTTCTTAATATTGGCTTGGAGGCTAGCTTCCTAAAGCTGTTATAGGACTTTATAGATATGCTCTTTATATTCCAGTTCGTTTTTAGAGTAGATTATAATATTATCTAGGTTGCTATATAGAAGTCGTTAAGGTAGTTAAGTAGTACGTCATTTATATATTGTTGGTATGTAGCTAGTCCGTTAGTTAGTCTAAAAGGCAGTACTTTATATTTATACGTTCCGTAATAGGTCTAAAACATAGTAAGGTCTTCTAATTTAGGGTCTATCCTAATCCGGTAAAAAGCCTAGCGGATATTAAGCTTTTATAAAGATCTTAGCTTTACTTATTTAGGCCAAAGTTTTATTAAGTAAAGGTAGTAAGTAGCGGTCTTTAAGGGTTAAATTATTAAGCTTATAGTAGTCGATATAGAAACAAAGTCCTCTATTTAGCTTTTTGGCAAAGAGAATAGGTAAGTTAAAAGGGGCTTAACTAGGCTTAATAAAGCCCTTATCTAGGTTATTAATAAGATACTGCTTTATGGCCTATAATTTGGCAGTAGATTGCTATTAGAGGGGGCTATAGCTAAGGGTAACCACCTTGTCCGGCTCAATTTTAATCTTATAGTTGTACGGTCGGTGAGGCGGGAGTATATTAAACGCTGCTTTGGAGAAGGTATTTTTAAATTTCTAGTATTAACGGGGTAGTTTTTGTTCTACTAGCTCCTTATCTATAAGCTCGCCTTTCTCTTAGGCTAGGGCTTCTTTCTCTTTAATTATTTAATTAATTTCGTATAAGCTAGTTATAAAGGTAACGGTATTAGGCTAAACTAGGTTTTAGTAAAATCCTATAGCGCTAATATAGCAGATATTAACTGGTGGGAGGTCTATAGGTTTCTTTATAGATATTTATTAGGCCGTATTTTGCGGTATAAGGTTTATGGTCTTCCTTAGCTTACGTTCTATTTTCCGTAAGTTATCTTTCCGGTTTATTAGTTTGGTATATTGTCCAATGTCCCTGGCCTTTCTTTATAGCTGCGTAGGGCCTAAGTTCTCTATTAGGGACTTAGCTAGGCTACTATCGACTTCTTAAGTCTTTAGTGCGGGTGGTATAATATAGGCAGTCTGGGGGCGGTATAGTATACGGATCTGTTATAGATTAAGCTATACATCCTTCTTAAAAGCCTAGTCCCTACGCGTCGCATTAGCCTAATAAATAGTGTTTATCTACGGCTGTATAAGGTTTTCTATTGTAATACTAATCTCTTTTATAAAGGAAGGCGTTAGGGGTATAGTTTTGGGCTAGATAAGCTGCCTATGCCGTATATTAAGCTATAAGCCTAAATAGGCTAGCTATTTTCTCCCTAAGATTATATTATGGCTTCTAAGGTCCGTAATTAGAAAGGGGACGTTATACTACCTTTATCCGTCAACGCGGAGGTAGATTTATAAGATAGTTATAATAGGTAGTCCTATCTATCCGTTATAACCGTAAATAGGGACTAGTTTAGGCAGTTCTTTAAGGGGTATATTTAAAAAGTCAGCTAGTTTTATAGCGCACTTTATATCAATTAAGGTAAAGGCATTTGCTCCTAAGTTAGCTAAAGCAGAGGTTAAAACTTAATATTTATTGCGAAATAAAGTACAAGGGATAGTGTAGCTTCTTTCACTAACTAGCCGACCTAGATTGATATATAATATATCGATCCCTTTTAACCCTAAAGAGGAGTCTTCCTCTAGGGTTCCTTTTTTTCCGGCTCCGTACTATCCTCCTAAATTAACAAAACCTTATTTGTCTTTGCCTTTATTAGGCAGTTCCTTATAGGGTGGCCTATTTAACTATATAAGAAGTAAGCTTTTTAATCACTAAGGGCCTATATATAGGGGTTGCTATATATAGGCCGGGTATACACTAGGCCTATAGTAGGGGTAGCTGCGTAGCTAGCTGCTAGGTTAACTATAGGAGTTGCTAATTATACCGGGGCACTACGGGCCGTACTTATAGTACTTGCGGCCTAGTTTATAAGGTTTCTAGTTTTTAGCTAGTCAGCGCGTGCCTTAATTTAATAGAGGCCTTAGTTAATAGCTAGGTAATAGTCCATAAGTTCCTTTAACGTCTATACTATAGTATAAGCTAGTAATACGGCCCGTTATAGGTCTAGGGTAAGCTTATTAAAGAGGTCTAGTAGTAGGTCTTTTTAGGGGATCTAGGCCTGTCCTACCAGGTATAGAAAGCGGGTTTAAAAGGCTAAAAAGGTCTCCATTATTTTTATATTTAGGCTTTTATAGCTAAGGCGGGTGTTTTATACTTTAAAAGGGTCTTTATAAATAGAAGATAAGTATTTAATTATTTCTTCTTTAGAGATAAAGGGGTCTGCTAAGTCTTTAGTGTATTACGGGCGTAAATGCGTCTAGGCGTCTCCGCTAATACGGCCGAAAACGTAGGCCATTTTAGCTTAGGCATTAGGGAAGTGGTCTGCATTAACTTTAAGCTTATTCTATAATTAAAGCTTCCAATTATCAAATATAGGGTCGGTTCCGTCTATAAGTAGTAGGGGATCCGCGACCTTTGCCGACCGCTTCGGTGCTATATAGGCCTTAGTAGGTCCATTAAGGCGCTAGGATAGAGCCTAAAGGACTATAGTAAGTCTTTAGTTGTCTAATAATGACTTATTATTAGATATAGGGGTATCTCTAGCTTTAAGCAGCTCTCGCAGTCGTTTAATTTCGGTATTAGCAGCCGTAAGCTCCGCCTAGGGGGTTAAAACGTTAATTGTTTCTTCGTCTGAAGTATTTAAGGGTCCTACAGCTGCTTTACCTACTGCTATGGTTTGTGGCATGGTAGTAGGGGTATTAGGTAATTCTGGGTAATTTCTTTAGGGGTTCTAGTCTATGCGTATTTTGTAGGTCCTTTTCTTAGGGTTCTGTTTTTTTCTTTTAGGTCCTATCGTTATGGTCCTATTCTATGTTTTAGTAGATATATTTAAGTTCCTTCTTAGGAAGAAAGAGTAGAGTAAGCTTTAGATAATATTAGCGACTTAGTCAATCGAGACATAAGCACGGCAAAAGGGTCGCGTAAGCCTGTATGATTGGATTGTCTATAAACGAGAATCTAAAGCTAGGGAAAGGAAAGGAGAAGAAGAGTAGCGCCGTTCGGTGTTTTATAAGATCTTTACGTTACGTAATTACAATATACGGCAATCTGTGGCAATCTGTGGCAACTTGCCGGTGCGAAGTTCTGCTAAGTTTTGCTAAGTTTTACTAGTGCCGTAATAATAAGGCCATAAGCGCCTTATTAAGTTTAATTTAAGGTTACTTAATAGCTTCCTTATCCGTCTTTATATCGCGATTAGGCCCTATATAGAGCTCTACTATATGCTTAATAAGATCCTTAGAAAAATCTTCTACTTCCTTACCTAGTAGCTTAATAAATTTCTAAATATTTATTATGGCGTAAATCCTTCCTGCTATAAGTAGCTGTTCTACTATTTACTATATTTTATTAACCATAGGAGGATCTAAATAATCTTAAGGGTAAGGCTGTAGGCCTATATAAGAGCTAAATAATATAGATTTAATAAAGTAATTCTTAATTATCTATAGTATAACTTCCTTCTAAGCTTTAACTAACTATTAAATTACCTATAAAACGTATATCTGCTTAATTAGATTCTTATTTTAAAGCGAGACCTCTACTATAAATCGTAGCTAGTATCGCTAGTAGAGCAGCTTAAAGTTTATAATTATCCCTTAATTAAGAGGCTAATATACTAAGGTATAATTAGGAGGAAGGAACTCTACGCGTATATTCTTAAGAGAGCCATTCTTAATAAGTATTTAAATAGCTGCTTTATAGACGCTAAAGCCATTAATTAAAAGCAGTATCTTTTTACTGTGTATTCTTTTATTAAACTAGGTAAGTTACTATTACGGGACGGGGGTAGTAGCTATAAAGCGTATGTATTTAAGAAGTCTATAAAACGTTACGTAATCGATCATAAGGGTTAAGGGTGTAAGGAGGTAATATACCTACGTGTAGCTAATATAAGCTATACGTAAGGTGTATATAAGAGTACGGGGCTCTCTTATAGAGGCCCCTATAGTAGGGTTTTATAATACTACCCCCCCTCTTATAGAGGCGGAGCTCTAGCGACGCTGTGGTTACTATATATATATAAAAGGGACACTTAAGGTATAAAAAAGAAGAAAAGGGGGGTATTACTAAAGGCTTAAAACAATGTTATATAATAGGGCTTAGCATCTAAGAATCTAACTAATTAGATAACTTTAACCACTGGTTAAAGTTCCTAGACATTTTAACGATATTTTAGTTATATAATTACACTTTACCGTAATCTAATGGCAATCTAATAGTAATTTACCCTTATATAGTAATATATAACGATTTAACTCTATAAGGGCTCCTATAGAGGATTAGGTATAAAGTCTCTACTTAGGCCTAGTTTCTATAGGTTCGCGTAGTAAAAGTTACTAAGTAAATCCTTTGCATTTTTAAAGTCTTTCTATAGTTGCCATTCTGGCTAATTTATATTAAATCCTATATATATAGCTCTATAGTAGAGCCGTCGTCCTTTACCTTTACTAAAGTATTTAGAGTTAATAATTTATTTAACGGTCTACTCCTTATAGCTTTTATCTTTGTTCTTATCTTAGATTAGTACTAATAGGGGTTTAGGCTATATCTACTTTAGTAAGGGGTTAGGCTAATAGAGGTATAGTAGCTATAGGTAAAATATGGGCTATATCCCGTAGGTAGCTAGGGTAGATAGGAGTTCTAGCTTATATACGGCTCCCCTATTAATAACTTATTTAATTAAATAGGGGCCAAGGTTTTTATAATTAAGTGACTTTATAGGCCTCTATATAGAGATATTATATATATCTAGTTATACCTAGTCGCCAATACGCATCTCTGGTGGTGGCGTTTTATAATAGTTAGTAAAGTAGGCCTACTTTACTTAAGCCTAGGCCATTTCTCCCTTATAGTAGTTAAGTAGATTTTTTATACGGTTTGTATACTAGTCGGTAAGTAGTATCTTAAGGTATTTTCTATATAGTAGTTTCTTATTAATAGGTTTTAGTAGCTTTATACTAAATTAGGGGTAATAACCTTTATTTACAAAGAATGGGATAAGTCCTATAGTAGTTAAAACGTAATTATTTACTATAAATTTACCTAGTAGGAGGTAATCTACCTAGTTATCTTAACTATGGGCAACTGCCTATTATAGGTACGCTTTTATACTAGTATTAGCGTTTTCTAGTTACCTAGTAGTTTTATAGTAAAAGGATATAGATATTTTAATAGAGATACTAAGGCGTTAGTAGATTTATCTCTATATATTAAAGTTAAATTATATACCTTAGTTAGACGTAATTAAGTTAGGTAACCTATATAGTTAGTATACTTTATAGAAGAAGGTGTTAGTAATATTACTAACGGCTACGCCTTTAGTTAGGATATAGTGGCGCTCTTTTATAAGTTAGCATATTATTATAAGGATATTCTTATAGGTACGGCCGTATCATTTATAGGGTAGTAGGTTAATAATGAAATCTATAGCGATATCTGCCTATTGTTATATAGGTACTAGTAGAGGGTATAGTAGTCCTTAGTACTTTGTATTAAAGGCCTTAGCGCGCTTATAACCGTAGTAGGCGCCTATAAAGTGTTTAACTAAGTCTATTATTTTTAGCTAAAAGTAGTATCGGCTAAAAAGCTTATAGGTTCCTCCTCTACCTAAGTAGCCGCTTAATTAGAGGTCGTAGGCTATTTAGATTAGTTGCCGTTATAAATTTTCTAAGTTAAGGATAAATAGGCGGCCTCTATAATAGAGCCTATTTTCTTTTACTTCTAAAGCTACTATATTAATCTAACCTAAACTTTAGAGGTTAGTAGGTAGTATATAGGCGCTAGCGGTCTTTATGGTAATAAGTTAATGCAATAATAGGTTAACAGAGGTGTTATATACCGTAATAATAAGCTTATTAATTTTAGGAGGTAACTCTAGTTCTATAGTATAAAGCTAGGGTATAGTTAGCTCTATTATTGTAACGGCGCTATTGCACGTTACCTGCCAAATTCTGCCATATTCTGCTGACCTATAATTGGCCCGCCCAAAGCTAGCGCCTTAGCGGCTCACCCTATATATTTGTTTATATCGGTCCTAGCGACCCCTTTTCCTTCTCTTTAGCTTAGTATCTTCGTAATACAGTATTCGTTTAAGCTTCGGTTTAGAGGCATTTATTTAAGCCGTAACATTATACTAAGCTCTCTCTATCTTGCCTAGGAAGGCCTTAATAATATCCCACCCTAAAGAAACTTCGTCTATAACGACGCACTAACGCGCTATACTTAGACACTAAAACAACTCTATATTGCCTAAGAAGGCCTAGATAATATCCTACCTTATAAGCCAAATAGGACTGGACCTATACCCCTAGAATTAAAACTAAAGCGTATAATACCAACAAACTTTAGAAAGCTAACAATAGCACCTAAAGTAAGCTTATTTAAGAGAGCTGCCTTTACCTAAGAGGAACCTAAGATCTAATTAGGATCAGAAATTAAAGATAATAATAACGTTATAGACATACGCGAGTAGATTTATGCCCTTATAGCTAGCTAGGAAGCCAATTGTCTTAAAGTAAGAAATATATAAGAGACCCTATAAGAGATCCTAGAAAGCCTTACGGCCCTATAAAATAGCCTAGCTTCCCCTTTTTAAAGCCCTAGCCGACCTGTTCACTCTACTAAATATAATATACTAAGGAGTACGGATATAATAACAAAGTAATTAAAGTCCGTTAAGCTCCCTAACCCCCTATTACTGTCTAACAGAATAGACCCTACCTTTAAGAATTAGAGGATTTAAGTATAAGGAAAGCTCTGCGTTAACTATAACTATTTCCTTTCTAAAGAAGCTAAAATGCTCTATATCTTTAGTTAAACCACTAGGGACGCCTAACGGCACCTTTAAGCCAAGTTTAAGGACGACTTCCCTGTCCGATTTATATTTATTAATAAGATAATATAGCACCTAGCAGCTATTTATGTTAACCTAAATAAAGTATAAGATGCCCGTTATAACTATAATCGCCTAATAATAAAACTAAACTAACCCTTTACTAAATTCTAGACTTAATTCCTATACCTTATAGGAGAAGGCTAGGTTCCCCTTAAGAACTACTAATTAGACCTATATAATAAGCTAACAATCTAGCTATAAGAAAAGATCGCTATAACCTTAGATAACCTACCAACCTATAAAAGACTTATAACTTATTGCCTATTATTAGACTTAGAACTAAGGCGGATTAACGCCTACCCTAATTAGTAAAAGTAACTCTATAATAATTAGAACTCACTAGCTACGCCTATAGGAGCTAAAGTAGGAAGATAAGTTACGACTACTCTTATACTAAAGATGGTTATAACTACGTACTAGCAAGCCTTGCCCGACTAGTTATATACTATACTATTAACTAGTATTCGCCGCAATACTCTAATTAACCCTACCTCGGCTACGTGCTTTAACTATAATAAGTAGGGCTACTTTACCTCGTCCTGCCCGGAGCTAAAGGATATAGGCGATATTAAGGAGATAGAGGAAGGAGAAACGTCCGATAAGTCGGGAAAAGAAGAACCCTAGGGAAAGACTCCCCCCTAGGGTACTCTATTGATCTTAAAGAGATTAATTTTAGTTAGTTAATAGGTAGAAAGTATTTTATAGTTCTATATATAGTATCTTAAAATGGATATAGAGTTAATATAACAGCCCTTATTAACACTAAAGTAAATAGCTTTGCCTTTATAAATACTGCCTATATAAATAATATTACTAAGTTTCTAAATATAGAAGCTATCTAACTAGAGAAGCCTGTTTAGGTAAAAGGCTATAACGGCTAAGCCGGTTAGCCCGTTACCTACGTCTTAAAGTTATATATCGCTTTTAACGGACAACGCTAATATAGTATCCCCTTTTATATCTTAGACCTAGGGTCCTATAATATAATCCTTAGATAAAAATAGATATCCTATTTTAATATTTGGCTAAATATATAATAAAGACGGTTTATCTAGCCGAAGGATAGACTAAGGTTGCCCTCCTTTATTAGGGAGATCTAAACTAATTATAAGACACTAGCCGCAAGGGCTAACCCTACCTACTAGTAGGATGTCTGGGCCCGTAACCTAGCCTTTACCTAAGAAGACGCCCGCTATAAAGCTAGAAAGAACTCTATACTAATAAAGATACTCTCCTAAAGCGCTATATTTAAAGAGGACTTTACGTATAAAAGTGGGATAGATAGTAATATAGACGATGTCCTAATTGTATAGATCTAACTAGTATAGAAAAGAACGTATTAATAGGATATAAGGGATAACCTTTAAAAGATGTAATAGGAGCTAAAAGGAGTAATAATAACGCTAGTACTTTAAAAGTCTCTAAAGTTACGTACGCCCCTATTATTAGGTAACCCCCCTACCGTAGACATTGCCGCAATTAGCGCTATAGTGTTTTACTTTAATATATACCAGAAGGATAATAAGGTCTTTATAATAAGCCTATATAAAATTAACCGAATTATTAATAATAGAGAGGAAAGGCTAACTAAGGAAACCGACGAGGAACTAGTTAAACGCCTCCTTTTTACCATTTATATAGACTATAAGGATGCATTCTTAAAGGCGGCCTTAGATAAGTTATCCCCTTACTAGATATATAATTATAAGATTTAATTAGAAGCTAATAACTTGCTAGGCTATAGCCCCCTCTACTATTAATTAATGGATAAGCTAAAAGTAATAAAGTAGTACTTAATTAATAACCTAGATAAAGGGTTTATCGAGCTAAGTTAAGCCCCTTTTACTTCCCCTATTCTATTTATAAAAAAGCCTAATAGAGGCCTTTATTTTTATATTGACTATTAAAAGCTAAACGCTATTACTTAAAAGGACCGGTATCCTATTCCTTTAATTAATAAAACCCTTATATATCTAAGCTAGGCAAAGATCTTTACCAAACTTAATATCTGCTAAGCTTTCTACCGAATTAGGATAAACCCTATATCTAAAGATTTAACAACGTTCCGTACCTATTATAGTTCCTATAAATATAAAGTTCTTCCTTTTAGACTAATAAATGAACTGGCTACGTACTAAAGGTATATAAATAACGTTCTTTTTAATTACCTTAACAAATTCTGCACGGCATACCTAGACGATATCCTTATATACTTAGATAATAAACTTAAGTATTAAGTTTATATTAAGAAGGTCCTAGAGAGACTACGGAACGCGGGCTTATAAGTTAATATTAAGAAATGCGAGTTTAGGGTAAAACGTATAAAATACTTTAGGTTTATCGTAACTATAGAAGAAATTAAGGTTAACCCTAAGAAGGTAGAGGTAATCCGTAACTAAAAGCCCCTTTATATAATAAAAGAAATCTAATTCTTCCTTAGCTTTTATAACTTCTACTAATAGTTTATCTATAACTACGGAATTATAGTAAAACCTCTTATACGACTAATTAGGAAGGATACGCCTTTTATCTTTAATAATAGCTATATAGAAGCCTTTAAAGAGATAAAGGATCGGCTTATCGCTTCCTTAATCCTTCGTTACTATAATCTAAACCTTAAATTAATGCTAGAAACGGACGCCTCTAATAGAGTTATAGCGGGAATCCTATTATAGTTATATCTAGACGGCGAATAGTACTTTATAGCTTTCTTCTTAAAGATAATAAATCTGGCTAAGTGTAACTATAAAGTACACAATAAAGAAATACTAGCTATTATTTAATTACTCTCCTAATAGCGCGTAGAGCTTAAAGGTATAAACTTCTGGATTAAGATATATATAAATCATAAAGCCCTAGAGTACTTTATAACTATAAAGTAGCTTACTAAATAATAAGCCTAATAGGCCGAAATACTCTCCTAATTCTTCTTTACGATTATATATCGTTCTGGTAAGTAAAACTTTAAGGCTAATATCTTAACCTAAAGAGAATAAGATATAGGACCCTAGGATAAGCTAAAGACCTAATATCGGACGCGTGCCCTCCTTTATCTAGAATAGCTTAACCTATAGATCCTTAAGGAGCTAGACTCCTAGTAAAATAAGCTAGCACTAATAAAGAAGTCCTTAGATAAGCTAATAGGGCTAATTAACTGCCTCCTAACTATAAACCGTATAGCTAATGCCTTAAGGGCCCTCTGTAAATAAGCTGTAAAAGAAGACCCTAATTTTAAGATGGAGGAAGGATTACTTCTATACTAGGAGCGGCTTATAGTCCCTAACGTTAATAATCTATGGACTAAACTAATCCGCGAAGCTTATTACTAAGTCTCTATGGTATACCCTAGCAAGAATAAGACCCGTAAAATTATTAACTACTGCTACTACTAGCCAAGAATAGTTGTGGATATTAATCGATATATATAGAACTGTAAAGACTGCTAGAGAGCTATAATCCTATAGGATAAGACCCTAGGACTACTTAAGCCACTCTTAATACTAGAGCGCCCTTAGTAGTATATCTTTATAGACTTTTATAAACTACCTAGGGACCATAACAGATATAATATAGTTATAGTTATAGTTAACCGCTTTAGTAAACGCCTATTCTTAATTCCCTGTTATAAGAATATTAATACTAAAGAGGTAGCCCGGCTATATATTTATTACGTCTACTAAATCTACAGACTACTAGATACTATTATATCTAATTATAGGCTATAGTTTATATCGGCCTTCTGGAATAAGTTTACCTAAATCCTAGGTATTAAGCTAAAGCTTTCTACGGCTTATTACCCCTAGATAGACGGTTAGATAGAGATTATAAATTAGTACCTAGACTAAAGGCTTAGGCCCTTTATTAACTATTTTTAGGATAACTGGTCTAAACTACTACCCTTAATAGACTACGCGCAAGCAACCTTACCCTATAACTCTACAGGGTTTACCCTAATTTAGCTAGAAATGGGATACTTACCCCATATAAGCTTTAACTAGAAAAGGCTAGAAGAACCCTAGACTATACAAAAAAAGCTATCCTATACTAAGGCCTAATAGTACGCTAAACGATTAGAGGAAGCCTAGATAGTAGCCCACGAGAACCTAGAAAAAGCTTAGAGGTTAATAGAATAGTAGGCGAACAAACACCGTTAAGAGCCCGATTTTGCCCCTGGCGATATAGTATAAGTTATAATAAGGAATTAGAAGACCGAATAACCTAGCTATAAGCTGGACTATTAGATAGTAGGACTATATAAAGTTCTTAAGAAGATAGGCAACTTATATAAGATAAAGCTCCTAGATTTAATTAGGGTTTACCCTATCTTTTTACNAGATAAGTTACGGAAAGCTATAAANAACCTATTACCTANANAAAAGAANAAGCCTNNCCTACTAGTTTAAGTAAACGGTGATAATAAATAGGAGGTTAATAAAATACTGGCCTATAAGATAGTACGGGGAACGCTAAAATACTATATTTAATGGAAGGGCTACAATTTTAACCTAACCTAGTACCCTATATAGAACTTTATAGGCTACCCCTAAAAGCTTAAGGAATTCTATAACTAATACCCTAATATACCTAGACCCCTAAAGTACCTAGATAAATAAATAGAATGCTAATATAATAAAGATAATAAGTTACCGGAAGAATATAGGGACAAAAACGCCCCAAAGCCCTAATATAGCTATCTACCAAATTCTGCCATATTTTGCCGTTTTCTGCTAGTACCGTAAAATTTCAGATATTAAGGAACTTTAACCGCCGGTTAAAGTTATCTAATTAGTTAGATCCGTGCTAAGACTTTTAGTAGCTACTCTTTCTAGCCTAGTGCTTCTACTTAGCCTATAATTGCCCTTTATACTTAGTCTAGATATACTTATACCCCCTTTATCTCCTTATTTTATATTTTATAATCCTACCCTATTTCTAACTAAGCCTAAGGGTAGGCTTTTCTTTTAAAGAGGGGGGTGATGTAATAGCGCTATCGCACGTTACCTGCTAAATTCTGCCATATTCTGCTAACCTATAATTTGGCCCGCCCAAAGCTAGCGCCTTAGCGGCTCACCCTATATATTTGTTTATATCGGTCCTAGCGACCCCTTTTCCTTCTCTTTAGCTTAGTATCTTTGTAATATAGTATTCGTTTAAGCTTCGGTTTAGAGGTATTTGTTTAAGCCGTAATAATTATAGGTAGTATACCTAGGGCCAAATTTCGTACTTTTAGGATTATCTATTATTAAAACTAATTATAAGGGTTATCTTTAGACTAAGGAAGGTCTTATAAGCGGCGTATTAGGCTATTAAGTTTAGTACCTTATACTTCTAGTCTATATATAATTTTAAAGTTAAAACTAGAGAGGAACTCGTTCTAATATACTTAGCGTTAGTTTAGCTGCTTTATAGTTATAAAGTACTTAAGGTTATAATGGTCCGTAAGGACTTTAGTTAGCTAATTAAGCTCTACTAAAAAGAGTTCTAGTTAAAATTCTTTAAACGCTTATATAATTATAAGGAGTTCTTTATTATAGATTTTATAGTTATACTTTTATAATATAAACTTAGATAAGTAGAATACGATTAAGTAAAGAAGACTGTTATTACCTATCTAAAAGAGAACGCCTACATTAACGTGGTCTAAGGAGTCGGTTTTAAGGTAGAGTTGTTATCTTAGTGTAAAGTAAGCTAGGATAGGTGCTTTAGTAAAGGCATTTTTAAGGTCTTAGAACGCCTTCTTGCATTTAGGCATCTAGGTAAAGCGTAAGTACGTTTTTCTTCCTTTTATAGAAAGGCCCTTTATTCGCATTATTGCTCTAAATAGTACTACTACGCCTAAGAAGTTGTATATAAATTTGAATAGAAGTTAGTGAAACTAAGGAAGGCTTATATATCCTTAATGCAGTTAAGGGCTTACTATTTAGTAATTATACGTACCTTCTTAGAGTCTATATAGATACCCTTAGTAATAACAATTAGTCTAAGGTATTTTACTTCTATAATTAGGGTTTCGCATTTCTTTAAATTAATATAAAGTCTTACGTCCCTAAGGCGCTATAGGACCTTTCAAATATGTTTAGTATACTTAAAGAGGTTATTACTATAAATAAGTATGTCGTCTAGGTACGCAGAGTAGAAGTTATTAAGGTAGTCCCGTAAGGCGTTATTAATATAGCTTTAAAAGGTGCCTAGGCCGTTATATACGCTAAAGGGCATAATAGTATATTTAAATTAGCTAAAGTATAATACGAATGCGGTTTTCTATTTACTATCTTCCTATATTTAGAGCCAGTTAAAGGCAGCAATAATATTAAGCTTAATATAGATTTTGGCTTAACTAAGCCGCTTAAGGATCTTATATATAAGCAGTACTAGGTATTAGTTTTTAATCGTAATAGCGTTAAGTCCTTTATAGTTAACGTAGAATTAAATACCTTCTCCTAGCTTCTTAGTAAGAAGGATAAGGGTAGCTGCTAGTAATATACTAGGATAAATAAATCCTTTATTAAAGTGCTTATTAATATACTTTTTTATAACTAGAAGTTTATCTTTTAATATTAAGTAGGGTCTCTTATAAGGTGGCATTTTTCCTTATTTAATATTAATAGTATAGTTATTAGGTCAATATAGGGGGAGTATATCTACGCTCTTTTATAAGCACATATTAGTAAAATTATAGTACCTCTTAAGGAGGAGCTTATAGAGTTCTTTATTAGTAAGTCCTTTTTTAAGCTTTATAAACTTCTTAAAGTTTAAAGGTAAAAGTCCGTAGAGTTCCGTAGGGGCGTCGTCTTCTAGAAGGTTAACTATGTCTATTCTATTACTATAAAGGACATAGTCCTATTCTTTATTAAGCTTATATAGTTGTAATTAAAAGGCTATAGTAATGGTTTAGCCTTTCTTATATGCTATACGGTAGAAGGCTAGGGCACTTATATAGTAGTAATTAGTTATAGGTAGGATAATAAGAGGTTCCTTAGGTTAATATCCTAGGGAGTAAATAGAGGTAGCTAGGCTATGCCCTAGGTAAGTCTCTCTATAGTATTTAGAGTTAAAGATTACTTTTTTCTTCTTCTAGTTAATGGCGGGGTTATATTATTTAAGCTAGTTTATTCTAAAGATAATAGGGTAGTTAGTAAGTGGAATAATATAGGCCCAGAGTTCTTCCTAGTGCCTATTTATATCTAGGTAGAGTTATGCTATATAGGTAATCTTTTATATAGTATAATTACTATTAGCAAGTTATAGGGCGCGGGCTTTAGTAANGGGTAAGGTAGGTAGGTTATAAGTACATACAAATTAGGTATTTATAAATTTATTAGTAGCTCCACAATTAATTATAGAACGGCTTTTATATTATTTTTTGGTAGTAGTTCCTATTATAGGTAAAACTATCTATTTTCGTCCGTTTATCTTTATAGAGTTATCTATTAAGTAAGCCGATATATAGATCCCTCCGTTATTAGGGTATCCTAACCTACGACTTAGGGCTAGGACTTAGCGTTTTCCGTTTCTGTATTTAACTTTACCGCTATTACTATATCTTTATCTTAAACGGTAGTGGTATATAGTAACGTATTTAGTATTTAGGGTATTAGGTTAGATATTAAGCGGTAGCTACTAAACCTAGCTATTAGGCAGTTTAGGTTATTATAATAATAGCCTTTTTAATGGTATCTATAGCAGCGTCCTAGTTTTTAGAGTAGCTTATATTCTCTATCTAGAAGTTTTTATAGGAAGGTTAGTATAAAGAAATTAATATTAGTTCCGGTAGTACTTAAGGTAGTAGGTATTAGTGGCTTAGTATATATAGGTTTAGTAGGCCCAAAGGGCTTTTATAGAGAGGTATTTAGGTAAGAGTTAGTAGTAGTAATCTAATTTAGTTGTCGTTCGATCTTTTGTAAAGCTACTACTATATTATAAATATTATTATAGTTATGGCTAGCGGCTGCGTAACTAAGGCAATAAGTAACTTTTTTAAGAAGGTCCTCTTAGTCTTTAGTATTATCTTAGGTAAAAACTCTGGTGTATTCCTAGAATTTAATATAGAATTTATTAAATAATTTAATAGGGCTTATCTTTAGGGCACGTAGTTTAGTTTGGTTAGTGGCTAGTAGGTTATAGTCGTAGTATATTAGGTTAAGATTATTAAGGACTTCTTAGTAGGACTGCCACTTCTAGGGGCTACTAGTCTCCTATTAGGCGAAGAGTCTATTAAATAGTATACCCTTTATTCGCCCGATAATATAGCCAATTTTAATATCTTCTATAGAAAAAAGGCAGGCGCTCTAAGTTAGTTTTTTTTTATAGATTTGCATCTTCTAGTAGCTATATTTTTTATAGTCTCCCTAAAAGACTAGGGGATTAAGGTAGCGTATATTAGACCCTATAGTAGCAGTTTAGGTCTAATTATTATGGCTTTTATTATTGCTACTTTAGTAGGGGTTCCTATTAGGTAAAGCTGCTTAGCATTAGCCCCCCGTTAAGCGTTAAGTAGGTAAAGTTACTAGGGGCGTAGAGACTTAAGTGGTGTTATATATAGTAAAGAGGTGTCTAGCGTTGTTATAAATATACTTATTAAGCTAAGATTATAGGTATTTAATTATACCTTCTCTTTTAGTAACTATAGCAATTAGTATAATCTTAGCCTTCTTTAACTATTAAATGTCGCGTTTAGATATACAAAGGCTGTCTTTAGTTTCTTAATATATATTGTTAGTAAGCGCCTTATAAGCTTATAGGTCCTAAATAATATCGCAATCTTAGGTAGTACGCATCTCAGCTTATATAAGCTTTAGGTAGTAGTTCTATAGAAGGCGGTAGTATTTATTAGGGTCTTATACTACCATTTTTACAAATATCTTGGCGTCTTATATTTTAATTTTAATAGGTAGTAGCCCTTCTATTTGCTTATCTGTAGTTATATAGTTAATAAACAATAAGATATTATCGGTGTCCGTCTCCTTAGGGGTTAAGGCTAAGGCTAATAAATTAAATTCTCTTAGGATTAATTAGTGTTGTAGGTTAAGTATAGGTATTAGATTATTCTTTAGGTTTAATATAGTAGCTAATAAGGGATATTGTCTTACTATTATAGGTTCCTTAGAAGTATAAAGTAAGGTAATTTATAAATACGCTGCTTTTAGCAGCGCCTACAGTATTATAAAGACGTAGAATTAGTCGTAGGCTAAACGTTAGTAGTAAAAAAGGCGTAACGTAATATTATGGGACGGGGGCAGTGGCTATAAAGCGTATGTATTCAAGGAGTCTATAAGACGTTACGCGATCGATCGTAAGGGTCGAGGGCGTAAGGAGGTGATATACCTACGCGTAGCTGACATAAGCTATACGCGAGGTGTACGCGAGAGCACGGGGCTCTCCTATAGAGGCCCCTGCGGTGGGGTTCCGTAACAGTTACTTAAGTATAATTACTGTTATTATCTAGGCCTTCTTATTATGCCTCCATATAATATTTATTAAGGCTATATTAATATAATTATATAAGAAGCAATATAGCTTTAGTAATAAGCTAATTATAAGGAAAGAAAGCTTATCTAAGCCATTTATATTAGAGTAATTGCCTAGAGAGATTTATGCCTTTTACTTCTTTATTCCTAATAGAGCCTTAATAGCTAATATAGTATCTAGTATAGCTTTCTAAAATAGCCCTATCTCGTCTATATTGTAAATATCCTTTAGTAAATAAGGCTTAATAATTACTTAAAGCTTTACTATACAATCTTCTACTCCATCTATATTAGCTAAGGCAGCCTTACCATACTACTTTCTCTTATAAATACCGTTATAAGATTTAAAGCCTTTTAACTAGCTAAGCAACCACTTTAGCTTAGTTCTTATCGCTAATATAGGTATTTATTACTATAATTAAGTGGCTGCAGCACGTATAAGGTCGCTAGTAATAGAAATGCAAAAATTCTATAGGCGTTAGTGCCACTTAAAGAGAGCCTCCTCTAAAAGAGGATATTCGGCAGCTCTCTTTTACTCTTATATACTTTGCCTACGTTATAATTTAGCTTAATTAAGCTGTTAGAATTTATCGCTTAATATTTCTAATATTAAAGATTAATTAATATTATAATAGAGGGGGTTACTTACCTAGCAAGTAACCTCTAATTATAGTAGACCGGGGTATTTTTAGTAGTAGGTATTACGGCACTGGTAGAAAACGGCAGAACTTAGTAATAGAACTTAGTAGAACTTTATGGTTATATAACTAGAGGACTATATAAAAGAACCGTATTTTAACCGGCGCTGCTCTTCTTCTCCTTTCCTTTCTCTAGCTTTAGATTTTTGTTTATAGATAATCTAATTATATAGGCTTGCATGTCCCTTATACTATACTTATACCTTAATTAACTAAGTCGCTAATATTATCTAAAGTGTTACAAACGCTTTAAGTACGATGTTATAACTACTTGGGGAAGAGTCGGAAGAAGCTAGTTGGTTAATTTAAGCACGGTCTAGGATAGAGCCGATAGAGCTATGTGATGAGGAATGGTAACTAAGGTTACATAACATGCTACGTATTAAACGAGAGGAATAAGAGGAANTTANNTACCTNANGTATAAGANNTATATTACGTATAAGAAGGATTTTATAAGAGTACGGTTGTGTATTTAAGGACCCTTAGTCCCTACCTAGATAGTTCCTTCCTTATAGTAATTCTTAGAATATAATTAGAGTTAATCTATTAGGCAACTACTCCACCAGTTATTATTATGTTATTAACTTTATAATTATATTTCCTACACACCTAGCCTAATAATAGGACCTACCGTAGTTCTTGCTACAAGGTTCCGTTATACAATTACTACCTAGTTACGGTATTAATAATAATAAGTTAAATAACATGCCACTAAAAGCAGCCACTATAACGCCATTAATGGCGGCAACTATATTAAGGTTAGGTAACGACACTAGTATAGCAGACACTAACTTATAGTAACCTATAACGGTTAGATAGTTATAAGAGATAGTTAACTAGTTAATAGAAAATAATATAACGTTAAAAAATAGGATTAACGGGATAGGCGCAGTAAAGGTTAAGTTACTATCGATTAAAAGATACTTAGGAGAGAGATTAAAGCTTAAAGGATTTCTTACGCAAATGCACTTTAAGGTCGCGTAAGAGGGAGCTAAGCTGGCAATACCTATAGATTAAATAGCATATATAGGATTATTCTTAACAGGAAAAGCACTTAAATAATTTAAGCCTTACCTTATAGAAATCTAGGTAAACGGAATAATAACTATAAACTAAGAGGTACGGTTTATATTCTTAAGCTAGAATGGATTTATAGAGCGACTTATACAAATATTTGGAGACCTAGAGGCAGTAACTATAGCGGAAAGAAAACTCTAAGATATTACGCAATAAACCTTAGTAATTAAGTATATAACGTAGTTCTAAACGTTAGCAATATAAGTTAAGTAAAATAATAGGGCGCTTATAGCATAGTATAAGTAAGGATTTAAGGCTAAAGTCTAGGATATAATTATCCTAATAGAAGATGCGGATACCCTAAGGGAACTAATAGATTAAGCAATTAAGATTAATAATTAGATCTACTAAAGGGAATAGGCTAAGAAGGGCTAGGATAGAGTTCTATAGTTATATAAGGCGTAAAGTATATAACAACTAAAGCTAAGTTAAAAACTATAGTATAGTGTAGAGCTAATAGACCTAAGTAGTACTAAAGAAGCCTATAAGAGATAAAGTAAGAAACCGTAGAAATCTAGCTAATAAGAATTAAGTAATTAAAGGTCTAAGGAGCAGAGGCTAAACCAGGGATCTTAGTAGCAGAAGACGTTTAGGCAGACTCTATAGTAAAAGTAATAGTTTAGAGAAGGAGCTTATATAAATTACGGAAAATAAGGTTAATTTATAAGGGATTATAAAAATAGTTAGAGATACTATATAATAAAGGGAACTAGACTAATAGTAGATAACATATATATATAGAGGGATAATAATATACTGCAAGGAACAAAAGAGTATTTAATTAAAAGTTTTGCGTTTTATTATAATAACGCATACTAAATTTATAAGGACGCTAAGTACGGCGTAAGCTACTAGCTATAAGAGCTAATACCTATAGGATATAGAGAAATTAATAAACTAGTTCGCAGATTAGATATTAAAGACGATAAATTTAATATAGGCGAAATATTTTATAACAATAAGGTAATAAGAGCGGTTTACTAGGAACATATAGCTATTAGAGATATTATACTAAAAGCAGAGGATAATTCTACTATAGAATAGGGAATATTAGTAGAGATCGAAACCCTACTAGACATAATGTCTATCGCTTTATAAGATATAAGAAAAGTAGGATAGTAAACTACTTTAGCACTTAATAAAGGCAAAAGGCTAAAAGCTTAAGATTCTTAAGATAAGATAAGAGATAACTAAGATTCTTAAAATAAGATAAGGTAAGCTTAAGGACTTATAATAAACAATAACCAATAGAGCAAAGTAGTAGCTTAGTTTAAAGATATACAAATAAGCTTAGGACAAAGTTTCCTACAGGCACAAGACTCTTAAGATAAGATAAGTAAGATTTAAGACTCTTAAGACGAGATAAGAATACTAAGTAAGCCTAGTTAGACTAAGGCTAGAGCTAAGCTTAAGTTAGAAGTAAGCTTAGGATTAAAGAATCTAAGGGACTAAGAATTTAGAGAACAAATTAGGACACCTACAGATAAGAGGCAAAGAGCTTCTTTATAGATTAGAGAATCTATAGTATAAATAGTAACCAGACTAGGAGACAGACACATAAACCTAAAGGACTTATTAGTAGAATATAGTGTTTAGACTAAAAATCAAAAAGTTAATACTAAGATTAAGAAGTAAGAGAACTTTAAGGATTAAAGCGCGAGACGTAAACCTAAAGAAACCATAGAAGAATTTAGACAAAGAATTATCGCATAGCAAGAATAGAAACTAGATAAGAAATCTAGCATAGTGGGACATATAAAGGACAGAGCGCTAGTATAAAGAATTACTAATAGGCTAAGAATAGGCACACTAAGAGCTAAGTGGCTTACTAAACTGGAAAATAAAGAGGATTTAGGAATTCCTACTAGGTTTAAAGAACAACATATAAAGGGCTGTTATAACGCAATAATAAGAAGATACTTTCTTATAGATAAGCCGTATATACTCTAGCAACTATATTAAAAGTAGTATAGGCAGAGGCACAACGATAAATAGGAAGATTTCTATATATAGTTAGATAAGAAAGTTATCCAAGACCACCCAATTACGGAAAAGGCTATAAATTATATTAAAGGAGCCTTAATTATGACGTTAAAAGATCTAGAGAAACCATTAGAGAACTAAAGAAGCAAGAGACGCATCTTAGTACCTATAAATAAAGTTATAACATTTAGATTAGCACGATAAAGGTTTAAACTTAAAGATAAAGATAAGTTAAGAGTTAACCTAAAGCATCTAGCATATTACACGCTATTATGGATTGCATACATAGATAATATATGCGAGATACACAAAAATCTAAAAGAAAAGAATTGGAAATACCCTATAAGGATATACTAGATAATAGACGAGTAATAGTACAGAAATGCTAAATATATGCATAGATAGCATCCAGCAGAAGTCTAAAAGGAAGGAGATTTAATACTTTAACTAGGAAGATTCCTTACGGAAGAATGCTTAAACGGATAACAGTAGTAGGATTGCCTAAAGAATACGTATCTATAGTATATTAAAGATAAAAAGCGAACTAGATATTAGCTAAAGAGTAAGCCAAGTATAGCAGGATTAAGTAGCTAATATTTAGGAAAAGTAGAGGCCTATAGGACTAAAGGGAGCCAGTAATAGAGCCTTAGACCCTTAAAGGAATTTAAAGACAACACCTAAATTTAAGAATTAAATGGTAAGATTAGCAGTTTAAAGCGCTAATAAATAGTGGAGCCACGCGAAACTATATCTTACTAACAGTAGTTAAAAGAATAGGACTACCTTATAGACAGAAGGAGTAACCTTACCTATTAGTTACGATTTTAGGAGATCTAATAGCCTATAGAGGAGGGATTATTAATCTTAAAACAGGACCTATTTAGCTAACTATTAAAGGAAGGCAAATTAAGATATCTTTTAATATCCTACTATTAGGATAGGATAAGGTAGTATTAGAAATACCTTAGTTATAGGAATATAATCTAAGGATCAATTAGATTACAGGTTAAGTCGATATTAGAGATACTTAACGCCGTAAGATATAATAATAAGCTAAGTTAGTATAGTACTAAGTAGGAGCGACCTATAAAGAAATAGATAAGGGATTAAGTTACGTACTAAAGAGATACTATAAGTACGGTAAGAAACTATAGTTACCTAAAAGTGAGAAAGTGTTAGAATATACAGTATAGGACTATAAGATAGAGTTAGAACTAAGAATAAGTCTAAAGTTCTTTCCAATCTATAAGCTTACTAAAGAGGAAGGTAGAGTACTAAAAGAGTTTATCTAAGAAAATTTATAAAAGGGATATATTAGACCATCGCAGTTATTAGCGGGTTATCTAGTACTATTTATAATAAAGAAGAATAGCAAACTAAGGCTGTATGTCGACTATAGATAGTTAAACAGCATTACTAGAAAGGATAGGTATCCTTTACCCTTAATTAGTAAAATCTAAGATAGGATAGGTAATGCGTAAATCTTTATAAAGATAAATCTAAGATAGGCGTACTATTAGATTAGGATTAAGGAAGGCAATAAATAAAAAGCAGCCTTTAGGTTAAAGGAAGGACTATATAAACTATTAGTTATATAATTTGGGCTTATAAACGCACTAGCAATATTCTAGAAGTGTATTAATAATATATTAGGAGAATACTTAGATAAATTTGTTATAGTATACCTCAACGATATTATTATCTACTTAATAACTAAGGAAGAATACGGGGAATACGTTAAATGGGTCTTAAGGAGACTATAAAAAGAACAGATACTAATAGCAATTAAGAAATGCGAGTTCTTTACTAGGAAGACCGTTTTTGTTAGATTTATTATTAAACTAGGCTAACTTAGCATAGATCTAAAGAAGATTAAGGCTATAGTAAATTAGTAAAAACTAGAGAACGTTATATAGTTAAGATTATTCTTAGGGCTTTGCAATTACTGTAGAAGGTTTATAGCGTAGTAGTTAAAGGATATTAAACTATTTACACGATTAATAAAGAAAGAAGAACTATAGGTATAGGGAAAGGAGTAGTAAGAACTATTTAAGAAAATTAAAGAGTTATTTACCTAGGAGCCAGTTCTTAAGATCTATTAACTAGGACTAAAGACGGTTATAGAGATAGATATATTAGACTATATACTAAAGGCGTACTTTATATAGAAATATTAAAATAAATAGCACCTAGTGGCATATTATAGTTAAAAGATAACACTACTAGAGTTAAACTATAATATCTATAATAAGGAGTTGCTAGGTATAGTTACAGCACTAAAGAAATAGAGAGCATTCTTATAAGGTATAAAGAAACCATTTATAGTTAAAACGGATTATAAAAACCTAACGGAATTCCTAATAATAAAGGAGCTTAACTAAAGACAGGTTAGATAGGCAGAGATACTTATAGAATACTATTTTGAGATTTAGTATACTAAGGGTATAGATAATATGCGGGCAGACGCTCTGAGCTATAAAGCTAAACTACAAAATGATAAAAAGCCATTAAGGGCTTTACTGCGAAAAGATACAGACGGATTAATTAGATTTAATTATCTAAAAATTATAGCAACTTAAGAGAGTAACGAACTAGAGAAAGTCTATAAGATACTAGAAAGCTTTTAGGTATAAAGAATTCTAAAAGTATAACTAGAAGATCTATAAACGGATATATATAAAAACTAAGAAGTAAGGTATATCCTAAGAAGCATAGTAGAGTAATTTATGGAAGAGTTCTATAAGGGATTAACTTAAGGATATAATAGAGTTATAAGCTTAGTGTCAAGACTCTAGGAAGAGTATATTATTAATAGAATCTAGAATATTATAAGAAAAGTAATAAAGGAGTATCTAAATTGCTAAAGGAATAAACTAACGAGGTATAAGCCATATAGAGGGCTATAACCTATTAAAATACTAAAGAGACCATAGGAGGTTATATTATAGGACTTTATTATTAAGTTACTAAAGTTAAGAGATCCTATTACCGGATAAGATTATAATACGATTTTAGTAATAGTAGATAAGCTTACAAAGTAGGGATACTTTATAGCATGTATAGAAGAAATCTTAGTAGAAGATGTCGCTAGAATCTATATTAAAGAAGTGCTTATAAGATATAGAGTACTAAGTAAGATTATATTAGATAAAGATCTAAGATTTATAGCAGTATTCTGGGAAGTGTTCTTAGTAGAGTAAGGAGTTTAAGCAGTAACTTCTACCGCATATTATCCGCAGATAGACGGTTAAATAAAAAGACTAAATTAGATACTAGAGTAGTATCTAAAACATTATATTAATTATACATAAAATAATTAGGTATCGCTATTACTAGTTATATAGTTTGCATATAATACAGCACCTTAAAAAGGAATAGGTATATTACTATTTAAGGCAAATTACGGGTATAAGCTAAGAACATCGTTATTACTACAGTAAGTAAAGAAAATAAGTAGTACAGCTAAAGAAAGAATAAAGACATTAATAAATCTTTATGCAGACCTTATAGAATTAGTAAAAAGAGTATAAGAGAGAATAAAAAGGTACTATGATGCTAAGAGATCTAAGGGACTAGATCTTAAGGAGGGAGATAAAGTATGGCTACTATACAAAATTTTTAAGAGTTGATAACTAAGTAAGAAGTTGGACTATGTTAGACTAAAATCTTTTAAAATTACATAAAGGATTTCACTGGTTACGTTTAAATTAAACCTACTAGCTAAAATAAAGATCTACCCTATATAGTATATTATAATGCTAGAACCAGCACACGGGAATATTAAGCCATTAGTTTATAAGGCAGATATATATAGAGGATAGGAAGAAGACAAATAGCAAGTTTTAAAGATCGTTAACTATAAGGATATTAACGACAAAATATAGTACGAGGTTAAGTAGACAGGCTATAATAAGACTACCTAAAAACTACTAGAAAATTTAAAGAATGCTATAAGAAAGGTACAGGAGTATTAGAAGAAATTAGGTTAGGTAGCATTAATAAAGAAGGATTACTAAAGAATAAGTTACCTAAGGGGGACCTAAGAAGAGTAGTTACCGAATTACTTAGATCTATTTCCTTCTCTATTAAAAGAGAATCCGTTCTTTTATTACTAAGTTCCTATAAACCTTATTCTATAAGTTTCTACTCCTTAAAATAGACCTTTTTACGAACTTTCTTAAGACAAAGTAAGCGAGTAAACGCCGCGATCTAAGTATCTAAGGCCTTTTATTCCGCATTATAAGAACATTCTAGCTTAGCTAGGGCGTAAGATAGTTTACTATCTAGCCGCGCAGTAGTAGATTAAATATAAGACCTTAAGACAAATTAATTAAGGAACTAGACGACTATTAAGAGTAATAGGTTGTATATATTTAGCATTAGAGGTAGAGCAAACGTCATAGGACGAATAAATATTTGCTTTAGTGCACTTTAAATAAGAGGATAGTTATTACGAAGATGGGTTCGCTAACGTAATATAAACTAGCCCCTCTTTTAAATAACAAAAATATAGAGTTAGTATAATTTTACCAAGAGATAATATTGCAGTAATAGTGCGAGCACGACATTGGGCGTATAAGGAAGAAATTGCTTTAGGTATAATAAGCAATAATATTAACTAAATTAATTAGACGGATATTACACCTCTANTAAANAACTTANAGATANTNNGNATCTTTAAGGACNAAGATAAANAGGAGGGAGATAGTGTTATGGACGCTTTAAGTACAATATTATAACTACTTAGGGAAGAGTTAGAAGAAGCTAGTTAGTTAATTTAAGTACGGTCTAAGATAAAGCCGATAAAGCTATATAACGAGGAATGGTAACTAAGGTTATATAATATACTATATATTAAACGAGAGGAACGAGAGGAACTTATATACCTTATATATAAGACGTATATTACGTATAAGAAGGATTTTATAAGAGTACGGTTGTGTATTTAAGGACCCTTAGTCCCTACCTAGATAGTTCCTTCCTTGTAGTGATTCTTAGAATATAATTAAAGTTAATCTATTAGGCAACCACTCCACTAGTTATTATTACGTTATTGACTTTTGTAATTGCATTTCCTATACACCTAGCCTAATAATAGGACCCACCGTAGTTCTTGCTACAAGGTTTCATTACATAAAGCTTAAACCACCCTTTCTTCCTAAGAAGGAATTTAAATATATTTATAGGACCTTAAGGACATTAATAGGACCATAAGAACAGAACCTAAAGAAAAAAAATAGAACCCTAAGGAAAGGACCTATAAGATACGCATAGACTAGAACCCTTAAAGAAATTACTTAGAATTACCTAATACCCTAGCACTATGCTATAAAACATAGTAGTAGGTAAAGCAGCTATAGGACCTATAAACGCCTTAGATAAAGAAATAATTAATATCTTAACCCCTTAGGCGGAGCTTGTAGTAGCTAATACTAAAATTAAACGGCTATAAAAACTGCTTAAAACTAAAAGCACCCCTATATCTAGTAAGGACCCATTAAATAGACTTACTATAGTCTTTAAGGCCCTAGCCTAATATATAGTATTAGAATTATTATAGTCCGCAAAGGTTATAAACCCCCTATTACTTATAGACGGAGCCGACCCTATATTTAATAATTAGAAGCTTTAATTATAGGATAAGCTTAAAGTTAATGCGGACCACTTCCCTATTACTTAAGCTAAAATGGCCTACGTTTTTAGCCGTACTAGTAAAGACGTATAGACATATTTACGTCCGCGATACGCCTAAGACTTAGCAAAACCCTTCCTCTCTAAAGAAGAAATAATTAACTACCTATCTTCTATCTATAAGGACCCTTTTAGGGTATAAAACGCCCGCCTTAGCTATAAAAGTCTAAACATAAAAATAACGAAGACCTTTTCGGCCTTTTAAACCCGCTTTTTATACCTAGCTAGATAAGCCTAGATTTTTTTAAAAAGACCTACTTCCAGATCTCTTTAATAAGCTTACCCTAAACCTATAGCGGGCCGTATTACTAGCTTTTACTACTATATAGACGTTAAAAGAACTTATAGACTACTGCCTAGCTATTAACTAAGGCCTTTATTAAATTAAGGTATAAGCTAATTAGATAAAGGCTAGGAATCCCCTAAATTAAGCTATAAGTAATATAAGAACGGCCTATAATACCCTAGTTTAACCTATAATGCCTACTATACTAGCTACTAACCTAGTAACTAGCCATATAGCTAGCCCTACCGCTGGCTAAGTACTTACTTAGCCTACCTATAGCAACCCCTATATATAGGCCCTTAGCGATTAAGGGGCTTACTTTTTATATAGTTAAAAAGGCCACCCTATAAGGAACTGCCTAATAAAGGTAAAAGCGGATAAGGTTTTATTAATCTAGGAGGATAGTATAGAGTTAAAAAAAGAGGAACCCTAGAGAAAGACTCTTCTTTAGGGTTAAAAGGGATTAATATATTATATATTAATCTAGGTTGGCTAGTTAGTAGAAGAAGCTGCACTATCCCTTATACTTTATTCCGTAATAGATATTAAGTTTTAACTTTTACCTTAGCTAACTCTAAAGTAAATACCTTTACCCTAATTAATACCTAGTATGCTATAAAGCTAGCTAACTTTCTTAATATACCTATAGAAGACCTACCTAAACTAATTCTTATTTGCGGGTATAATGGACGGGTAAGGCAACCTATTATAAGTATTTTGCGAATATACCTCCGCGTTAATAGGCGAAGGTAGTATAATATCCCCTTCTTAATTACGGACCTTAGAAGCTATAATATAATCTTAGGAAGGAAATAGCTAGCCTATTTAGGCTTATAGCTTAATATATAAAGTAGACGGCTTATCTAGCCTAAAACCTTACCCCTAACCCCTTCTTTTATAAAAAAAAATTAGCATTATAATAGAAAACCTAGTATAACCCTAGATTAATACTATTTACTAAGCCGATGCTATATGTAAAGACTAGGCCTTTAAGAAGGATATATAGCTTAACCTGCAACGGATCTATATACTACGCCGCCCCTAGACTACCTATATTACGCTACCCGCACTATAGACTTAGGAAGTTAATAGTGACTTACCTAAGTCCCTAGTAGAGAACCTAAGCCCTATATAGCTATAATAGAAGGCTAGGAATATTAGACGGTATACTAAACTAATAAATTAAAAGGATAACTTATAGAAAATAGAATGCGAGCTAAGAAAGACTATAAACCTTATACCGCAAAATACGGCCTAATAAATATCCGTAAAGAAACCTACGGACCTCCTACCAGTTAATATCTGCTATATTAATGCTATAGGATTCTACTAGAACTTAGTTTAGCTAAATACCATTACCTTTATAACTAGCTTATATAAAATTAATTAAATAATTAAAGAAAAAGAGACCCTAGTCTAAGAGGAGGATAAGCTTATAAATAAGGAGCTAGTAGAACGGAAACTACCCTATTAGTACTAAGAGTTTAAAAATATATTCTCTAAGGTAGTATCTAATATACTCCTACCCTACTAACTATATGACTATAAGATCGAGATTAAACTAGATAAGGAAAACGTCTTTAGCTATACCCCCCTTTATAAATAATCTATTGCCGAATTATAGGCTACTAAGTAGTATATTATAGATAACCTAGTAAAGGGGTTTATTAAGCCTAGTTAGGCCCTATTTACCTTCCCTATTTTCTTTATAAAAAAGCTAAATAGAGGACTTTATTTCTATATTAACTACTATAAGCTTAACAATATAACCCGTAAAGACCGTTATCTACTACCTTTACTAGATAAGACGTTGGCCTAAATAAATAGAGCTAAGGTATTTATAAAGCTTAATATCCGCTAGGCCTTTTACCAAATTAAAATAAACCCTAAATTTATAGACCTTATTATATTTCGGACTTAATACGGATTATATAAATATAAAGTACTCCCCTTTAGACTAACTAACGAACCTATTATATACTAACAATATATAAATAATATACTCTTTAACTACCTTAATAACTTCTATACAGCCTACCTAGATAATATTATAATTTACTCTAAAAATAAGTTAGAATATAAGGAGCACGTCTATAAAGTTCTATAACGGCTCTATAAGGCTAGCCTCTAGGCTAATATTAAAAAGTTAAAGTTTAATATAAAGTAAATAAAGTACCTAGGGTTTATTATTAGTATAAATAGAATTAAGGTAAACCTAGAAAAGACAGCCGTAATTAATTAATAGGAACTACTATAGACCGTAAAAGGGATATAGTTATTCCTAGGCTTCTATAACTTTTACTAATGCTTTATTAAGAACTACAGTAGAATTACTTAGCCCCTTAGCCGCCTTATAATAAAGGACCGGCCCTTTTACTTTAATACTGTATATAGGCAGGCTTTTAATAAACTTAAGAAATAGCTAGTCTTCGCTCCTTTACTCGCCTACTTTAACCTAAAATAGCCCTTAATACTAAAAACGGATGCCTTAGATAGTATTATTGCTAGTATTTATTCCCAAAAGCAGATAGATGGGGAATAGCACCCTATTACTTACTACTTAAAGACTATAATAGATACTAAGCTAAACTACCCAATTTATAATAAAGAAATATTGGCTATTATTTATAGCTTTTAGAACTAGCGAGTATAGCTAAAAGGGACCCCTAAACCTATTTAAGTGGTTTTAGATTATAAGGCCTTAGAATATTTTATAATAATAAAAGCCCTTACGGCCTGGTAGGCGCGCTAGGCAGATATTCTATCTTAGTTTAACTTCCTAATTATATATAGGCCCGGCGCTATTAACTATGCGGACGCTTTTATAAGGCGTAAATAGGACTTAAATAACTAGATAGCTGTAAAGATCTTATTACGGATTTAAACGCTACTATAACTAGAGTATCTTAACCCTTAAATACGGGAAGAACTAAGTACTAAATCTTTAAGCGCCGAGATATATCCTATTAACCCTATAAATTTTAACCTTATTAATAAACTACTATAAGCAAACTATACGGACCCTTCTCTATAGGAGTACTGTAAAAAGGTAAAGGATATTACTAGCCTATAGTCCCTTAAAAATAGACTGCTTAAGTACTAGAAACGGCTAGTAGTAGTAAAAGAATAGAACTTATAAACCTGGCTTATTACTAAAGCATATACCTAGGTCTCTACGGCTTACCCTAAAAAAAATAAGACCTATAAAATTATTAGTAACCGTTACTACTAGCCCGGAATAGTTATAGATATTAACCGTTATATATAGAACTATAATAACTACCGTAGGTTTATCCCTTGCAACGCTAGCGTCTAATAAGAGTTAGTCTATGCGTAAACACCATTTTCAAATGTCTGTAAACGCGTCTATACAATTATATAGAAATATAATTAACCACTATGCCTTCTAATCGCGCCTGTAGAATTCCATTCTGCAGAAAGGACGAGTGCTAGGGCTTATATATTACATAACTCTCTACCAAAAATCAAGCTTATATAGCATTTTATATACATATTAAAAGCTTTAAATATCTTATCACGACTTATTTATCCTAACGATTTAATTAGCTAATCCTTATCAATAACCGTTAGACGCGAAGCAGCGTTATAAGGGATAATCCTACAAGATAAAACCCTAGGACTATTAAAGCCACTCCCGATATTAGAGCGCCCCTAATAGTATATCTCTATAGACTTTTATAAACTACTAGTAAACCGTAACGGTTATAATCTTAGTTATAATCTTAGTTAACCGTTTTAGCAAACGCCCTTTTTTAATTCCCTATTATAAGTGTAACGGGACTAGCCCAGTTATAGTAGGAATGTCTCGGTAAAACACTCGACAGATAAATTCTAACGCTTTAACCAAAATCTACTAGATTAATCGAATTACCGAAGTCCGTTAAAGACCGCGTGTATATATGCGCACGCATCGACCACTAAGCCCCTAACTATTTAATTATATAATTCTCTTGTTATTCCTTTCTCTTCTTTACGCAACGTCTTATTCTTAGCGAGAGCTATATACCCTTAAATTTAGATAGAATTTATATCATTCCTTTAAATCTTCCCTAAAGTCTCTTCGCGCCTTTATATTACGTTGCGTTAATACTAATACCCTTAAAATAGCAAACGAACTTAAATCCGCCACGTTAACTATTATGGCCCTAGTTAGGGAATAAATGACTATAATATAACAGTCCTTTATAGATGCCTTGGCCTAGTAACAAACTATACTAAAAGCTTAGTATTAGTAATTAATTAAAGCAATATATAAAGAACTTCACGACGCTAAAGTATTTGCGTTAGAAACCCTAATAATAATACCTATAAATAAAATTAAAATAACTATATGCGAACCCAACCTATTAAATACAAACCCTAAACTAGTAATAGTAGCTTAACCCATACCTATAATAAACCTAGTACCTACTATAAAATTTAAAAAGCTCCCTAACCCTCTAATGTTTAATAGATATTAAAATAACCTATATCCCTTTATAACTAAGCTCTATTTTAAACTTTTAATAAACTATAACTAATACCCTACTAAAGCTAGCAAGATTAGCTATAGAATATCTTATTTAAGCAAAAACGCTATACGAACTATAGACCTATTCTTTTATAACAGCACCTTTATTAATTTTAAAATCTTTATCTCTCTATTAGAACAAATATATAATAACGCCAGCCGCGAATATATAGCTATTATTAAACTTAAAAACCTATAATAACGGAACCGATACTTTACTAGCTTTTTTTCAGAATTTTTAGGCCTTATTAGTAAACTAGATTAAAATAAAGCCGCTAGAGTTACTGCTCTCCGTTAAGCTATTTTAGATAAAATTAGAGTATAGTTAGTAGGTAGAGAACTACATCGGGAAAATATTCGCAGGATGAGATTCAAGTTGACTTTAGTATTCGCGTTTCGCGTAATTGACATGCAATTTAACCAACTCAACACGCAATTAACCAACTTAATACGCAATTGACCAACTTAATATATAATTTAACCAACTTAACACGTAGTTAACCTACTTAATATACAATTTAACTAACTTAATACGCAGTTAACCTACTTAACATGCAATTTAACTAACTTAATATATAGTTAACCTACTTAATATATAATTTAACTAACTTAATACGCAGTTGATCTACTTAATATGTAATTTAACTAACTTAATACGTAGTTGACCTACTTAATATGCAATTTAACTAACTTAATACGCAGTTAACCTACTTAATATATAATTTAATTAACTTAATACGCAGTTAACCTACTTAACATATTTAAAAGTTAAATAATACGCAGTTAACCTACTTAATAACTTTAAAAGCTAACTATATATTCCTTAATATGCAATTAAGGTAAAGTTATATGCTAATTACGCAAATGAATTTTTATACAGTTTTATTACTTAAAGGCTCTGCACAAGGCTTTACACAAAGCTCTACACGAAGCTCTGCGTATAGAGGCTCTGCACGAAGCTCTGCACAAAGCTCTGCACAAAGCTCTACACGAAGCTCTGCACAAAGCTCTGCACGAAGCTCTGCATAAAGCTCTGCACGAAGCTCTGCACAAAGCTCTACACAAAGCTCTACACGAAGCTCTACACAAAGCTCTGCACGAAGTTCTGCACGAAGCTCTACACAAAGCTTTGCATAAGGCTCTACACGAGGCTCTACACGAAGCTCTATGTACAGAGGCTCTACACGAAGCTCTGCGTACAGAGGCTCTGCCCGAAGCTCTACGTACAGAGGCTCTGCGCGAAGCTCTGCGTACGGAGGCTCTGCACGAGGCTCTGCACGAAGCTCTACACAAGGCTCTACGCGAAGCTCTGCGTACAGAGGCTCTACACAAAGCTCTACATCGGGTCCCCGCTATATTCCTAATAGCCTCTCCTATATAGCTACCTTATTTTTTTTATCCATCTATCCTTCCTTATATCCTCCCTACCTAGGGAGGCACTAAAATGGTAGCTAGTAGAGGACCGTCGCCAGAACTAGACAACCGTTACTAGAACCAGACGACCGTCGCCGTCGCTAGAACTAGAACACCGTTACTAGAACCAGACGACCGTCGCCAGAATAAGACGACCGTCGCCAGAACCAGATAACTATCGCTAGAACTAGACAACCGTTACCAGAACCAGACAACCGTCGCCGTCGCCAGACGANCGTTACTAGAACCACACGACCGTCGCCAGACGACCGTCGCCAGAGCTAGACGACCGTCGCCAGAACTAGACGATCGTCGCTAAAACCAGACAACCATTACTAGAACTAGACGACCGTTGCTAGAACCAGACGACCGTCGCCAGAGCTAGACGACAACGACTAGCCAGCGAACACTATAAACGATTCAATCGATCGATTAAATCAAGGCAGCATAGACAGGTAGGCACAAACAGGGAGATACTAACGGGTAGGCAGATGCTGATAGGTAGGTAGATATAGACTAGTAATTAGATACAAATAGGCAAGCAGATGTAGACAGGTAAGTAAATGCTAACAGGTAGGCAGATATAGATAGGTAGGTAGATATAAATAGGTAGGCAATGCAGACAAGTAGGCGATGCAGACAGGTAGGCAATGCAGATAGGTAGGCGATGTAGATAGGTAGGCAATGTAAACAAATAGGCGATATAAATAGGTAGGCGATGCAGACAGGTAGGCGATATAGATAGGTAGGCAATGTAGATAGGTAGGTGATATAAACAAGTAGGCAATATAAACAGGTAGGCGATGTAGGTAGGTAGGTAAATAGGTAGGTAGGTAAGTTAATAGGTAGATAAGTAGAAGAGAACCATTACTATATTATATTAAATTATCTAAAATAATATTTATTTTGCTAGCCTTATAAATAGCCTTAAAGTAGCTTTTATTTATTTAAAATATGCTATTAGTATAAAAGAGGTAAATATAATTATAGTTGCCAAATGCGTAGATTACTGGCAGGTTTCGCGCAGGTTGCATATAGGTTGCGCGCAAACTACGCGCAGGCTATATATCAAAAAAACACGACATAGGCTAGTCGGTCAAGTTACCAAATGCCCTTAACTACGCGCCAATTGCGTCAACCACTAACCATTGAGGCCATTGGTAGGGTACTATATTTTACCAATATACCAAAAAACTTACCCAAATTTACTATAATATATTAACGAATTAATAAAGACCTCTAATATAATAAGTAGACTCGTTCTCTAAAGCTAACTATATCTCGCGCCTAAAACTCTATAAAACTAATATATATTTTAAAGCGCGACCTATCTTTAAGACCTAAAAGCCTTATGTATAACCCTATGGACCTTAACGCCACTTAATCCTATATACCCTTAGGAACTAATAAATAAAGAATATAAGCCGTAAATAAAGAATATTTCGGATATAGAAAGAAGGGATATATTTAAAGGGATTACCAAACTTACCCTTTTAAAAAGGTCCGCCGTAGCTCCTCTTAGTCCTTAAGTCGCACTTATTTTATAAATTATACTTAGTTGCTATAAAGCATCTTGCCTTTAGTTAACTTAGAAAACGAATTATCCTAGGGCTAAGTTACGCCTTAAGATAAAAAGTGGAAGAGTATAAGTGTCTAAGCTCTTCTAGCGCTAATATATAACACAACTCCCTTAATATACTTAGCGAAATTTAAATACTTAGAAAATAGAAAGAAGTATAAATCCTTATAAATAGCGGAGCTATTAATATAGGCTTTATTAATACAAACTACGCAAAAACTTAACGCTTAAATTTAAGGAAACTTAATAAGCCCTAAGGCCTATAAGGCTTTAATAGTAAGCCTTTAATACACAGTAAATTAATATACTATGCTCTTATAAAGATGCGAATAGGCAAACACCTTAAATACGTTTCCCTATTTATAATACCCTTAAAGCATTATAAAGTAATACTTAGATATAGATAACTAAAATAATATAACCCTTTAATTAGCTGGGTTAAAGAAATACTAAAATTCCGTACAACCTACTACCAAAGTTATTGCTTAAAATACTACCTACCCTATAAATATGCATATAACTATTCGAATTTAATATAATATAAATTACCCTTACTATAAACCTTAAACTAATATAATAAAGTTATAACTGCTAATCGCGGTAAAGAATGCGAAAATAATATATTAAAACCCTTTAAAATTCATATAGTATAAGCCGCACCCTTTTATTTATTAGTAAGAAAATGAGACTATAAGATCTTTTCTATAACACTAAAAGATATTAAAAGGGCGTTAGAACTAAAGCAATATATTAACCCCTAACCTCTTATACCTAAAAAATATCATAATCTAATTAATACGTTTAAGAAACAATTCGTAAACTAATTACCCCCATATTAAGATAAGCACGATTTTAAGATAGAACTTAAACCTAGTATAATACTAAAGTTTGGCCCGTTATATAGTATATTACAAGAAGAACTGCTTATAATATAATAATACCTTAAAGAGTACCTAAAGAAAGGATTTATTCGCCCTAGTTAATTACTATTTACCTTATTTATACTATTTATTAAGAAACCTAGAGGAGGCTTAAAATTCTATGTTAATTATTAAGCCCTAAATGTAATTATAATTTAAAACCAATATCCAATTCCTCTACTTTAAGAAACGCTTAACCGCTTAGTAAAAGCATAATACTTTATAAAGCTTAACGTAGTCGCCGCCTTTAATTAAATCCGTATTTATAAAGGAGATAAAAAGTATACGGCTTTCCGTATATAATAGGGACTTTTTAAATACCTAGTAATGCTATTTAGTGTAAAGAACGGTCCTAGTACGTTTTAATAATATATTAACAATATACTTTGCGAATTCCTTAATGTATTTATTACTGCGTATATTAATAATATTTTAATTTATTTGTCTTTACTTTCTAAGCATTAAAAGCACGTCCAAATGGTCCTTAAACGCCTATAAGACGCGGGCTTATAATACGATATTAAAAAATACAAGTTCTATACGTTTAAAGTCACGTACTTAGGCCTAATTATATCCTACAACGGAATTAAAATAGACCCTAAAAAAATCGCTGCGATTATAAACTAGGAAAGTCCTAATAGTGTATAAGACATTTAAGGATTTCTAAAATTCGCAAATTTCTACCATCGATTTATTAATTACTTCTTAAAAATTATTTAGCTATTAGTAAACTTAATAAGAAAGAATATAAGATTTAAATAGATTACTAAATATAAACAAGCTTTTAACAACCTAAAATATCGTTTTATAACTACTTTAATTCTCACCTACTTTAATCTAGACCTTAAATATATCGTTAAAATAGACTCGTCTAACCATATACTAGGAGGAGTATTATCGCAATATAATAAGAACGGCGAGCTGCGCCCAGTAGCCTTCCTCTCCTAGAAACTTACCCTTACTAAACTAAACTATAAGATATATAATAAGGAACTACTTATAATTATTAGATACTTTAAACAATGGCGCCTAGAACTTAAAGGATTATTATTCCTAATATACATATTAACGGACCATAAAAACCTATAGTACTTTATAACTATAAAGCAATTAACGCAGCACCAAATTCGTTGGGCCGAATACCTTTTATAATTTAACTTTAAGATTACGTACTAACCTAGCAAACTTAATTAAAAGCCTAACTTATTAATATAATAATTATAAGACTTACTTATAAACGCCTCTAATAAACGGATTATAAATTAATTATAAATTCTACTACCCCCTAAATGCTTTAAGAAACTACGCCCTATATTCCTAGACGCGGAGCTTAATAGGAATAAATTGGAAATTAATAAGTGGGACATAGAAATTAATAAATTAATAGAGCATAAATATAAGAACAACCCCTAAATAGCAGATATAATAAAAGCGATTTAAATAGGGAAACGGTAATATAAGGATATTATACTCGCTAAATGCGAAATCCGTAATAACCGGTTGTACTATTAATAGAAGATAGTAGTCCTAAATTCTAAACCTTTATAATTTAAGATACTCGAATTTGTATATAATTCCCCTATAGTAGGGCATCCTAGCCGTATAAAGACCTATAAGATTATTTAATAAGCATATTGCTAGCCTATAATACACAACTATATATGAAAATATGTTTAAGTATATAGAATATATGTATATAGGAAGACCTCTTATATAAAGAAGTAAGGAGTACTTCAACCGTTGCCAATTCCAATATAAAGATGGCAAGATATTTTAATTAACTTCGTAGTTAACCTACCTAACAGTAATAGGTTTATAAATGTTATAGTAGTTATTAACCGTCTTACGAAAATATAATATATAATTCCTATAGACTTAATTAATGTAATATTAGTAGCTAAATATTTTATTAAGTACGTCTTTAAGCTATACAGACTTTCTAATTTAATAATATCTAACTACGGAAGCTAGTTCGTTTTAGACTTCTAGCAAGCCCTATATAAATAATTAAGCATATAAATACAACTCTTAACTACATTTTATTTGGAGATAGATAGTTAAACTGAAATTGCAAACGCGATTATAGAATAATACCTATAAATATACTGCTCCTACCTACAAGACGACTGGGAAAAATAGCTACCGTTAGCTAAGTTTACTGCAAATAATACGAGAAACGAATTAATAGGCGTAACGCCGTTCTACGCAACCTACGGACAAAACCCTTAATTTAGATTTAAACTATAACCTAAAATTAATACAATAGGACCCATAATTAAGAGGATTTAACTAATTAACGTATATAACTTCGCTAATTAAATAAAGTAGTTAACGGAACTATTATAAAGTAAATTAGCATACGCTTAAATAGTATAGAAATAGTATATGAACAAAGAACAAGCTTCCGCGTAGGACTTTAAGGAAGATAATATAGTTTACCTAAATATATGAAACCTAAAGACTTAACGACCCTTAAAGAAACTAGACTAGAAGTTTATGGGCCTATACTAAGTTAAAAAGAAACTAAGCCTATATACTTATAAACTTAAACTACTAACTAAAATAAAAATATATCTAACGTTTTATGTAAACTTGCTATAACCCTTAAAGGGTAAACCTATAACTTGCGAAGTACCACCGCTACCTTCTATAATTGTTAACAACGGTAACGGTTCTTACTTTATTAACTTAATTAACGATATATAATAGAAGATATAATCTAAATAATTTAAACTTCTTATTAAATAGGAAGGATATAAAATATAAACTTAGGAAACCTATAACCAAATTAAGACTAATACGCCTTCCCTAGTAAAAGAATTTTATAAGGACTATCCTTCGCGGCCTATTTTGGCTAGATGGATATAATATAAAAGTAAATAATTGCTACCTAACATAAATATATAAAACATAATAGCAGGAAGCTTAAAATTAAAAAAGACTTAAAATACGTTATAACGTTTATAATACAATTATATAATACGCAAGATATTAAGGAACTTTAACCGCCGGTTAAAGTTATCTAATTAGTTAGATCTACCTTGCTAAGACCTACTATAAAGATATTAGTTCTGCTTACCGCCTTAACTAAGCCAATAGCAATTTTCTATCCCGGGGATAGAAAATCCTAATTAGTCCATTTAATAATAGAATTAGTAAAACCCTATACTGCCACCTAACGTAAAAACACAATACGCGATAAGTTATAAGTCTTAACTTAAATTAAATTATTTAGACCTTCGGCTAAAAGGGTGGGTACTATAACGGGACTAGCCCAGTTATAGTAGGAATGTCTTAGTGAAATACTTAATAGATAAATTCCGACGCTTTAACCAAAATCTGCTAGATTAATCGAATTACCGAAGTCCGTCGAAGACCGCGTGCGCACGTGCGCACGCATCGACCACTAAGCCCCTAACTATTTAATTATATAATTCTCTTGTTATTTCTTTCTCTTCTTTACGCAACGTCTTGTTCTTAGCGAGAGCTATATACCCTTAGATTTAGATAGAATTTATATTATTCCTTTAAATCTTCCCCAAAGTCTCTTCGCGCCCTTATAATAAGAATATTAATACTAAAGAGGTGGCCTAACTATACATCTATTATATCTACTAAATTTATAAACTACTAGATACTATTATATCGGACTGCGGACCGTAGTTTATATTAGCTTTCTAGAATAAGTTTACCTAGATCCTAAGAATTAGGCTAAAGCTTTTTATAGCGTACTACCCCTAGACAAATAGCCAGATGGAGATTATAAATTAATACTTAGACTAGAGACTTTAGCCCTTTATTAACTACTTTTAAGACAACTAGGGTAAACTACTACCCCTTATAAACTACGCCTAGGCGACCCTACCCTATAACTTTATAGGATTTACACCTATCTAACTAGAAATGGGGTATTTACCCTAAATAAGCTTTAACTAGAATAGGCTAGAAGGACTATAGACCGTACGTAAGAAACTATCTTATAAGGAAGCCTAGCGGTACGCTAAGCGCTTAGAAGAAGCCTAGATAGTAGCCTATATAAACTTAGAAAAGGCCTAAAAATTAATATAATAGTAGGCAAATAAGCATAGGCGAGAGCCTAACTTTACCGTAGGTAATATGGTTTAGGTTATAATAAAGAACTAAAAGACGGAACGGCCTAGCTATAAGCTAGACTATTAGATAGCAGGGCTATATATAATTCTTAAAAAAATAGGCAACTTATATAAAGTAAAGCTCCTAGATTTAATTAAGGTTTACCCTATTTTCTTACCAGATAAGCTATAGAAGGCTATAAATAACCTATTACCTAGATAAAAGAACGAACCTCCCCTACTAATTTAAGTTAGTAGCGATAATAAATGGGAAATTAAAGAAATATTAACCTATAAACTAGTATGGAAAATGTTAAAGTACCGTATTAGTTAGAAAGGCTATAACCTAGATCCTACTTAGTACCCCGTATAAAACTTTATTAGTAATCCCTATAAGCTTTAAGAATTTTATAGCTGTTACCCTAGTAAACTAGGATCCTTAAAGTACCTAAACGAGTAGATAAAGTGCTAGTATAGTAAAGATAATAGGCTACTAAAAGAATATAAAGATAAAAACGCCCTATAGGTATAATACGGATATATAAAGCCTAAGGGCAGGCTTTTATAGAGGGGGGTGTCACAGCGACTCAGTCAATCGAGGCACGAGCGCCGTTTAGAACGTATGCAAGCCTATACAATTGGAATGTCTATAGACCCGGATATCAAGATAAGGAGAAGAAGAAGATGGCGGTGAGGACACGTCTATATATAAGGGGGAGCCAAGCCTTTAGCCAAACCCTAACTAAGCCCCCTATCCAAGTTACGCATCAGGGCCGTAACATCACCCCCCCCTTTAAAAAAAGCTTGCCCTCAAGCTTTATCCTTAGGTGCTTATCTTCTACCTCTTATACAGTTGTAGTTATTTGCTGCAGGTGGGGCAGCAGTAGTCGATAAGATGCTGCAGGCAGAGCAGCAAGGGTCAATCATAGTGCTACGGGCGTAGCAGCAGAAGTCAATTATGGTACTGCAGGCAGGAGCAGTAGTAGTCAAAATAAGGTTTAGCTGCAGGCAGGAGCAGCTGTGTTCGGGTAGTAGTACGGTACTAGCGGTGGTAATAATAGTGGTTGAGCACAGAGCTCATCTATCGGTTATCTTATGATAGCAGGTTAAACGTAAAGGTCGGGCTATTAATTGGTCGAGTGATCGTAGGCGTAGAGGCACGATTATTGTCTCGTCAACTGTGGCAGGGTAGTATAGTCGTTTATTATAGCAGTACGATGCAAGCGGAAGTCGTGGATCGCAGGCGTAACGGCACGATCGTACGGTCGGTAGGACTGTAGGCGTACCAGCACAGTTGTTGTTAGGTCGTAGTAGCAGGCGTATTAGCGCTACTGTTGTCTAGTATAGAGATCGTATGCATATCGGCACGATCGGTAGTCAATAGTAGAGTAATGCCAGCGTTGATAGTCCTAGTGATTTCGTTCCTCAAAGCTCGTATTACTCAGTATTAGTTAGGGTCGTTTATCGCAGCTAGTGCATAGCACTAGTCTTAGTATCAACCGATTTCGTTCCTCACAGTATACGTGGCTTAGTGTCTGTTAAAAAGGACTATTTAGGTAGCAGTACAGTGCAAGCGTCCGATAGAGACGTACGGTGGTCGTTTGAAGGGTCGTCGTTCGATCGATCGATTGGTCAGTAGGTGTACGCGTTGCTCGGTCGGTCGACGAGATCGTACGGTCGGAAAGAGGTTACCGTTCAGCACGTGCTTCCCCATAGCATAGGCGGCCGTTTAGTAGAGAGAAAAGAAAAAAAGAAGAGAATATAAGGGAGGGTACCTATAAGTGTAGGGATTCTATACCCAGCCACTATAGGTCCACGGTAACAATGAGCATAAGGGGTGCCTGCACGGTGTAGGGATTCCATACCTAGCCACCATAGGACTTCGCACGAGTCTTGCTTTATCTTAGAGTATGCTCTTCTACCTTCTTTGTTATAGGAGTTAGGCTCTCCTTCCTTCCTTTGCCTGCTAGTATATAGGGCTCCATCACCTATTAACTACCCTAGGCCACAGGGCTTCTTTAACCTGGGATACAACAGCCTGCGATCGGTTGAGGGATCTTAATATAATATCACAGCGACTCAGTTAATTGAGGCACGAGCGCCGTTTAGAACGTATGCAAGCCTGTACAATTGGAATGTTTATAGACCCGGATATCAAGATAAGGAGAAGAAGAAGATGGCGGTGAGGACACGTCTATATACAAGGGGGAGCCAAGCCTTTAGCCGAACCCTGACTAAGCCCCCTATCTAAGTTACGCATCAGGGCCGTAACAGGGGGGTAATATTACAGCACTGGCAGAAAATGGTAGAACTTAGTGGCAGAACTTAGTAGAACTTTGCGGTTATGTGACTAGAGGACCATATAAAAGAACCCTACTTTAACTGGCGCTGCTCTTCTTCTTCTTTCCTTTCTCTAGCTTTAGATTCTCGTTTATAGATAATCTAATTATATAGGCTTACACGTCCCTTATACTGTGCTCATGCCTTAATTAACTAAGTCGCTAACAGTAGGCGCGTATTTTCTGGCGCTTATAATTAGTAAAGCCGTAACAGCGCTACCTCGTAGAATTTTAATGTCTTACTATAGTAAATAAAATAGAATTAAGTATAGAGAGTAAGATTTAAGGGTAATTTTAATGGATTTTAATCGTTATATAATATATTTAATGGCTAAACTTATGGTAAGCAAAGGTCAAATCTAATGAATCAAAATCTGCTTATACCAATATTAGTAGTAGGTGCTTAACAATATCGGCAAAAGTTAGATTATCGTAATATTACACCAAAAAAGGCTTAATTAAGGGGTATATATCGTTATATACCCTATATCGTATTAAGGAGATTTTACTATAGCTAAATCCTAATATCGAATATTAATAAAAGCACTGCTGCAAGGTGTATACGATTCGTGTAGGTGCCGTACGGTATATCGCTTTACCGCATAAGAAGAAGGGGGTCGCTGCCGTAGGTGGGTGCCGTGGTTCGAGTGTACTAGACGTGTACGTAAAGACGTGGTGTCGTGTTCGTAGGCCTCCGCTGGGGCTCACCCTCCCAGCAAGAAAACTCTTCGCACCACTACCACGTCGCAACGCCGGCGCTGCGCAGCCGTACGTACGTCCCTGCGTTTGTTCTAGTAGTCTGTTAGCAGACTTGCTAATAAACAAACAATTCAAATCACGGATCTTTGGTTTGGTTAATTGGATATTTTAAAGCTTTAAGCTTATTTATTTCGTTTAGTTAATTAAACTAGTAAACGGTTTAAATAGATTTAACTGTTTGGATAGATTTATATACATTTTTACGCGACGGTAAGAGGATCTAGGAGCTCTACGCTACAATCTGGTAATAGGCGTTTAGTATTATAATGCTCGCGCTAAGCTTAAAAGTCAAGAGGGAATAAAATTAATCACCCCTAGTATTAATAACAGTAAGGTCTAATTATATTAATCTAAAGCGGCAAATCTATTAATATTAGTTACTATAATAATATCTAAATATTATATAAGAATAGCTTACTATAGTATAGATTAAACCTTATTGTCGCTCTGGCGGTTCCTAAGGAAGGTCACATAACTTAAAATTTAATGCAGAGTTTTCCTATATAAAAGATGCCTAAAAAATTAATCGCCTACTATAACAGCAGTAATATCGACCTGGCTATATAGCCAATCCTCCCTATATATTATTATATGTATACAAAACAGCTCCTAAAGTGGGAGATCGCGCCTCTTAATAGCGCCAAAGTTAGAGGCCAGAATTGAAAATTTGGGTAGGACGTTGTACTATTTAAAAGTCAGCAAACCAAATTAAATGGCGCGATCTCCGGTTAAGTCTAAACCAGTATACGATTTCCTTATTAGGAAAGGTTATTTTTTATATTTAATAAAGTCGTTACGGTTCTAGCTTCGCGTATACTGTAAGGCTATAATAATATTAGGCCGTATTTATAAGTAATAAGGCTTAAGCATATTACCAAGCTCACTAAACAATCGTTTATAATCGCAGCTTAATAGTAGTATACTTAGTATATTAAGCGCTATTTAACTAAGGTTAGGAAACTCTATTACTATTATCCTCTAGTATAAAAATGGATCACGAGCCAATAGATAATCTTCTACTAGTAGATTAAGTTTCTTCTACTGCTTATACTCATCTTCTTAATCATTAGATAAGGAAGGTGCTATAGTAAAGGCAGTACCTATAAAGCTTCTAATAAAGTTATTAATATTAGATTATAAAGGCTAATTCTTTTTAGAGGCTTGCTCTACTAACCATAGCTTCTTTTCTTTATACTTAAGCCAGAGCTCCTAAAAGGAAGCGTTATAGCTAGTTATCTAATTAGGCCTCTCTTTCTAGTTGTTTTAGTAGAATCGCTTAAGGTTAGGGTGTAGTAGGCAAGCTATATAGTAGATAGGCGTCTAATTAAGCGCCACGTAGTATTTTTAAAGCTTTGCCTACCCGCAATTAACATTAATTTCGTAGTAATCCTCAATTGCCTCTTAATTAGGATAATCCTCCGTTATCGCCTTAGTTAATTAAGCTTTAGCTTCTTCGTAGTGCCTTATTAGAAACTCTATATAAGGGATAACTTCCTATATTACACTATTGCGCCTAGCCTTGCCTCTTCCTTTAAGCTTAAGTATAGCTTACTAAAGCAGCTTAAGAAGCTAAATATATTGCTTAATAACGTCTTAATTATAGGAAGCAAGGCCGCTAACTTATACGTAGAGAGGGCGATTAAAAGGCTTCTAATATAGGTTTAAATTCTTTCTACGTTATTAATTAGACTTAATCGTTGCGAGCTTCCTATTCCATTTATTAATATCGTGCTATATTATTAAGGAAATAGGGCCTTAAAGCTCAATAGCTCGTTTAAATATTATTAAATAACTATTCCACCTAGTCTTAACGGGCTTAACGAGCTTAAGGACTTTAAAATTGGCGCGCGGTAGTATAGCGTTCTCCTCTTACTAAAAGGTATAGAACTATTTATACTTTTGTGGTAAGTAGATTAAATAAATAAAATTAATAAGAGTTCCAAGCGGGCCTTCTTTTCGCCACTCCTCTAGGAACTACTGCTCTTCCTATAGAAGTCTTAGTTTTAATTAAATTAATAGTAAGAAAACGCCTACCGTTAAGTTCTTATCACCGTTCTTAAATATATCTTTATTAGTTCCAAATAGACTTAATTAAGCCACTAAATTAAATATATAGGTAGCACACCGCACCTAATATTGCTATTTATTAAATCTAAGCTCTACTGCAAGGAAGTTAATATAGGCGTTATCTATAACGAACCAGCCAATTTAACTACTAAGATTATACTTAGTAATAATATTACTAATAACGTTATAGTAGTTATAGCCGCTATATAGGCTAAGCTGCTCTAGTATAGTAAGCATAAAGTCTTAAATCTAGCCTTAATTGTCTAAGTAATAAATATAGATACTAGTAAGAGCTTTCTTCTTATCGCGCGTTGTCCAGCCATCAAATAATATATAAAATCTCGTCATTAATCGCGCCAGTTCTTCCGTTACTATACCTTTATTGCTATTATATTTAGCGAGAACTTAATTATAAATTGCCTTATAGTTTTAGTATAGATTAGGCTCGGCGTCTTTATTTACGGCCGCAATTAGGGCTTAAAATTTAGGTCGCTCAACTTCTCGTAGAGGGTGGTTTCTAGCGGCAATCCATAGTATAACCGCCTGTTTAAAGATATTGGAGTTATAGGACTTAATAAGCTCATTAGCAACTGCTTATAATATATAGTGGGTTCGTTAAATCTACTCTAGAATAGTTAAAGCCTTCCACTTCTAAGACACTGTATAATTAATAGGACCATAAAAATTAACCTAATGGCCATCTATATCCTTAGCAAGGTGTCCTACCGCAGAAGTAGTGGCTCTACTAGTCTTATATAGAGTTACCTTAATCTTATATAGATGGCAATATTTATATAAGAAAACGGTTATTTTCTTACTAAATCTTTACTAGAGCTGCCAGCTATGGTCCTATATAAAGCTTAGAGTTCTAAGGAGGTCTTAATAAGGCCGTTAATATCTCTCTACACGGTCCCAATTAAGGCCTTCGTATTCGTCCTTAAGGGGGGTTAATTCTAATAAGGTATTAGAACCTTCGTAGGCTTCGCTAGGCGCAATTACAGACGTATTCTCTGCTGAATTAATAGGGCCAGCTTTAGAAAGATGGGAAGACATAATATAGGCAGTATAGCGATAGGAATTGGTAGGTAAAAGAGGAGATTTTGGTAGGCTTAAGTCAAAAAGACGCGTTTGGATGTTTATTTTCGGCGCGTATATTATATCACAATCGTAGTATATTATAGAACTGCCCAAAATCAACCACCAAGAACCCCTATATCTTATGTATTAAACGAGCAAACCAACTCAATCAAACGAGACGATATAGGGCTTGATTGACTGCTAAAATCGGGCCTCTGGGTTTGATTGGTTGTTTGATTATAAAGCAAACAAACAAACAAACTAGCAAACGGGGTTTGTTTATCAGCAAGTCTGTCTGTCAGCACAATCCTGACGGAACGCTGATAGTACTGCTAGGTTCCCGGGCTCCACCGCGTGGAGGTGCAGAGGCCGATTTCATGGAGCCCGAACGACATATATATACACTAGAGTTACCAGATTATATGGCTCGTACACCTAATTCTAAAATTGGATTTTGTTGTTGACGTTACTAATTGGCTCTATCCTTTTGTTACGCCTGCCGAATTGGGTTAGAGAATTAGAGCTCCAAGAGCTCCGCAGCTTTAAATCCACTCTATCCAACCAATTAAATCGACAGGATCCAGTCCAGTCAAAATACGCCTCCACCATGGAGCTCCTGAATTAACCCAGCCCAATTCCATCACTGGTCCAATTTCGGGTCCTGGCAAACAGCCGCAGTCACTACCGCTGATGTCGATACTTCGCAGTAACCTATGACGATAGACTATTTTATAGAAGCATTGCCGCCCAAACATCTTTTAATACTCATTGTCTTTGTTTACGAAACGCGTTTGCACACCAATGATACTCTATCAGCGTCCTTCATCCTCAACAACATCTCCATATCAACGTCTTCCGCCGTAGCCAGAATTCGCATCCGGGCTTGCCCAAAACTCTCACCCGGATTCTGAACAGCATTGACTCGATGATCCCGCAGTAAACACGCCAGAACAGCAACGAATTCGACCTGAGAGAACTTTGCACCGGGGCAGTTCTGGGGGCCGTCTGACCAGGGAAAATAAGTACATTTTGCGGGTGTAAGGACCACTTCTCGTTGGAATCCAGCAGCAAATTCAGAAGTTGGCGCCGCGGGGCTAGAGATCCAGCGTGACGGTTTCCAAACAAGAGGGTCTTTCCAATACCTAGGGTGAGTTTGGACGGAAAGTAGACTAGGCATGACGCCTGTATTAGGGGGAATCACAATGATTTGATCTCCGACTTTCAGTCTTTGTGGGACATCGTTGGTCCATTTCGGAAGGGACATGATCGGGGGATATAGTCGGAGTGTCTCAAGCTGTCTAAATGAGCGCGAGGCAACTTGAGTAAGCATAGAATAACTTTACCAATACAGCTTTACACCGATTGAGCTTTGGGAACAGGAAACTATACTCCCATTTCTCGTTCGCTGGTGTAAGCTCCTGAAGCTCTTCTGCGACCCAATCTTGTACATCGGGATGCGCTGCAAGAAGTAGCATGCTGAAAGCCAAAGTATTGGCGGTGGTGTCATGACCTGCGAAGTTAATTACAAAGATGTTTCCAAAGATCTCATCCACCGTTAGACCCTTAAGGGGTGCTGAGTTGGCACTGCCCTTTGTGTCCTCTTTCTGCTTCATGTCTAATGCGCGGACAAACGAAGTCATGAGACCTCCTGAGCCAGATTTTCCTTCTTTCAAAGCGATTGTTTCCTCATCTAGCATGTGAATCATGAACTCTTTGAAATCTGCCGCGGCTCGTGCGATGCGATGCCAAGACTCTGGTGCGAAAGAGAGAGAGAGCAGCTTGGGTGATAAAATCATAAGCATGATGATGTTGTCCAGGACCGTCTGCAAAGCATCTCGATAGCTTCCCACCTGGTCAGCATCTGCCGCTGGCTCGTTGGCGCTGCGGAACTTGTAGGACCGACGGAAACCCGTTGCGGCAAGTATGTTCAATGAAAGAGTGCGCGTATCTTTGGCAAAACTCCGAATATGCTGTACAGCTGGGCCTGTCCACGATTCCAACATTTGGCCAGTTTGCTGAATAGTCTCGTCCCAGACAAATGTCATAATATTTTCATTGAAAGGCGTTGCAAGGACTTTTCTGTGGCGTGGCCAATCCGTCCAACTCGCAGTAGAGATGCAAGGCCCGTAGACTTCAAGCAGCTCTAAATAGCGTTAAACATTGCTTACATTAAGATTAAATCTAAATTGCCCACTTACTGTACATCTTGCTTGGACGAAGGAAGTCTGTCCGCCGATCAAAGATATCATGGATACTGTCGGCGTCGGCGACGTGGACATAGACGTCAACAGGAGTAACTAGCGCCCAAACTGGTCCATATCGTAAATGAGAGTCTGCTTTATCGCCAAAGTGCCATCCTCTCCGGGCGTAGCGACCAAAGTTGCCCAAATTGATAGGAAGACGGTCAAGGTACGGCCAGAGGTGCGATTCGAGTACCATCCAAAGGAGATTTTGGGGATCAATTATAAGGCGAACGAGGGGAATTCCCATCGATGAAGCGCGACGATAGTTGATTTCCATAGTCAGCAGACTCCACGCAAGGCAGCTTAACGCCAGACTACTAAGAATTTCTAAAATCATGGTAATTGGCGGTGCTGGACTGAGTGAAAAGACGATTTGGTAATGAAGTGAGTTCTTTCAACTGAGCAGGTGATGAGCTTTGTTGCCCTAGTACTGCGTGTCCTCTGTGTTGACAGTACTAGTATGTAAAAGTTGTACAGTGCACCTCAGCAGTACGGGGTTGGCTGTCACTTATCTCATAAATTAGACCCCCCTCGGTGGACCGTTGGTACGTGCACTACGTGCACTGGTGGGCATACTGCTCCTTATCACCAACGAATTCTCCACCGAGAGTCTGAGAGCTTATGGGCGCAGCTTTGGTGATAACCGAGCGTCAAAATACACCAAAAATCACCCATTTCACTGCCGTATCTTAACCATTTTACAACGTCTAATTATTATAAAAACATTACAAGGTAGGAGCTCTTTAGCTTCTCTATCTATTGCATTAAATAACAACGTCGTAGCTATATTATATAACATATTAGATATAGATAGTCGGTTATATTCAATTAAATTTTATCTAAAGGGCGCGTTCGGTTGCAGCTCCAGATTGAATCTGGAGGCTTCAGAAGCGAGTTGATCTGGAGCCTCAATCTGATCTGGAGGTGTCTGTTCGGTCAATCTGGCGACATTCTGACCTGGAGCTCCTCCAGATCGGCAACCGTGTCAAATTCACACGCTTTACCGTATATAGTAGTTGAACTTGAGCTCTTGGCGTCAGATCAATCTGGAGCTTTTTTCTCCAGATCAATCGTCAAGTCGAATCTGGAGCTCTGCTCGTGCGCCCGTCCGATTGCCCACCATGCCCCCACCGTCACCGCCCTTACCGACGACAGTATTACTGCAGCAGCTGCAGGCCCTATACGATGTCCTCTCGGAGCGTCTCCGGGCAGAACCATCCCACAGAACCAGATTACTTAGCAATTAGTAAGCTCGCACGGGCCACTATCGCCAGCGCCAAATTAAATTTAAATAACAAAGCACTATTTACATATGTAATACTCCAATATTCGGCCGTCTATTTTAACAGGATCCTTTCCCTTTTTACTACTACGCGTGCGCTTGGCCTTAGGGGACCTAATAGCAAGTGCGCTAGCTTTATAGGCCTTATGCACGTCTATAGAAGCTCCCTGTCGCGATCGCTTTAATTTCAACAGAATACTAACCTCTTTTGGCTTAGGATCACTAGGACCCTTGTTAGTATCACTTATAATTAATATAAAATTACCACGAGCTAATTAAGTATAGGTCCTTCGAGCTTTAGTACGCGCCGCTCTGCCAGATTAATGGAGTAGGAGAGGTGGCGGCTCTTAATAATTGGCAGGTGCCAAATGGTTCTTAATAGGCTCCTTCTTACTAATATTTTGGTAAGGGTCGTCTAATATAGTACCTTGGAGTACTTCCGCGTTATTAAGCCATAAGTTATCGTCCTTCCCCGCTTCTAAAATAACCACCTTGTCCTTTAACCCCCTTAAAACTTCGTTATATAGTACCGACGGCTCGTTAAACGGTTGCTGCTTATCCTCCTTAATATTTATATCTACTTCGTCAGCTAGCTCTTTATTTTGGATTAGAAATTAGCTAAGATTTACGCCGCCACTTAGTACCTGCTCCTTTTATTTCTAGGCCTCCTCCTACCTTTCCTTTTAGAGCTCTTATACAGTGACGTCAGCAGCGCGTTTAGCAATCTTAGCGCTTGTTTTACCCCGCTGGTTAGCCTTACTGTGCTTCTTTTTAGGTGGTGGCTGCTAGTGAGCCTTTGAAGGAACCTTAAATAGAGCGCCCTTAGGTAGCGATCGAAGCTCTACCTGTTTACTTAAAATAGCTATTTAAGCCACCTTAAAGTCTTTAAATTTACTAGTAAGCTCGCCCATTTCTTTAGTAGGAAGGTTCTTAATAATATTAAGGAGGCGGAGAACTAATAGCCGGATCCTAGTAAGAGCTTCCAGGTGCTCTAGCAGAGGGTCGCCTTAGAACGCCATATTCTTAATATATCGCGGTTGCCAATTTAGAGCGGCAATTAGCTTTATTGCGATATACTAGTAAGGGTAGATTAAAGCCGGCGATATAGGAAGCCTCTATATTAAGCACTAAATAAGTATATAGCAATAGGGGAGGCCATATCGGTAGGGGTCTTTGTAGTCGCAGTTGTCCTACTTCTACTCCCAATTAGCCCACTCCTGCTTCTCCTTATTTGTTAAAGCTCTTGCGCCATATATAGAGTTAAAGATTCGCTTAAGCGCATAGTGCGTTACTATACCGTTAATTTGCGCGAAGTGGTGCTAAAAGAGATCTAGGGTAATAATTTGGGGGAGGGACGTTTCGGACATATATTCGGATTTAATTAACTCCTTATACAATATCAAGATCTATTTCTTTAGCTTAATTATAGTATCCTTAAGGCTTAATTAATAATTGGTAAAGCATTTTAACCCTCTATTAATACCCTTACCTCGTTAGCTTACCGCTATACCTAAATTTGGAAGGTATCTAGTAAGGGAGTAAGCGGTTAAGGAAAAGTCGACGTTAAAATAAGGTTTTTAAGCTGGGAAATAGAATATCGCTATAATGCATTTAGATGAGCTTTACTATAGGGCAGCCTATAGTAAAGCTTATTCAAATGCCTTATAGTAACATTTTATTCCCAGCTAAAAAGTTAACCTTAATATTAAAAGCTTACTAAAACTTACCTAATATAGTAGGTAATTATCTAGCTCTCCTTTTTAACGTATATAGTCTAAAACCACACCTTATCGCATAGGTGTAGCTTATTTAGGACTGCCTTTTGATTGACTTTAAGCTCTACTACTGTTTTGGATTTTAGGTAGGGCTAAAATAGTTCTTTTACTACCTTCCTCTCTTCCGCCGAGTAGCCATACGGCCTCTTAGCCTTTGTCTAAATCCCCTTATTAATCCGCTTCTTTATTGCCTTTATGGCGTGCCACTAGCAGTACTAGAGAATAACTATAATTAACTGCCCTACTAATAAGGCGGCTGCAAGGCCCTTACTAAAGTTGGTAATAATAACTTTAGGTGGCCGTTTCTAAAGCTTCTACTAAGTAGACTTTAGGAAGAAGGCCTAATCTGGCTAAGACTCGCTCTTAATAAATAACTATATTGCTAGAAAAGAGGACCCCATATTAGTAACGCTAGTAATAATAGCTAATAAGAGCTTAGATCGATTGGTATTAAATATAGCGTCTATTTAGCAGCTAAAGTTGGTAATAAACCTTTGCGCTAAATTTACCTAAATAGGAAGCTAGAATATAAGCTGCTAGAGACTCCGGGCAATTAGATAACTTAATTCTAGATTAATTATATAGGTATATTGAGACCGGTACTTAAATCTATACTAGTAGAGAAGCAGCTTAAGCACGCCAAGCGCCCGCGGCTGGCCCTTAGCTCCACTAGGAAGGCCGCTTAACGATCGCGCTAAGCTATAGTATTTCTTCTTGCTTATATATAACTCCTAGGCAGAAAGTTAACGCTACGTAATAAGATAGGTCTTTCGTATTACCCTAAGAGCATAGGCTTCTGCGGCTACCTCTTTAGCCTCTAGTAGTTAATCCTAGTGGCCAATATAAGTAAGAGGATTAGCAATAAAGTCGTGCGGATAGGCCTCTGGATTGTCTGGATCGCCATACTTAGTATAGGTAAGAGTCGCCACCCACCTATATACCAAGCCTATATGCTTAATAAGCTGTTTCCAGGCCACCTGAATAGTCCAGCCGCACCTTATCTGGTGCACCTTAGTGGCCTCTTGCTAACGGTTGCTATTTTTGCCGCGAAAGTTGTCCAATTTGCGGTAGTTTCGGGTATACTTGCTATAGTGCTTACAGACGAAAATAGTGCGCGGCCGTAGAGTATCTAGGCTAGATACTGACAATTTAACAATAAAGAAACCTTTAGAGAATGTATAGTCCTAATATTAATTAAATGCGGCGTTAATATCCTTAAAATTTTCACCCGTATATAGCTCTAAAAGATATTAGGCCGGCATTAAGTTAACTACCTTTTTTACTACTAGTAGTAAATCTGGGTGTAACTAGGGGTTCGGCTTTTACTCTAAACGCTTAATTTTAACTTCTGGCAATAGCAATTAAAGCTATAGTAGAAGAGGACTTGTGGTATAGTATTCTAAGGTAACGGAAGCAGCCTAACGTTTATGGCGGGTATAGGGTGGTATTCTAGGTGGTAGTAGAGTAGGAAAAGGCTCCTCCGCAGAAGCCTATATATCTACTTAAGACGCTATTAGACGGTTCTGTACTGTAAACCAGGGCTTGCGGAGCTATAAAGGACCTTAAGTAACCTCGTGTGAGGGAGTAGGGACGGTTTAGCGAGGTGGTGGTGTATTAAAGAGCTTAATTGGATTACTCTGGCTGTTGCTAAGTTTTTAAAAAGGTGCAGCTAAAGGAGTACCCAAGGGGGCAGCGGATGTAGTAGTAATAGCTAGACGGGCCCACCTAGTCTGCAGGAGCTTATTAAGGTTAGGAAGGGACGAATTAATATTAAATAAAGAGCTATCGGCCATATTATGTAATAGGAAATTAATATAGGCTTAGAAGAGGTAGATTTGACATAAATTTGCGGTAATAATCCTTTAGAAATTAACTATTCTATACTCCGACTTTAGCCTTTAATTTTTTACCCCGCACGGATATGTTCTCCACAAGCCGTTTAGGGCTTATTGTTAGTATACTAGACTATTAATTTATCACCTTAGATAAGCATATATGCTATATGGTTGGTGGAATATTAAGCTATTTAGATTGCGGTAGACACTGGCTTTTTTGAAGTTAATTATACGCTAGCAATAGTGGCCCGTGCGAGCTTACTAATTGCTAAGTAATCTGGTTCTATGGGATGGTTCTGCCCGGAGACGCTCCAATGTCCTCTCCTTAATTCATACTGTCACCGTTCAGATCCGACTAGGCAGAAGGCGCCTAATTTTAAGTCTCATCTAAGGCCTTTTTATTAGAATGATCAACCGAACAGTCGGCTTTATTTCAGATTGAGTACGACCACCAGATTAAGCGCCACTAATTATCTTCTAATTGACGCCGGTGAAAGCACGGATCAACATCAGATTGAAAAAGCTCCAGATTGCAACCGAACACACCCTAATTAACGCCAGTGAAAGCACGGATCAACGTCAGATTGAAATAGCTCCAGATTGCAACCGAACACGTTTTTAGGTTAGAAAATTTAGAGAATTACTTACCTTTTTTAATAATGTATCTCCCCCTTTAATATTAAAGATATAGGGCTATAATATATATAAAAATATATAAAAATACTTAAAGAATCTATTACATTAAATAATTTTTTTTAACTTATACGTTCGAGTTGTGGGGTATAAAAAGACAAAAAAAAGGAATTTTTAATTTTTAAAATAATGGGTTACTATCAAAGCTGCGCCTATAACTAAGCTCTCAGACTTTCGGAGAATTCATTGGTGATAAGGAGCAATATGCCCGTCCGCACGTACCAATAGTATATCCACGGTCCACCGAGAGTCTGATTTATGAGATAAGCTGCCACAGCAATGGAGCGCAAGCCATCCGGGCCCCAACTGATGGCTCGGAGCTGAATTCGTCTTCTGAAAGGGTAAATTAGTAAAATACCTAGGTCGTTACATTCTGCTTGCCGCAAGGGTCTGTGCTTGGAAGAAACGTACGCTGTGAAAGCTGTGGTTCTTTTCACGTGATTTCCCAATTGTATATAGTATATTCTTAGCACAACAAAATTTGACAACAGTGAAGTTGGGGAGAGCGACGAGGATGAAAGACGGCGCGGTCCATCACGAACTAGTCTTAAACCACAGGGCGGGAGCACCATGCCCATAGGGACATCGCGACGACTGAAGTCATCCCATCACGGCACCAGTCTAGGCCCAAAGCGGACATTGCGACTCAGTCTGGTCTTCTCCGGACATCCTCTCCAGGAACGAGGACAGTATATGATTCTAGTATCAACTATGGATCAGGCAACAATATGGAATACTGTAAGGGTACTTTTGGTCCCTTACTCGGCTACATCCCGGGAGCTCTCAGGGGCTGCCAAGGCTAGCCTTCGGCTAGGCCTTGGCCACCCCTTATAAGCTCCTCGGGCTTGCAGCCTCCTTCCTCCCCTATCGGTTTGTCTCTCTCTGTACCTAGGCTATTGCCTACCCTCATTACCATATCGTCCTCTTCCATCGACTCCCTATGTGACTCATGCTNGGCTTGCCTGCTCCCTACCGTACACCCTGGCAATACTGCCTTACAAATACCAATTAACTGATATTACATTTTGTCAGGCACCAAAAGACTCGTTGATGGTGGCGGCAATTGTCCGTTGCAATGAGGCAACGTTCACCAGCGGCTCTCTTGCGTATGTATTACAACGTATGGTGTAAATTAGTCTTACGTTTACACATTAGTATCCTTCTACTACACCACAAAAGCTTCCTACTACACCACGAGAGCTTTTAGTCGTTATATATATATATTCATAATTTTACGAATATTCATTTATAAGGGCCGTCAACATATTTAATTATTATCACTCCTTATGAATGAATATATCTGTTGGGAATAAAGGCAAATGGTCACCATATGAGGCATATTGCCGTCACGTGTGGCAAGTTGCCATCACGTGCCGCCGCGGCACTAGCGTGGTGAGGAACCTTAAGTTCCTCACCCCTTTCTTCAAGAAGAACACAGAACAATCATCATACTATCTACGAACCGTAGCTACGTGATATCCCCCTTGTGTAACCAACAATATCGTTAAGAAGCAATGAATAAAAATATTATCGGGACCACTGGTTACCGGGATACCGATATGATGGTGTGCCGAATCCATGTGCTAGTCGAAGCTCAACGCGGCGAAGTGTGGACTGGAAGAGGGAGACGAGAATGGAGATGAAGACATAGGGAACGAAAACGGGCGCGTCTGCCTTGGTTAGAGTCGGACGAAGAGCGCTTACGCTTATACAAGGACAAGATGGGCATGGGGTGGGATGATATATTTAGACGTTTCCCAGATCGGACGCCTGGGGCAGTGAAGGCGCGCTGGTCATTGGTGCCTTTATAACGGGTGGAGGGAGGAAGGAAGCAGTACGTAGTTTCTTTGCCATTGGTAATGGTTTACGTTATGTTGAGAACAGTGATGTCAACGGTTAGGTTAGGTTTCAGGAATGAGGCCAAAACCAATCCAAAATACAATTTTGAGGCTTGAACCGGTTACAGAACCGGTTAAACCGGATTAACCAGATAACACGTCTTTCAAGTGTTTATTTACGTGTTTTAGCGTGTTTTTTGGCCTTGGCAGAAGCTAGCTCTATTTAGGGGTGGCGCTTATCCCCGTAGGGTAAGGCTTAGTAGGTGCTTATGCAGAGGCTCCTGCAGAGGCTCGTTTTTGTATTGTAGCCAGAGCTATCTGGTTTTACTGGATAACCGGTTTATCAAAATATCTAATAACCGATCCAAATTGAGCTAATCAAATTGACGAACCGGTTACTCTCAAGATTTTGCTTAAACCGAACCAATCCAAAGAGTAACCTAACCATTGACATCACTGGTTGAGAAGTCTTTTCTTAGAGAGGCACGAGAACTAAATAATATGCCACACACTCTTCCTCAGGCAAATTTAGCAGAAGCACATAAGCCAACTTCTAAAGGTTCGCTGCAACAGGAGACCTCTATACTATATAAGACGGTGTGGTATGTTATAGAGGCGTGGAAGTATGTGAAGCAGAGAGGATGCTGAAAGCGGCCATCAGAGCAAGGAAGGTTATAGGAACAAACGCCGTAGAAACGCTCGCCAGCATTGGTATACTGGCGTCGACGTACTGGAATCAGGAGCGGTGGAAGGAGGCTAAAGAGCTGGGGGTGCAAGTGATGGAGATAAGAAAGAGGGTGCTTAAGGAGGAGCATCCTTCCACGCTGACCAGCATGGCGGCCAAGGTCGTGACGAAGAGGCTGTTTTCTTCATGGAAAAATACCTCCAACTAGGGAAGCGGGTTCTCGGCCCCGGGCATCCTTACATACTATTATCCCTTGAAGCCGTAAATGAATGGCGTATGAAGAACCTGGACATTGAACTTAAAAGCGACTTTCTTTTGTAGGTTACATACTCGTGTTTGCCGGAACGGCACATCCTAGGGGAAAGGCTTATTGGATCCAAGTGGCTTGCGGTCCAAGCGGTGTATCGGAGTGTCCCTGGCGATGGACACTGGAAGCAGCCTGTTGAGCAAGTCTGAAGGTTCGGTCACAGAGCTAGAGACCGTATGAGACCGGACACGCCCGAGATATGCGGCCGGGAAGGCCACAGCTGGTATAATACCGTAGACCTATGCTGCAGAACTCTAGAGGCCCATATCTGAATGCCCTATGTAAGCAGAGGAGAAGAGTAGTATTCCTTTTGGCGTGCGCGGCGTTGGGCTAGAATGCGCCTATGGAACCAACGCTATTTCTCTAGGGATCTACAAACTTTATCGCTTGAACACATGACGTGTTGATTAAAGGTCTTCTAGGAGAGTAGAGAAGGCAGCCAGACTAAGTGCTTTGTGTGAAAGATGCAGCCGTGGCGCTTTTGCAGGAATTTTAGGGCACACTCAACTTAAATGTGAGTGAACGCTTACCTATATTTAGCCAATAAATCAGACCTTAGCGCCCAAGGCTCATGCGTGGAGGCCGTAAGCGGATCACTTCTGTCAGATGCACCTTTATTCAGTCCCATTAGATTAAAGTTTCAACATTATCTGCAGCGGGGATTCGAAGACGGGGAACCGGAGAACTTGGGGAATGCATTGTGGCTTCGGCTTTACTGGGCGTGGCTAGCGCATTTTCTTTCTTACGAATGAACAGCCCAAGTACCTGCCGCCATGGAAGGCAGGATTCAGGACAGCACCGTTGCATGCTGTGGACACTCTACCGCGCCTTGCGCAATCCTGGGAATGACACAGTTCTGCAGCCGAATGCCCCGTTAAAAACGAACCGATTGTCACTCACGGGTTCACAAATGCAAGTCGGTCAGCTACAGAGCTGCCAGGCCGGAAAGTTACTTAAACAGCACAGCATTGATACGAGTGCAAATCCTTCTGGGTAGTCCTATCTTCAAAGCTCTTTTAGATCATTATAGTTTGCTGTGTGGGATGAAGGTATGGTCTCTACCTAAATTGACAATCCCCGCACGTGTTAATTGCGACTTGCCTTGTTATATCTCGTGTTCACTGGATAAAGGACAAGCCTACCATTGTCACCGAGTGCAGCTGCACTTTTATGTGACGGCAGCGACCAGAGTGGTCGCAAGAGTCTGGGCGCAAACCAGTTCCACTAGTAGAAAGGGTTGCGGGATTTTTGGAGCGTGCCTAAGGATGTCTCGGCGCCTCTGTGACCAAGGTACTTCTACATCACAACGGACCGTGCAGATCGCCCTGTGATAACCGTTCAGCTCAGCCCAGCCCAACCTGGCTGCTGTGTGCTCTTTTCATAACTTCGTAATAGCCTTTACAATCCGCATAGTCTCCCCGACAGCAATGACCGACATCGCGCCGACGGTCACCACAGGCGCGACGGACTTCGGTGCGATTTCGACAACTGCGGGGTCGTGCGCGACGCGTCAGGCATGTGCAATAGAAGGCATGTGAAATGGGGGGTCGCGCTTAGTAATAAGGTCTCTATAACGTATCTTACCACTCATCCGCCCACACCAGTCACCCGCCCACCCTAAAAACCCACCAAAAATCGGAAAAACTGCACCTTAATATCTTAACAACGGCTTAATAATAAATTCTGAAATTTTATAATTAGCCTTTTATATATATTTTAAACCTCTTATTAGATTTAAAAAGGAATCTATTAAGTAGCTCTAGAGATATTATAATTTAGCTTAAGATTAGGGGCTAAAACCTAATATTTTAATAATGGCCAGGCTTATTACGCTAGAACTTTATTAAGAGTCTTAATATAGGTATAAAAGGCTAATTATAAAATTTCAGAATTTATTATTAAGCCGTTGTTAAGATATTAAGGTGCAGTTTTTCCGATTTTTGGTGGGTTTTTAGGGTGGGCGGGTGACTGGTGTGGGCGGATGAGTGGTAAGATACGTTAAGCTGCCCCACTGTCACGCTGCGCCTGGCATGTTGATTCTAATGCATGGCGTAATCACTTTTTTAAATGTGATTGTTCCATACACTACACCGTCCAAGAAACGCCAGCCAATGGCATCCAGCTTTTGCCAGACACATGACATAAGCGAGGTGCGTTTACCTCAATATGCTCTGCCCATAGCTGACATGTTGCATTTAGCCTCAAGTTACTTGGCTAGCACGTTCCCAGGTCATTCTGCCTATGCCACAGCCCGAGTCTCTTTATGCGTACCTCTGGGGCTGTCGAATACGAGAGGCCTACGATTCAAAGCTCTCCATGCTTACCGTACGATGTTGTTCATAAGGGTAGCTTCTAAAGGGCGGCAAAGATTGTCCAACTGGCCCGACCCTTCACATGAACAGCTTCCAGCCAATTGCTACTATCTTATTCCATCCTACCGCCTTCCAACATCCGTTGGAGGCTGTCCTAGGAGTAACCTTTACGAACGAGATGCCTACGGTAGGACGCCGCCGTCTGAGCCAGATCCGGCCAGCGAGATGCTGGAAGCGGCCAAGACCTCAGCTATTCTCAGCCTATGCATTATGGCTGACGCCGCTTATGTAGAACGCCTTAATAAACGACATGGAGGGATGGTCATGTGAAAGCGATGAGCTCGGAGGCAGAAGCTGTGTCCTGTCATAAGGAGACCGCTCTCACCCCTTCGTGTTGCTTAGCAGTCTGGTAGGCACGTTCACCCATTCCGCCTGCACTGATCGTTTCAAAGCTTTGCTACATTGACTACATTTCACCCATTTTTGCTTGCGCCAACAACCCCACAGCCCGGCATGGCGTTAACCAGCGGTCCCTCCAACGGCCACTCCAATGACGTGCCCACCGTTAAAGAGACCATCCATAGCTACATCACTGATATCAAGAGTCAACTCGACCGTCTCCCGGAAGATTTCGGCGTCGTGAAGTCATTGGTCGACGGTCTCTTCACAGAGAACGTCGTCGATGATCGAAAGTAAGACCGCTGCACCTCAGTCATTCGCTCAAGCTGATCTCTCCAGACAACTTCTAGAGAACACCGTCAAATGGGCTTCCTCATATCCCGCAGGCTCACCCACCGCCGGTCTCCTAACAAACGCCATGCTTGGCAACCTCTGGGACAACCTCAAACACCCTCCGCTCTCGTACATGGGCGATGCCTGGCGCTACCGTACGGCTGATGGCTCTCATAACAACATCCTCTATCCCGAGCTCGGAAAAGCCGGCTCGTACTACGCCCGCAGCGTGGTCCCGCAGCGCTCTCCCCCTGCTGCTCTACCAGATCCAGGGGACATTTTCGATGCATTGTTCGCCCGCAAAGGTCTGGCAAAGGAGCATCCGGCCAAGTTCTCCAGCATAGCAATCTCAACGGCCACCATCATCATTCATGATATTTTTCGCACAGATGATGTTGATCCGAATAAGGTTGCGTCCTCGTCATACCTGGATCTTGGGCCGCTTTATGGACATAATCAGGCTATGCAGGATACTGTGAGGACGTTCAAAGATGGAAAACTCAAGCCAGATACCTTTGCTGAGCCGCGAATTTTGGGACAGCCGCCCGGTGTTGGTGCCTTGCTGGTTTCCTTTAACAGGTTTCATAATTATGTTGTGACGCAATTGGCCGAGATCAATGAGGGTGGTCGGTTCACTGCTTCAAAGCTCGACAAGGCCAAGGTAAGCCTTCGAAACTACTGTTGTACTGATGATCTTTTGCTAACACTTTCCCAGGGTTTGGACGGCGAAAAAGCGGAAGCGAAGCGCGACAACGACCTCTTCCAGACCGGAAGACTCATCACATGCGGCCTCTACATCAACATTATCCTCCGCGACTACGTCCGTGTTATCCTGAACCTCAATCGTACTGATACCACCTGGACGCTGGACCCTCGCGCCCAAGCTTTCGATGCGTTTGACTCAGAGGGCATCCCCAAGGGTGTCGGCAACCAGGTCAGCATGGAGTTCAACCTGATCTACCGATGGCACGCCACCATCAGCAACAGAAACGAGGCATGGGTCAACGATTTCATGAAGAAGTTGTGGCCTGGACAGGATCCAGCGACGCTTACTCAGACGCAATTGTACGAGGGCTTCAAGAAATGGGGACACTCCTTGGACTCCGACCCAGGAAAGTGGACCTTTGGTGGCTTGACACGCAATGCCGCTGGTGGTTTTGACGATGCTAGGCTGGTTTCGATACTGTCTAGTACTACTGAGGATGTCGCTGGAGCCTTTGGAGCCAGAAATGTACCTACAGCCCTTCGCGCCATTGAAATCCTCGGCATCAACCAGGGTCGTAACTGGGGCACAGCAAGCCTCAACGAAGTTCGCAAGTTCTTCAAGCTCAAACCGCATGCCACCTTTCATGACATTAATCCGGATCCAGATGTCGCTGCGTCTCTCCAGGCTTTGTACCAAGAACCTGACAACGTGGAACTCTACCCTGGCCTGGTTTGCGAGGATACTAAGAAGCTGGAGGTACCAGGCTCTGGTCTCTGTGCTGGCTTGACTGTTGCGAAAGCTATTCTCTCGGATGCTGTCGCTCTAGTCCGTGGTGATCGCTACTACACCATCGACAGTTCTCCCGCCAATCTAACGTCTTTCGGATATAATGAAATCGCGTCGGATCCAAATGTCGGCTTTGGAACGACCATCTACAAGCTTCTTCAGCGAGCATATCCCGGATGGTACCGAAGCAACTCGGTCTATGCCTTGTTCCCTTTGACCGTCCCGTCTGAGAACAGAGCTATTCTGGCTGCGAAGGGCGTGGAAGCGGACTATGACTACGACCGGCCACGCTTCATTCCCCAGCCAACGCCAATCCTCAGCTGGAACGGCGTCAAGGGTGTTCTGAAAGACCAAGAGTCTTTCAAGGTTCCGTGGGGTCTTCACGTGGGCGAGCTGATCAAACACGACTGGATGCTCAGCGGCGACAAGCCGTGGAACGCAAAGCAGAAGAAGATATGCATACACGCGCTCTACGATCCTGTCAAAGGCCTCAGCCAGATCCGCGACTTCTATGATACTGTTACGACCGATCTCATCAAGAAAAAGAGTATCAAGTTGCGTGATCGCTATCAGATCGACCTTGTTCGCGATGTTGCCATCCCTTCGCATGCCATTGTCACCGCGCACATCTGGGGCATTCCGCTCAAAGACTCCGAGGACGAGAAAGGCGTCGGTTTCACACCTACCGAGCTCTATGAAGCCACGGCCATCGTCTTCTGGTACACATTCCTCGACATTGACGCAGCAAAGACCCTCGCCGTTAAGGCCAAAGCGAAGAAAGCCACAGCCGCTCTAGCTGCTGCGGTCTCCACCTCCTGCACCGACGTCCAGGGCGGCAACCTCTCCTTCTTAGAGAGCATGTTTTCCAAGCTACATGCAGACAAGGGAGACCCGGCGCTCCCAGAATTCGGCACCAAGCTGATCCAGCGTCTCTTCGACTCCGGCATGTCCCTCGAAGAGGTGATCTGGACCGTCGTACCCACGTCGGCTGCCGCGGCTCCCATCCAGACACAAGGCATCTCCCGCCTGCTCGACTTCTATCTCTCGCCCGCGAACGCCGCCCACTGGGCTGAAATCCAAGCTCTCGCCGCTTCTGACTCCGCCGAGGCACTGGAAAAACTCCGCAAATACGCCCTCGAAGGCTTCCGTCTCGATCCCGCGGCCGCTGGTGCTTTGCGCGTCGTTGCCGCGCCCAACGCTTCCATCCAGGACGGCAAGAACACCCTCACTCCCGCTGCGGGAAGCACGATCTTCGCCGACTTCAACACTGCTGGCTTGGACCCTACCGTGTTCCCGGACCCGCTGGAGGTGAAGCTCGATCGGCCAGATGATTTGTACATCCATCATGGGTACGGGGAACACGTATGTCTTGGACAAAAGACTGTGATGATTGCGATGGCGGTGCAGCTTCGTGCGTTTGCGCGCCTGAAGAATCTGAGGAGGGCGGCTGGGCCGGCGGGACAGCTGAAGAGTACGACGGTGAATGGGGCGTTTAAGGTGTTTATGACGGAGGACTGGAGCCAGTGGACGCCGTTCCCTAGTACTTGGAAGTTGTACTACGATGAGTAAGGAATATGTGAAAGTGGTAATGGAACTTTGTTGAGTAGCTCTCTTCGTAATCCTGATGAATGCAATATCCCTTGCATTAATAAACCCCTCAGAGCTGTGCTCCGTGCGCACCAATTAGGAAGCTGCACACGCAGGCGGTCAATCGTTCTGCCAGAAAACCAAGGCCTCGTAGATGAGGCTATAAATATGTCAAATTTCGTATATATATTATATATAGAGCTTTATTGACCCGAGGTACGAGCGGTCTATTGTAAGGGATATTATTGCTGTCACGTAACTCGTATTGAGCTGTTCATTGATGAAATGGGTTGATTGATTGATGATCTTGTAGATGTCTTGATTGACCTTGGACCTAGGGCCCTCGGGCTAAGATAAAGAGGTTTATAATGCACGTGACTCGTGCACGTAACTCGTGCACGGTCTACGCCTCTAGAGAATATAGGTTATCTGACATACCCCCTTAGCTTTGAGCTCTTTGAGGTTAAAGCTAACCACCTTCCTGCCAAATTCTGCCAACCAATTAGGATTTTCCATGCCTGGCATAGAAAATCGCTATTGGCTCGCTTACGGCTAGCGCCTTGGTGACCCTTCTCGTGCTCGTTAATGCGTCAATTGAACTGTAATCTTATCTAAATCCTTCCGTCTTGCTCTGATACTGTCCCTAAGGTCCTCCAGTTGCTTCTCCTTATTTAGCCGCTCCTTAATATCCACCATTCTAATTATATTAACGAAGCTTTAAAACCTCTGCTTGGGCAGGGCCTTTATAAGTCTATCGGCAATCATCTCCTTCGTCGCTGTCCATTAAAATTGTACTTGTCTTATTGCGTATTCCTAACGTAGCCAGTATCGATGGATGTTAACGTGTCGGAGCTTCGTGATTAGCTTTGCCGTGTCTTCTGTGATCAGTTGGAGCGTCTAGGTGTTGTCGCATTTAATAATTAAGGGCTCATTCAGGCGTAGCGTTATTGCTTTAAACAGCCTGCTGATAAAGATAGCTTCCTTTACTGTCTGTAATAGGGCTAACAACTCGGCTTCTGTGCTTGATGTCGTAACCATACCCTGCTTATTTACTCTCTAGGCGATCGGCCCCCTAAATAGCTTTATAATGTATCCTTGCGAGCTCTTTCTGTCGACGGAGTTGTCCGTAAATGATGCGTCGCTAACATAGATAAATGATTGCGCACCGTCTCTTCCGTCGTCTCGTCCTTTGTCGCGTATTCCTTTGTCTCTCCCTCTACCATTTATTCCTTCCTCATCTCCTCTATAGCAGATTGCTCTGCTTTTCATGCTATATAGGTACTGGATGACTCTTTCTACCACTTAATAATGCTCTTAGCTTGGGTTCTGATTAAACCTTGCTAGCTGTGATACTGCGAAGGCAATATCCGGATGTGTTATAGTGGCTACATAGAGTACTAAACCCAATTTTCTCTGATATAGTATTGTAGAGGCTGGTAGGGATATAGGACGGACTAATAGGTCTGTATTAGGGAACGGAGGCGTTAGACGGATTATACGGTGATTAGTAGGGAGGAGTTCCGATTCTACTATAGGAGTGTTTAAAAGACGCCCTCTGAGATCTATTTTATACTGGTTAGCTATCTTCTTAATATAGGCTTCCTAGAATAGCTATAGGAGCCTCTGGCTACGATCGCGTAGTACGTAGATTCCTAGGAACTATTTTAGCTCGCTAAGGGTACTTATCTAATATTCCTTGCTTAGCTCCTTAATTACTTCTTAAGCTTTCTTCTTATCTGTCTTTCGGTAGTAGAAGACAATATCGTTGACGTAGAAGAAGACGACTATTCTACCTTTTAGCATAATATATGGCCAGGGGTGCCAGTAAACCTTTCAAGTCTTCCGAAGAGGTTCGAATTGAATTAAATTACTTGGCGTTCTATATTAGGCGAATTAAAAGAATTAAATTAATTCGGAAGGCTCGAATTGGAATTAAATTAACAAATTGATATAATGCTATATAAAGTCTTAGCATAGTATTTTGCGCAGCAGTCACCCGAAATTACTTAATGCCCGCCTATAAATAAGGCCTCTTATTTAACCCTTCCGCCTATATAAGGATCTTGCAATATATAACATCACCAGCGTAGTGGAAGCGGTAGAGGAGGCTTCGGTAGAGGCTCTAGTAGAGGCTTAGGTAGTAGTAGGGAGGATCAAGTCGTCGTTCCTATACAAATATTAGCACTCTATATACTTTTAGAACACCTCTATATTAACTTACCAGCTTCAGCGGCTTATATTTATAACCTTATTTATATCCCAATGCTTTAAGCTAATTGCAGCGCCAATAACGTCAGCTTTAAGCTTTGCTCTATTAGGCCGCACTATATTACCAGTAAGGCTAAATACTTGTTCTAGCTTATCGCTTATCGCTAGCGTACTAAACATATTAATTGCGAAGCGTAAGAGGCGTGGATAGTTAAATCAAAGCTCCCACTAATACTTAATTGGATTATTAACCTTCCTATCCCGTTTTAGATACTTCCTTATCCATGCTTCGTACTCGTCCTCCTCCTTATTATCTTCCAAGTCGTCGCTAAGGCCTTCATCTAGGAAGGCTCTTAGACCCTCTGCCTCGCGTTGCTAGCGCTTAGATGGTGGTATACTAACTCTCCTACCTAAATTAAGGCCTTTGTATGTCTCCTATTCTATTTAAATACGCTCTTTTATATCTCTAATCTATCTCTTCTTATTCTTCTACTTATCCTTAATCCACTTCTATTTATATCGCGGGTATAGAGTAACGGAGGCGACGTATACGGCGGATTTATTAGTAAGCTTATAGTACTTATTAAGTTTCTGCCATCTAAGTTAAAGGCCCATGTAAAAGTAAGACTCTGGGTTATGCTTATATTAAAACGTAAGAAGGTTAATCTACTTAATAAGGTACTCTAGGGACGGGAGGACCTCCTATAGAGCTCCATTTCTACCTAATTTATTATAAATTAGTAGATATTTTTAAACCCTAATTAAGGTTAACTTACCGTTATAAGCCTTGCCTTCTAGAGTCTTAGTAACCTCCTTAAGCGGCGCCAATATCTGCATATACTCCTTTAGAATCTACCATTCCTCCTTACCTAAGGCGTTGTCGATAATTAAAGGCTTCTTCTTGCCCTTTTTTGGGTAAGGCTTTATGCCGTTTTTAGTGGCCTAATTATAGTAAGCCTCCTAATCCCGTTGCTCCTTTTTAATAAAGGCGTTAATTGCAGCCATAAGGTATAGCGCGCGCTCAATTATATCAAAAGTAGAGTTCCACCGCGTATTAACGTTGAGGATAAGCTTCCAGGTAGTTTAAGTCGTAAAGCCATCTAAAAACGATAGCATAGTAGTTAAATAGATATATTAAAACTCCTTAAATTGCTGCTCGCGTTGGGATAACGTAGAAATATATAAATAATAATATTATAAAGCTTTCTAATTGGGCCCTGCTTCCTCTAAAGCTCTAGGTGCTTAATCTTATCTTTAGCCTCTTTAAGCTCGTCCTCTAAAGCCTTTGTATCCTTACTATAGAGGATTAAGCGAGCCACTAGGTTAATTATATAGCCAGCGCACCGAAGTTAACGCTCCTTCTAATTGAATCCAAGCTCCTTACCTAGAGCCTCCATATAGGTGTTATTATTTAACGCATTATCTAGTATAAAATACCCGATTTTATTACTAATATTAAACTCCATAAGAATCGCGGCTACGCTATTAGTAATATTAACGCCTATATATCGCCTAGCGAGTTTTAGTATACTAAGTAGGAAGGTTCTATAGTTGCCCTTATTATTAATAAAGTAAATAACAATTCCGTAGAGGCTTAGGAGGTTTCAAAAGGTCTATATATCTATAGAGACGTATATTTAACTATACGCGCGCTTAAGAAGCTCTATTACTACACCTTTATATCGTTTAAAGTCCTTAATAATCCAATCGCGTATTATTATTTAGTAAGGGAGAATCTCTTTAAAGTCCTTATTTAGGTAGATAATTAGCTTACAAAAATACTTACTATTAACTTAATTAAATGCAATTCCGTCCTAAATAACCCACTGTATTAGAAGCTTCTAAAATCAGCGTTCGTTAAAGCTCCTACAACATTAATTAAACTCGGCTTGCTCGGTAGGTGTTTTGTTTTGTATACTGGCGACTAATTAAGATTAATCTAAAAGCTTAATTGGCCCATTCTTGCCAATATTATGCTTTTTTAGGAGGTGTTTAGCAGCTCTACCAGTTAAGGCGTTAAGCCAGCGGTAATCAGTGGCATATTTTGTTTTATATTTTATATAGCAGATCTAATATACTGCATAGAGATTTCCTGTTTCTGTTTGGTAGATCTTATAGCAATACTTCCAGATATACGATCGGCGGTCTCGTTTTAATAAAGGAGGAATCTGAAAGCCGGGAAACTTCAGCCAATTAAGGTCTTTGTATTTATCGTCACTAGAAGAAGATAAGTCTCTTACAGTGTCCTAGGCGCGAGAATCGAAATCAGAGGTCTTCTGAAGCTCAGTAGGTACCTCAATTGTACTAGGAGGCACAGAAAGTGGTTCAGAATCGGATTTAATGTCCATTATAATAATATAGAGTGGTAGTGTTAAAAGGTTAATAAGGTGGCAATTTTGGAAGGACCTTTATAGGTGCGAATATCTTTATATAGGTTATATACCTAGCCAATGACTCGGATCTAGCTTAATAATAACGGCAATTACTGGGTTATATAGGTTTACCTAATAAAGTTTAAAGAATCGGCATTTTATACGCCAACCGAGAGCATCTATTAAACATTAACACTAAAGGTAAAAATATTTCTATATTCTATATATTTATCAATTCAATTCAGCCCTTAATTTAATTTAAATTGGCTTGGCAGAGGACCTTAAACTGATTTAATTTAATTTGATTTATAATTAATTCAAGTCAATTTGGACTTAATGGGAAGATTTACCGGCACCCCTGCATATGGCTCCTAAGGTACCTCTTTAAAACCCAATTCGTTTAACAAGCTCATGAGATTCTTCTGCTATAACAGTGGTGATCGTTATAGTCCGTATAGGGCTTTTCTTAAGCGCAGTACTTTGTCTGTTTTTCCTTTATTAAACCCTAGCGGTAGCTTTATATAGACGACCTCGTTAAGATCGTAATGGATAAACGCATTGACTGTATCTTTCTGTGTCGTCTCTAGGTCGAATTTTGTAGTGATCGCTATAAGGGTTCGGAAGGTTATACTAGCTAATATAGTAGCTCTTATAGGTAGGTCTCCTGGGGCCTATTAATTTCCGCAGACTATTAAGCGTGCCTTGCATTTCTGGAGAAATCCGTGCTTGTCTATCTTGTAGACGAATACTTATATTAAGTTAAGGACCTACTGTTCCTTTATATACTTCTTTTCTGTTTTTTAAAACGACCTTATTTGATAATAAGATTGTAGATAAGCTTATTAAGCTTTTTGGAACTAATCTTAAAGAGGATGCGTATTAAGGTCGCGGATCGACTGAGGTGGCGGAGGTAAGTTTTTCCTATGTAATCTAACATCGCGTATTCTACCTGATTTCAGCTTGCTATTATTAAGTTAACTATTAAGGTTAAACTTCCTTCCTACTAAGAAGGCGCCGTAATAGGCTGAAGTGATCCTTTTAGTAATAAAGTCTTTAAACCTATAATCGCTAGCTTCCGTAAAGGAGTCTTTAACCGAGTTGTTAAATACCCCCTAAGTGTGAAACGCATTTCCTGCTTAATAAGCGACGTCTTAATTAGTACCTTGTATATCTGACTTCGTAGGATACTTAATATAAAAGGTATATAGAGATTCTTTGTCTTCTTCTATTAGAGGTAATGTATAGTATATATCTTCGAGAGCTCTTATAAGCTTAAAATCTGCTAACTTATTAAAGGTTTAAACTGGCTTATCAACGTCATCGTTTTCCTCTTAAATTAACGGTTTAAATACTTCTTTATTATCTTCTAGAAGAACCTTATTCTTAGTTAGGGTATTAGGGAGTTAAATCTTCTTAATTAGCGTGTCTAATTTAGCGTGTAGGTCCTTTAAGATGTCCATTTGCTTACCATTAAAGAACGTCTTTTTGTTAAAGATGATATCCCTTATAGAGATAATGATACCCTTATATGGGATCCAGATCCTATAGATATTGGTAAAGTTATAGCTAATAAGGTAGCCGATATGGGCTCGCGGATCTAGCTTGCTTAGCCTTTTCTTCTTTAGCTAGGCGTCTAACGTTATTACGTACGCCCTATAGCTGTAGGCTTTTAGGTGCGCCAGTTGCGGCTTTCTTAATCTCCTATTGGCTAGGAAGGTATAAAACCTCTTATATGGCGATTTCCAACCATTGCTTTCCCGTGGCGTTTGATCTTAAAGGTAAACTGCATAGTTAACTATCTCGTTTTATAGATTATGTGGTAGATTAGCAGCAATTCTTATTACTCGTACTCTCTTAATAATTATACCCCTTAAGTGTTTGGTGGTACCGTTCTAAGCTTAGGTATATGGCGCCGAAGGCTTAAATATAATCCCTTAAGTTCATAGCTATTTAAGGGTTCTCCTTCTCCCTAGCTCGTTGTCCGATCTAATAGTATTAACTTTAAGGTTATACCTTAGACGAATCCACTAGGTGAAATCTTTAAGCACTTATAGTGTCTCCTTCTTCTTACTATACGTTGTTATAAAATATGGGAAGGATCTTCCTAAGAAGGTGTTGTAGATAAGTATAACTCGTACAAAACCAGTATGCGCTTCCTTAAGGTCAGTCTAGTTAATATGGAGGTTAAGATAGGGTTTATTAATTTTCTGTTTTAAGAACCTTCGTAAGACCTAATACTTAATTTTGGCGAGACTGCAGTATTAATATTCCGTTATCTTTAGGCTATAAAGCTTAACTCCTAGGGCGTTAAGACCTAAATAGTAAAGGCTTATAGGTCCTAGATAACCTAGACGTAGATGCTATAGACGTGCATTACCTTTTAAATCTGGATAAACGTCTCTTAACGATATCCGCTTCCGTTGACGGCGCGTTAGACGGCTAATATTAAATGCGGATTTTAAGTTTCCTAATTAGACGTATTCAATAGTCTATTATCCGTGACGTTCTTCCATTTAATATAGGATTGTATTGTCCTTTCAAATAAGAAGATTGTTGTCTCCTTTATTGTCCTAATAGTATCTTTGTTTTTGAAGTAGACGGAACAACACTAGATTTGTATTAAAGTCGGTATAAAAGGCAACGTCCTTAAGACGTAGGATTCCCTTACTCTTATCTAGTTTTGTAATTTAGATAGTGATATCGCTATAGCCTAGTATAGGCACTTCTAAGCTGCCGGCGATAATATATTTGTGTCTTAAAGCTTTCCTAAAATTATAAAAACGAGAGAGGTTATTAAAGATGTGGAGAGTGGTTCCTAAGTTAAGAATAGTTAATAGCTTTAGTGGATGGAGTTAACTGGTGTGATACGATTCTAGGAATATTGCATTAGCTTCTCCCTTAATCTTAACTGTCTCCTAGCTCTCGTCCTATTATTATTAAGCCTCGTCTTCTTATTCTTCGAGTCTAATCTTTATAACTTAGTTAGTAAGATTCTTATTCTTTTCTACCTTCTTTAACACCCTTTTAATGCGAGTATCTCTAATTATAACTCCTTCGGGTCTCTTGTCTTTAAATAAATACTAACAGTTTTGAAGGGAATGTCCTCGTTTCTCGCACGCCAAGTATACGGGTAGTAGCTTCTTATAGGACGTCTCCTCATCTACTAGTGACCCGGCTCTCTTTAAGCGTCTAGTACATACTAAGGTTCCTTTCCCTGGACCTTTAGTAGTATTAGAGTGATCCATCATAGCTTACTCTGCGAAGTCTACATTAAAGGTACTCCCTTTTGTAGTAGTATTGGCTTTTTTTGAGGGTATTCTAAGTCCTTCTTGCAGCTCCTTTGCTACTCTACGGTATTTAGAAGATCTCGACTTCTGAGGGTTATTTAACTCGGTAGTGTACTTTATATAGTAGGCGTCGCTAAACGGTTAAATAACTTCTACTAAATCTTAAAGCCAGATTCCATTGGATATTTAAGGGATCTTATACTTCTCTCCTAGGGATATTGCGTGTTCCCATTGATTTAGCTATTAGTTTAATTTTGACAACTGTTTGAACCCCTTAAGGGCTTCTATGTACTGGTATTATACCTTCTTCCTGACGAACGATGAGGTAGGTTCTGTATTCTCCTTCAGCCGAGATATCCATTCTTTAACTGTTAAGGAAGGGTTAAGCAATAGCTTCTTCTAAATCGATACTGTAGATATAATCTGGGTGCGGATCTGTCAAAGATGATCTTCCTGTCTTAGGAAATACTTTATGTCCTGGTCGTAGTATCGTCTGCTGTTCTTGTACGCTTTCTGTTGATTCGTCAAGAGCTGTACATATGAGGTTGCATTCTCATTGAAATCTGTGACCTTTAGATGGGGTGGTTTTTTAAGTAGACCTTCTTGAGGTGCTTCTGTAGCTGGGTCAACGTGTGCCCAAATTTGCTGATCCACGAGGGCTCGGAGTTGCCATAGCCATTGTTCCCAGTCTTCTGGCTTATTGAGGATGATCGTGGTCGACGAACTTGACGTCAGTGGAGTCATTTAACTGATAGGCAAAGGAGGAATTGAGATGGTATTTTGTCGTCAGGATCGTCCTGGTCGTCAGGATCGTCCTGGTCGTTAGGATCGTCCTGGTCGTCAGGATCGTCCTTGTCGTCAGGATCGTCCTTTGACGATTGAGGTAGAATCTCGTGGAATCTCGTGGAACCTCGTGGAACCTCATCCTGTGACAATTGAGGTAGGATTTCTGTCAGAGTCTGCGTCTTGACGATGAGGTGTTAGAGTCTGACGATGAGGTAGAATTTCTTCAAATGATTGAGTAATAGCTAAATAGCTTCTTAAGTCGGCGGACCGGGCTTATAACTGTCACGTAACTCGTATTGAGCTGTTCATTAATGAAATGGGTTAATTGATTGATGATCTTGTAGATGTCTTGATTGACCTTGGACCTAGGGCCCTCGGGCTAAGATAAAGAGGTTTACAATGCACGTGACTCATACACGTGACTCGTGCACGGTCTACGCCTTTAGAGAATACAGGTTATCTAACAATTGCAGCCACCTCAAGTTGCCCTCAGGACAACCCCGAACGCCCCTCAAATGGTCGCCGGTTACGAGCCGGAGGCTCGTGCCCGTAGTATATAGTCTCAATGATCCCAGATGCCTAGTATTATATATAATTGACAAGGCAACCCACTATTAAGCCGCCCGTTAGTTATAAAATATATCCGCAAAGTATACTTAAGATATTTTATAGACCTGCTAGATTAATATATACGTTAGATCCCCTAAGTATATTACCTACAACACCGGTAGGAACTTTATTAGTAAGGAATTCTAATAATACACTACGGCCATAGCTATTTTAACAAAAGCCATTCTAGTTAAGGCGTACTAGTCTATTAGGCTTATTAAATAAGCTTACCTAGCTTTATAGAGAGCTTACTAGATTATTACTAATAAGGGTAAGGATATTTAAAAGGAACTAGCTTTACAGATAGCTGTAAAAGCCATTAATAACACCGCTAGCCCTAACGGACTAGTACCTACCCTTTTAGTTTATAGAGCTTACTTAAGGATAGGCAAACTGGACCCTTCTACCCTATCTATTATAGATTAAGTAGCTATAATATAGAAGGTAATAGCTAAAATAGTTAAGTTACGGGCAAAATAAACTGTTAATAGCGCTTTATACTACTGTAATGGACCTAACACAACCTTAGTATATAACCTCCCGCTTAACTCTAAAGTCCTTATATAGCGTAAGAGTGGTAATTAGACTAGACCTTATTATTTACTAGCTATAGAAGACGGAACGTACTATATATAACTCTCTAGCGAACCGACTAGCTTTAGAAGCACGTCTATAAAACCCTATTTTCGGTTTAAAAATACCTATAACGTTAAACTAGACAAACTAGAAGCACCCTTACCTACTCTAGAAGTCCCCCGTAAACTTACTAAACCTATTAAACCTACTATAAAGCGTGGCCGAGGACGCCCCTAAAAGCACCCTATAACTAAGAACCCCATAATAAAGAATTATCTAACCTCCGTAGGTATATCCACAAGGCAACTTACACCTATAGATATATTAGTCTTAGTATAGGAAACCCCTTTTACGGACTTATAATGTAAAGAAATTAACGGACTACTTAAAAAGGGCGTCTTTACGGTTATAATAGAGAGAGATATTCCGTAAGGCGTCCGTATATTTAACTTACGCTTTATTAACAAGATTAAGTATCCTAGTACTAATAAAGCCTTTAAGAAATTAAGGCTTATTATATAAGCTTATAATGACTAGGGAAAGGATCTAATCCTTACGCAATCGCCTATAATTTAATGAGTTAGTTAATGGATTATACTTATACTTATGCCTGGACTATAGTAAACTAAACCTATAGCCTTTTACTTACGGGATATTTCGTAAGCCTATATATAGTCTAACACCTACCTAAGTAGAGACATCTATATACGACCACCCCTTAAGCTTAATTTATAACTAGGAACAATTTTATAGGTTATAAAACCCCTTTATAGAGCACTAAAAGCTAGAAACTACTGGTTTAAAACGTATTACTAGCATTACGTTAGTAAACTCAAAATGGAACAGTTAACCTACGACCCCTGCCTCCTATATACCCTATTAAACAGCCTTAGTATTATTAGACTTTAAATAGGTAATACCCTCTTCCTAGCAGACTAGACCTTTATAGACGCTAAAAAGACTAAACTATAAGAAGCCAAGTTCCTAGTAAAGCTGTAAGAGTAGTTAACTAAGCAGACTCTAATTAAGTTTAATAGAGGTTTAATTATATAAAAGGGCAACTTAATCTAACTAATTTAAGAACGCTAAGCTTAAAACCTAAGGCTTGTTATAGTAAAGCCTATAGACCTTACTAGTTTCTATAGAGAGACCTATAAGACTATAAATATAAAGGACTAATACGTTGCATAACGTGTAAGAGGCGCCTATATTGCTATAGTCTGTTAACCTAAATCTGCCTATAATTTATCCTTTGCGGCCTAGGTAATAGATTTATAAAAGGAAAATATTAAGCAGCTTAATAAGTGTATTTAGTGGCAAATTAACAATGCAATAAGAGGATTTACTTTTATACCACTAGACCTAAATTCCCTTAGCGTACTAGTGTTTATAAACGCCTCCTTTGCTAATAATAGAGACCTATCTCTATAAATTGGCTTTATAATTATACTTACGGACCATAATTAGGACGTAAATATACTGTATTAGTCTTTAATTAAATATAAACGAGTAACCCGTAGTGTGCTAGCTTCTAAACTATATATACTAGCTTATAGCTTTAATATAGCAGCTACAATTAAATTAACAATCTAGAAGATTCTATAATTAGAGCAGTTACCCCTAGTTTTATATACTAATTTAAAGTCCCTTTATAACTGCCTAGTTAAACTAGGTATAATATAAGAGAAAAGGCTTATAGTCAACCTAATGTGCTTACATTAGGCTTATAAATGACGTAAGATTATAGAGGTTAAATAAATTAGTGGTAAAGACAACCTAGTAGACGCTATAACTAAGGCAAAGCCGTACTAAGCTCTTAAAACCCTAATTGACACAAATAAGCTTAATTTAAAGGTTATAAAATGGGTAGAATAAGACTAACGGAGCACTTACGGTTTATTTACGGCCCGTTAGAAGGCCATACGGTTTATTTTACGGTCCGTAAATAGGACTTATGGCTAGCTTAGAGCACCGCTTAGAAGGCAGCCTAGAAGGCACCTTAGGAGGGATTTCCTATATATTTCTTTTATGTTCTACGCTTCTATTAAAGTAATTACGGGGGCTATATATAAGTGGATCTATCTTTAAGTGCCGCCAGTATATAATTATAGCACGTAGTATACCAAACGCGTAGTTACGCGTTTAGTGCATTAACTACTTGTTTATAAAGTGCTAACTAATTAGGGGGGAGGCGCGTTAGTATATAGACTACGTAGTCTACCTAAATAGAATCGATAGTTACCACTATCTAAAAGAGCATACGATACTATATGTATTTTGTGCCCCTGGATATAACTTACTTGTATTATTAAGTTAATATAAACAACATCCTATATTATACCCTGCTATTTCTAAATAATATTATAATAAAAGGCCTATAGATAGTATATAATAGGGAAGAAAGCCTTTTAGGTATTTATAAATATATTCTAGAATATATTATAGGTAATACTCTTTAGTTACCCCCCAATTGCTAGGTAGATACCCCCCAATTACTAGGTAGATACCCCTCCCCCTAAATTTAGTTTAGCGCCTACCTTAATAGGTTAGAATATTATATACGTTTAACTTATTTGCGCCTATATTACGAAAATCAAAGTGCGCGCCATAACTGTAACATCACGATTAAGTCTTAATTTTAGTTATAGTATAAGTAGTAAAGTCCAAATCCGGACCGCGCTAAAGGAGCGATTAATTAGATTGCGTAGTGCTTTATAAAGCATCGCGCGAACTAATTTAGATGCTGCTACCTCCGCGCCTATGCTTGCGCCGCGCCGGTATATACGCCCGGTAGGACTCTAGCTAATATTTCGCTTAAATACTAAGGGCTCTCTATAAGTAAATCTATTAACGCGATTGGCAATTATAGAGCTAGTTATAGAGCTAATTGGCTAACTATAGTAACGCTCTATAATTGCAGGCTCTTAGATATAATGCGGTGTTAATTTAAGCGGGGCGCGCACTTTAATTTTCGTAATGTAGATGTAAATAAGTTAAACGCACGTAATATTTTAACCTATTAAGGTAGGCGCTAAACCTAATTTAGGGGGGTGTCTACCTAGCAATTAGGCAGTGTCTAAATAGCATCACCTTATATTATATAGCTAAAAAAGTACTTATAGACTTAAAACGAGCTAGGTATATAATCTTAGGCGTAAAGTCTTATTTCTATAAAGACGAGATTATAGTGGTTAGTTCCCGCTATAATAAAAAGAAATAATATCTAAAAGAGTTGAAGGTCGCGAAGATGATTTACTAGAAAGACTATAAAGATATTATATTAGCCTAAGCGTTCTTAAGAGTTATTATATATTATTAAATATAGGTAAAAGACTTTGTAATTAAGGCGGAGCTAATCTTCTAACTACTATAAGTAAACGTTTTGTTTATATAGAGTATAAAGCAGATAACCGCTATAAGGACTCTAAAGTATATAATTACTACTACACCCGTATTAATTTATCTAAATTATAGTAAGAGGGCTAGACTAATTATTCTCGCCATTAATAGATATAAGAATAGATAGGGGTATAGCCTAATATAACTAGATATGCAAGGTTATTATTACCTATATTAATATAAAAGCGGCATTTAGTCTTAAGCGGAACAGAAATATAACTTAGAAAAGCTTAAATATTAGGCGTTACTATACGCGTTAAAGAAGTATCGCGTATACTTATATGGCGTTTAATTTATAGTAGAGATAAATATAAATACCTTAGTTATATAGCTAAATTATACTACTACTAATTTACCTAGAGCCTTCATAATAAGATGGCTAGTATAGATCCAACTATAGGGCTTTAATATTAGATATATTTTAGGGAAGAAAAATAGCCTAGCTAATAAACTTTTGTAATAACCGCCTAATAGTAAACGGCCTAATAAGTTAACTAAAGATATTAAAGAGTTTATTAACTTTAAGCTAAGTGCCTTAGAATATACAGCTACCCCTCTTAAAATAGAAGCGGGTCTACTATTAGAAGACTTATATTTAAAGAAATCTTAAAAGATAGCGAAATAGCTAGTAACCTTATAACGCCTAAAGGAGATAAATACTAAGGAGTTTAAAAGATTTAAATAATATATACAAAAGTTCCTAGTGTGTAATTAATAGCTCTTCTATTAATAGTTAAAAAATATATTAATATAAAGAGTAGTTAATAACAAGGATGCTTAATAGGAGATTATTAAAAGCCTTTATAACCGGAGTAAATATCGCAGATAAGAGGAAATATATTAGAGGGTTTTAAATTAGTATTAGTAGTTAAGACTATAGGATTAGATATTATAGTATATTAGGTTATACCTATAGTGCTAGGAGCGATAGTTAAAATAGGAAGAAGAAGTAATATACCTTATATAGGAGTCTACCTTATAACAATAAGTAATAGTAAATATTATATTTATACCGCTAAACCATCTTAGATTCTGTAACCGACTACTAGTACTATACTAAGACGCCTACGTATTACCTGCGTATCGACTGCGTATTAACTGCGTATCACTTACGTATTACGCTGTTTTAGTTATAAAGTAGTCTCCCCTTTTATCTTATTACCAACACCTTCCTTATGTATTTATATTACTTAATTTCTATAGATTTACAATTAAGTCGTTCTTGCAATTCTTCCCACACTGTAAAGCTTATAGTTATAAGCCCGGCCTGCCTACCGTACTGTATCTAATTTGTATATTTAGCGCTTACTAAGCAATTAATTGCTACCTCATTTAAGAAGTCACTACTTCTACTACCTTTATAAGTGTCTTAAGCTTCTTTATCTACTAAACAAACGGACAATTGACCTTAAATAACGACCGTACCTAATTAACGAATAAACTGACGAATTAAATTAAAAGTTCGAAATGTCAAAATAAGGGTTTTGCTAAGCCACCAATTGGACCCTGCTTGACCCTATAAATTCTAAAAATAACGACCTCTACCGAATTAAAGATTAACGTTATCCTCAACCAGCTATCTGATTGGATTTAATAGTTCTTTATTATCTAAGATATAGCCACAACTAATAAGGTATGGCAGTATATCGACCTATTTATAAAAGACGAGCTTCCAAAGCTAGAACTACCGTATTAACTTATACTAGCGGACGTACTTCCTAATGCTATATTAATAGCTTAACTAGACCAAATTAAGCTTACTGCCTATAATTAGCTTTACGCTAAATATAAGGATGATTTACGCGTACATAAGAAGCAAAAACGGGCTATAAACGATATCAGTAATTATATCGTCCGCACCACATCGGTAGCCTACCTTCTACTTATTAATAGCCTTAACACAGTACACAAACGGCTTAAAGCATTGAAGGCTGCACTAGCCTCTATCTTATTAGGTCGAAAGTATAACGTCCTTAATTAATATACGGTACTAAAGGTCTATAATAAGAAGCAGAGTATTAAAAAATGGCTAAATAATTGGCGAAATGTCTATAAGCTTACGGAGTAATTAAAGCTACTAGATGTGCAGGGATTTAGGCCATACTACGATTTTGTTTAAGCTATTAAATCCATCTCTTTTAGTTTTGTAGGAGTATTAAAAGTAGACCTTATTCGTAAGGAACGTAAAGACGAAGCTGCACTATCTATTATTAATCTTATCAAGGAATTTAAGGAGTACTACCGCATGTAGTAAGCATCCTCTACCTCTACTGCCAATAGCTCTGCATTTATAACCCTTTAAAACAATTCTAATCTAGATTCTAACGGCAATTTCAATTCCAACAGCAATCTAAATTCAAATTTAAGAGGGTATAAGGAATGCATATGCGGCCTTAAACATCGATTTGGTAATTGCTACTATATTATTAAGTATAAGCGCCTTTAAGGATAGAGACCAAGGGCAGATATCTAAAAGAAAGTAGATAAAATAATCTCATCTATACCTTCGATTAAACGCGCGGTTAACTGAATTTAAAAAGAAGAATAGGAAGTAAAGGAGAATAATTAAAAGAATATAGAATCTATAATTGATTTAATTTTAAAACCCTACTGTCTAAGATACCAACTAGCTATACTGCCGTGTTTAGTACTAGTTAAATTCTATTTAAACTCTAGAATACCTAAATACTTAACCCTAGCGTAAATATACACGTCTACAATAATAAAGAAGACTTTACCTTCTCGTACCTAGTAGTAGAAGACGACTACCTAATTATTAGCGGAAATTTCGAGAAAATATAAGCTTACGGAATAGTAACGATTACTGTTAATACACCTACTGGGAGCTTAAAAATGAAGCTATTCTATATAGTATTAGTACCCACTATATTTACAAATATCGTAGCACTATTAAGAGCTACTAATAACGATATCCATTTTGACTTAGGACGAAATGTGCTATACTATCTAGTAACTAGCGAAATAGTATGCTATACAAAACAACTAGGGGGCTATTGGGCACTAATACACAAAGAGCCTACGCCTTTAAATTCCCTAGATTCGACTTAATTAACATTCTTAACCTTTAAGAGGTACTAGCCTAGCCGTATAGCCCGTAAACTAATTAGAGCTACAGCTATAAAATGGTATAAAATATTTAGCTATATAAGGCCTAATACTATTAAGCAGCTTCCTAAGTATGTTAATGGCGCAGAGCTAACCGAATTAACTACTAAACAAGCACCGCTTAAAATTGAATGTAAAACTTGCTTAATAGTAAAGTATATATAGCAGATCTCTCAAAGACAAGAATATAAATTTCCGGCCACTCAACCATTTAAATGGCTCGTATTTAATATTATCAGCCTTAGAGAACTAGGCTACAACGGCAATAAATATATTATGCATTTCTATTGCACGTATTCTAAATTTAATTTTATCTTTATATTTAAGAATAAGGATAAAGCTACTATCCTACCTACTATCTAAAAGACTTACCGTTTAATTAAAATACGATTCCACTAAGACGTCGTCTTCTTTTAAAGCGATAATAAATAAGCTTTTAGATAGACGGGAGACACCTTATAAATATAGTGCGCAGATAAAGGCATTACTTTTAAATATTAAGCACCATATACTAAAGAACAAAATGGTGGAGTAGAACGATCTAGACGAACCCTTATAGAACGGTCTAGGGCTATACAGCTAGAAGCTTCCTTACCCCTATTTTTAGAACTAAAAGCCTTTTTTGCTGCTAGCTACGCACTTAATTAAACCCTAAATAAGAAACTAGGGTGGAAAACTCTATACAAGATTGCCTACGGTAAGACACTATTACTTATCTATATACACGTATATAGTTATAAGACCTATACGCTAAATAAATAAGTTAAAAGGGGAGATAAGCTAGGTCTTTATATATTGATTAGACACCTAGTCGGCTATAATTTAACTAGTATCTACTAAATCTAAATTCCGAGTCTCTACAAAGTTATTTAAACTAGAGACGTTATATTTAATAAGACCTTATTCTATAACCCTAAGGGTTAAAATATCGACTACCTATTAAAGGAAGTATTAGAAGACACTATTTAGACGATTAGTCTATTAAAACCTCTCTATAAGGATAAATTTAAGGATAAATCTATTTTATATAGACCTACCTTAAATATAGATTAAATAACTATACCTAAATTAAACAATTTAGTAGAGCCTCCTATAAAGGATACTAAGCAGCTACTAATATAAGGGGATCTTGTAGATAGGGGGCTATAAGGACACGATTGGAATAAGATAAATTAGTAAAAGAGACAAATCCTTAAGGAGGTAAGGCCTCTAGGATTGTAGAGACTATATACTGTAGGCACGTGCCTCTAGTACGTAATTGGTAACTATCTAAGGGGCGTCCGGGGGTTGTCCTAAGGGCAACCTAAGGTGTCTACAATAATATCCCTTACATTGCCCCCCCCCTTCTTACGGTCGGCCCCTAATTGCTATTACCTTACAGTAGGGAGATTATAAGGGCTCGTCCCAGAAGAGGTTCGGAGAAATATTAAAGAGGTATTAGTATACCACTATATATTATCTATCTATCTAACCCCTACTTTAAACTCCTAAAAAACCTTAATAAGGAAAAAATATAACTAGAGAAAAGACGCGAGGATTACTAGAAGACCTATTAAAAGCCTACTAGAAGTATACTAGTGACTATCTAGGCTAATATAGGGATTTTTATACAACTCTACTTTTAAGCCTTTATACTAGTCTATAATTAATTATAAGTATTATAGGCAATTTAGTGTTCTAATATAGTTCCGTAAAACCTTTTAGTATAAGATTTAACGTATAGAGCCTTAGCTTACTGTTATCTTTAACTACTAAGATATAGTCTATAATCCTTTCTTATAATCCTTTTCTTATAATCCTCTATGTCACTAATATATTACTCCCGCATTTGCCCTTAGACTATTAGATACGGTTAAGATATTAATTAGTTAGTTAAAGAGGCTTATCTCTTAAGATTTAGTGTATATACTTTTAAATCTAATAGTCCTATGCTATATATTTAGCGTATCTCTACTACCTAGCAAACAGGGATATGTTATAATAGCAATTATAGCTATTATACAATTATTAAGAACGTCTATAACGTTATTCTTTAATACTATAGTATTGTTTTAGGTCTAATTTAACCTATATACGTCTTTAATTTAACATCTTAATTACCTTCCCCCAGCCGCGTAGTTAGTTTTTATAAGGAAGTAATAGTTAAATAACTTATACATATATTTCCTTCCTTCTAAATAGCGCTATTATAACGGAGTTATATTAGTAAGGTTGCAGCTATTTACTAAATGGGTATTAGACAGTAAAGTATAAAGACACTTTACTTATTAAGCTTAATCCTTTTCCTTAATACCTTACTTCCCATCATTAACCTTCATCTAATTTAGACGTATCTTCAATATATTATTAAGATTTTCTTCCTTTTTATCATTAATTCAATATGCCTCTTTATTCTCCCGCTAATTACTCTTCTAAGCAAATTCCACAGCGTATCTTAGCCCTACCTTTATATATAGAACCCCAACCTCCGCTAACCTACAACTAGTGCTAGTCCTACCTAAATAATTTTACCTATATATCTTTAGAAGACTAGAAATCTAATAATAGGATTCTAGAGGCTTATAATAAGACGCACTGCGTTAAATCTAATACCTTTAGTCCTTATAATTAATGTATACGTACTAAGAGCGGCAGTTACGTTAAGGTAAGCTTTTCTATCCTTAATAGATTTCCATTACTAACTTTAAGCTTTAATAGCCTAGGCCTAAGTAGCGACAATCCTTTAATGTTCTTAACTACTATATTGCCCGGGCTTTGTCTTATTCTAGCGCTAATACTAAACGTTTTAGTCGAATTTAAGACTATACTATAGCTATCTACACCGCCTACAATTCCTAGTAAGCTAGCTAGTAACGCCTAATACGAGAGTAAGGTTAGTATACTAAGGATAGGGTAAGAGATAGGGGTAATAAGAAGAAGGTCGCTGTCTACTATAGGAAGGAGTTTACGTATATATATTAAGTTTTAAAAGAGTATAATATAATACGGTATTAGGTAAGTTACCCTTTAGGTACCTAGCAGATAGGTAACTAATAGTTGCTATAGCAAGGTCTCAGTAGTTCTAAACTATACTAGCCAGCTAACATCTCTATTTATTCTAGGCTTAAGCGTATCTTTATTAACTATAAGCTTACACTATAAGAGCTTCATTAGTATTAGTTTAGACCTAATATTAGTGTTAAGCGTTTAAGAGTCTCTACTCTAGCTACACCTTATCGTCCTACCCCTATTTTTATACCTACTTATACGCCTACCAAGGTATCTAGATCCCATTCTCGTTAGCTATTACTTAGTAGCCTAATAGATACTAATCTTACTCCTAATAATAATAAGGCGTAGTAGCTTTTCAGATTAGGCATTTATGGTTTAGACTTTTAGGATTCGTTCTTATATATAGTAGCAATTAAGGACCTCAATTAGGTGCTTAGGAAGGCCTTATAAGGCTTTTAAAAAGGGCTTAGAAGCCCTAAAAACAATATTCCTAGTATAAATTAATAAATAGGAATATAATTCTAGTAAAATGCCCTATTAACTTTATGCTATATACGTAAAAAGGCTAAGGACCTATCCTGCCTTAGGCCGTAGCCCTTTCCCTATAGTTTCCGGAGCCTATTTATTCTATATTCAATTTAACCTATTTACTCTTTTCGCGAGCTTTCTTTATAGGTCGTAATGACACTATAGTATTAAAGCGCTTTCTGCGACTTATAAATTATAGACCTTAGTCCCAATATTCTTTTAGAATATCTTTATAATAATTAAGGTAATCCTCTAGTTCCTATATAGAGTCCTTAGCGGGCTAGCCTAGCCATTTAACTTTAAATTAAAGCTTGTTCTTAATAAACTTATAGTATAATATAGCTTTAACCTTATATCGCTCGCCTACTACCTTAGGGTGTTTAATTAGGCCTAGACNGAAGTTNTTTTCCNGNNGTAGTCTATNCTATAGCTNTAGTAGGTTTATATAAAANACTAAATANATATAGGCTATAGATAGGGATAGCTAGAGATAATAGGCTAGCTTACTAATTCGTTCCTTAACTTAGAAGGGACCTAGGTATCTTATATTAAGCTTCTTTAATAGTTAATAGGTTTTAATATTTGTTAAATATAATAAAACCTTATCGCCTACTCCAAAATACTTATTTTAGTACTTACGGTTATACTAAAGTCTTTACTGCTCTTAGGCATCTTATAGGCTCTACTTTAGTACTATTAGGACGCCGAGGTCCTTAGGGCATGTAGTAATATAACAATAGTAGCGGGATATAAAGAGTATCTGGTTCTTAATAAAGTAGAACTATAGAACTAAATTCTATTATTCTCTAATATAGGGCGACTACGTTTTATAGGCGCCTCGCCTACGCCTCGCCTGCGCTAAGCTGGTTACGGCCAGTGCGTCTCTATAGCCTAATAATTGCCCCCCCCCTTCTTAAGCGGCTGTCCTTAGCCGACGCTATTATACAGTAGGAGTGCTATTATTGCCCTTCTCTAAATAAAAAGTTTTTAATAAATTTAAGTAAATTAGATAATGTAATAATAGGACAATATAATAATAGAATAATATAACAATAGGACCTTGTAGAGATCTATAAAGGTAAGAGTTTCTACCCAGGTAGGACATTAGATTTCCCTTCTAATTCTATTTTAATTTATTTAGCCTATAACTCGCCTTTTTTACGACTTCTAATTAACTATAAATTGTAAGCGCTAAGCTATTGGTCTGCCTGCTAGGGAACCTTTTATAAGTATTCTTTATACTAGCTTATAGCTGTTACTAACCCTACTAAACGCCGTTAAAGCTCCCACGCCGCTTATAAGCCGCCCCCTTAGCCTTGCTAGAACCAATCTGCCTTTACTGCGCTAAGCGTATAGCTACCACTAAGCGGGCCACCTACGGTAAGTAGGCCAACCGCAATTGCGGGTACTGCTAATAACTAAATAAGTTGTGCTAACTAGTAAGTCTAAGTGCGTTAGTTTAGGTTCTAATAGCTAATAGACTAGGTCCCTAAGGCCTTTTATAGCCGCCTAAATAAGCTACTCGCCCTTATTAATAGGGCTAAGCGCTAGTAAGTTACTAGCGGAGATATAGCTAACCTTAACGCTCGCGTTACTGCCATCTAGAAGTCCTTTACGAAGGATATTAAGGCCTTAGTACGCACTGGCGCTAAGTATGGTTTCCGCTAGCGCCTAAAGGGCGAAGACTTTCCTCTACTTTAAGTGCAGGAATTATAGGCTATCCGTTATACTCTTAAAGGAATTCTTAACATAATGCGCGCTTTAGTACGTATTATAGCATAGATGTTTCGCCGTTATAGCGTATGCTAATAGTACCTATAGGCTAATATGCCTCCTATTATAAGGAATAAGGAGGAGGATAAGAGTAAGGAGGATAAGGAGGAGGGGGAGGAGGATAAGGAGGGAGAGGAGGAGGAAGAGGAAGGAGGGGAGGAGAGGGAGGATTCGTTAGAGCTGTAGAGTTTCTGTATTTCTATTAGCGTACTGCCGTCGCTCCGCCGTCGTTCCGTTGTCGCCCTATTGGTAGGGCGTACTCCCAGTTCCAATTAAAAGTTTTTTATTCTCTTACCTACTTTCTTTTCCGTTTGCCCCTTAGGGTAAAGTAACTATTATACGTCTCCTTTGCGTCCTTATTAATGTCCTTTACTAGGACCCATTTGTTATACTCTTCTAGCTAGTTTTTCCACTTAATTAGGTACTATAGGGTCTAGTTACGTCCCTTCCTTCTATATACTTCTTCTACCTCATATTAATCCTCTTAGTCCGCTTAATCGTTTAGCTTAATAGGCCCTAATAAAGGGTCTCTAGTAGTGCCCTTATATTATTTATATAGCTCTAGTAAGCTAATATAGAACACTAGGTGGATATAGTAAGATATAGGTAGATATAGTTAGTATACTTACTTTCTAACTAGTTCGGCTATACTAAAAGGTCTAATAAAGCGTACTATAAGTTTCTTACTTAGCCTTTTTAGTTTAAGGTTCTTAGTCGATAGTAAGACTAAATCCCCTACTTTATATACCTATAGTTAATAATAACAATCGTAGTATTTCGCTTACGCCTCGGCGGCATGCTCCTAGCGTTTCGCTAGCGCTTTATGTTTAAGGGATATTCTCTTAATCCTCTTAAAGGCGGCTAGAATAGAACTATTATCGTTTGCCTAGACCTTATATTCTAGATGTAGGTAAAACTTATAGTAGGTATAGAACGGACTTATACCCGTTATGCTATATTTAGTATTATTATAGGCGAATTTGGCTAGTAATAAGAGGCCTACCTAGTTGCTTTGCTTTTTGTTATAGAACACACGGAGGTAATACTCTAAGGTTTAGTTCTAGCGTTCTATTTGCCCGTCTATTTACGGGCAAAAGGCTATACTTAGCCTACGTTTAATCTTTATAGCAAAGCATAGCTCCGACTAGAACTTACTAGTAAAGATACTACTATAATTAGATATAATCCCTCTAGGGGCTCTAAAACGGCGTACTACTTTATTAAGGAAGAGATCCGCAAGTTTAGTTATAGTAATAGTTTTTACTATAGGCAGATACAAGGCCATCTTTATATAGCGGTTAACTATTACATATATTACGTTATACACCTTATCGCCTCGTCTGCTAGGCGGTAGGCCTATAATAAAATCTATTATAATCTCCTGCCACGGCTAATCTGGGTAAGGTAGCGCTTAGAGCTCGCTATAAGGGTAATATTAAGGCGCATGTATACGCTGGTATAGATTATAGGTAGAGATATAGTTTATAATGTCCGCAGTTATATTAGGCTAGTAGTACTTACGCAAGAGTAAATCTAGGGTCTTTTTCTTACCGAAGTGGCCAGCTAGGGCATTATTGTGGTGGATCTGTAGGAGTTTTATACAAACTGCTAGGTTTAGGGGTATATATAACCTCCCGCGGTAATAAAGTAGTCTAGCGGAATTAAACTACTATACTGGCTTTAAGCGGGCGCGTTAACGGCGTCTCGCAGTATCTATACTGTCGCTACGCCTTTGCAGTACAAAGTTATCTTTGGTTTAGAGTCCTTTAATAAGCTTAACAACGGTTTCTGTACTAGACTTATAAGCACTCTCTTAAGTACTAGCTTCTCTAACTTAGGTCCTTATTATATGCTGCTTGACGGTATATATATAGGTTGCCTAGTTAAACTATAATGCTATATAGCCCAGGCATACCGCCGTTAGGTCGCCGGCTTATAGCCGTAGAAATAATACCTCTATAGAAGGCTCGCTTTCTTATATACCTAATAGGACTTTTACCTTAGGTTAGTGGCCCTATATTCCTAAAGTCCTTTAGAGCAGTAGTAGCATAGTATCTTCTTCTAGCGGACCCCCTACGCCTAGGGGTTGCCTTAACGGCGCGTCTACAGGGTTCGTTTTTCCCGCCCTATACTTAATTATAAAGTTATAGGCAGCTAATGCTATAGCCCATCCAGCTTGCCGTCCATTAAGGGCTTTTACTTTATAAAACCCTTTAGATTATTATAATCTGTAAGCACTTTTAGGCGGCTTAATAGCCCCTTAATATAGTATCTCCAATACTTAAAAGCCTCTATAATAGCTAGTAGCTCCTAATTATAAGTCTTATAATTACGCTCTACTAGCGAAAGCTTCCTAGACTAGAAAGCTATTAGATACTAAAGGTTATCTTTAAACAGCTATAATATAATTGCTACTAGGCCTTATATAGAGGCATTAGTCTTTAACTAGGTTAGTAAGCCTAGCGTATAGTATCGTAGGAGCGGCGCCGTCATAAAGGCGTTATAGAGCTGGCGTATTGCCTACTCCGCCTCTTCTGGCTAACTAAAAGGCCTAGCTTTACGGCCGTTTTTTACTCCCTTAAGGAGATTAGTAATAGGCTTCGTAATAGTAGAGTAATTATAAATAAACCAGTAATAGAAGTTAGCAAAACCTAGAAAGACCTAGATATCCCTATAGGATCGGGGGCTCTTTTACTTAGTAATGGCTTCTACCTGGCTAGGATTTATCGCTACGCCTTTAGGACTAATAATATATTCTAGGAACTTAACCTCTTATACGCCAAACCTGCACTTCTTAAGGTTTGTATATAGTTAATATTACCACAACCTACGTAGCACTTCTAGTACGTGGCACCAGTGTTCCTCTAAATTTTCCAAGAAAATTAGAATATTATTAAGGTAGACTATATAGAAGACGTCTACTAGTCCTAACAAGGCTTAATTAATATAGCCCTAAAAGGTTACTAGTCCGTTAATTAACTCAAAAGGCAAAACTAAATACTTAAAGTGGCTATAACGCGTGCGGAACGCTATCTTTTACTTATTGCCCCAATGGATACAAAGGCGGTAGTACGCATTTATTAGGTCCAACTTAGTAAAGATCTTAGAACCTACTAAGCGGTCTAAGGTCTTACTAATTAATAGTAGTATAAGACAATTCTTAATCGTTACCTTATTAAGGCCTTTATAGTCTACACAAAGCCATAGCTTTTTATCTTTTTTAGGTACGAATAGGACAGGTGCCCCTATAGGACTAGTACTTAGTTAAATCTAGCCTTTAGCTAAGGCGTCGTCTAAGTACTCCCTTAGTACCTCTAGCTCCTTAACTAAGAGGTTATAAAGCGGTCTATACAGGACCTCCTATCCCTCTTCTAGGTCAATAGTATAATCGCCCCAGTAGTGTTGGGGTAGCTTTCCTGCTTCCTTATATAAGAAGATATTGCTAGCTTCTTTTAACTATAGGGGAAGGACCAGTAAGCTATCATCGTCTTATTTACTAGGCATTAATCCAGTAATTACTAGGGCGAAGACCCTAGATTCCCTTTAGAGAGACTTTATAAAACCCTTAGGGGTTTATAGCAATAGGGATAAGCCATCCAGCTTTCATTGCCACGCCTTCGCCTCGCAGTTAATAAGAAGCTAGGCCTTCTTTAACCCTAGCATACCTAGGGTAATAGGGGGGAATACATTAGCCATTCTATAGTAGATAAGGGTTACTTCCCTAATCCTACCCCAGCTGTCCTTTATTCGTAATAGTACCTTATAGGCTTTATAGCAATATACCTAAGTTTTGTTTAACTAGGAGTAGGTAGGCAATTCTGCATCTAATATCTTAAAGTTATACTCCATTACAAATCACTAGTTAATTAAATTTACTTTAGCACTGATATTAAGTATTACTAAGGTCTCCTTCTAGATTTACTTAAAAAGGACTTTACCTAAGATAGTAATAGCTTCCTTATAATCTAGTAGGAGTTTACACCCTACGGCTATAAGGAGGTCTAAAGGCGCTTATCTTTTCCTAGTATAGAGGTAGCGTTTACGCTGCTTAGCGGTAGTTAATTCCGTTACAGCTCTTTATATTATCGCCACTAATATCCTAGCTGCCCACACCTTAAGCAGTTTCCTTTAGGCTAAATCAAACCCCCAGCGGTATTGCTTCGCCCCGCCATTAAGTCGTTAACGGTGGTTTTAGAGTCCGCTTTCCCTAAGTTACCCAACTAGGTAGTCTTTATATTCAAGTTTACGGCACGCCTATTGCTTCTACCCTATAGGGCGCTTGCGCTCTTCTAGTTTTCCTCTAATAAGGCAGCTAGGGAAACTAGCTAGTCTTAAGTTTAAGGGAATTCTTAATAGTTAGTAATAGCAACCTATAGCTCTAGCCGCAGCTTCACAAACAGATATATTATTAAATGCTTTACATTATAAGGAGGGTTAATTTGCGCTTTTAAGGAGGTCAGGTAAGCAGTAAACTCGTTTACTAGTTAATCAGTTCGCTACATTACCTTTATATAGGTTAAGGCTATATAGAGTTCTTAATTAATAGGACTTTTAACCTAGTTAAGTAGGAATTCCATAAACTCATCCTAGGTAAACTGCGTGTCTAGATAGTTATCTTTATACTATAGCCAAAGGGTTTGGTTAGTCCCCTTTATATATTATATAGTAAACACAACCTTAGTATCCTTATCTATAAAGCTATCGCGCTTTAGGCGAAACGCTAGCTTTAAGCTATTACGGAAGTCTTAGTGCTCTTATATAGACTTGCCATAATATAGAGCAATCTTCTTTATCTTAACGGCCCGTTTTAATAGAGTGCCTAATATATTAGTAGCCCTCCGCTTAAGACTTAAATATATTAAGCTACCCCCTAAGTACTCTAATAGGATTATTTAAGGTTATAAAGATAGGTTAGGAACGGGAGTTAACGTCACCTCACCACGTTAACGCCGTCTTAGTACTTCCACCTCTTCCCTAAGTAAGTATAGTTTTCTTTACTCTAGGAGTTGTAGCTTCTCGTTCTCTAGCCGTTATATTTCTTCCTATATATCCCCTTTACCTATAGCTTCCAGTTCTGTCTAGGACAATATAGGTTCGCCTATATTATCCTAGGGCTGATCCCTAGTCTTAGTAGTACGCACTACGCTAGTACGCCCGCGTCTCGCCATTAGGTCAATAGGCTGCGATATAGTTAATAAATACAGGTCGTCTTCTTAACAGAGGGTTGCTGCTATATAGTCGTAGCCTTAGCAGACCACTATATTGTTGGGCCACTACCCCTAAAAAGGGATAAGAATTTAGTACTGTTAGGACGCCGAGGTCCTTAGGGTATATAGTAATATAACAATAGTAGCGGGATGTAAAGAGTATCTGGTTCTTAATAAAGTAGAACTATAGAACTGAATTCTATTGTTCTCTAATACGGGGCAACTACGTTTTGTAGGCGCCTCGCCTGCGCCTCGCCTACGCTAAGCCGGTTACGGCTAGTGCGTCTCTATAGCCTAACATAAAGTCTCTACTACTCTTAGGCATCTTATAGGCTCTACTTTATATACTTTTATTACTCCTCCTATTCCTAGAGGTATCCTTATACTCTTTAGTAGATATCTTTAGACTTCCCAGTAGGATCCTATAACTAATTATACGGCCTTAGCCAGTAATTATTAGGTATGCCATTAAACCCAAATAGTTAAACGCTATAGGCAATCTAGATTAGTGCATACTTATATAATATATATTACTTTAAATTATAAGCGTACTCCGCATATAAAAGTAGCTTATACTAGTTATCTTACTAGTAGTTTAAATATATCTATAGATAAGACTCTAGTTCCTAGTTCTGGCGTTCCGTTTACCTATCCGTCTATAGGTAAAAAGCCGTATTATACTAGTAATCTATCTTTAAATAGAAGCATAGGTCCGACCAGTATTGGCTTATAAAGACGCTGCCCCTATTAGTAATAATAGAGTATAGCTAATCTACTTTAAGAAAGCATTTTTCCTTAATTAGGTTAGCAAGCTCTTATATATTAATCATCTTATTAACGGGAAGGTATTAGACGTACTTTGAAAACCTATTAACAAGTATAAGAACTAAATTGTATATTCGTCCTTAGCTATCTTTAAATAGCGGAAGATCCGTAATAAAGTTTATAGCGTAATGTCGCTATAGCTTACTGGCGGGGGGAACTAATTTAAGTAGACCCCATAGCTTATACCTACGGATCTTATATACTTAACACTTCTTATAATAGCTAATATACTCCTTTACTTCCTAATTAAGCCTTAGCTAATAGTATTTACGCTAAAGTAATTCCACTATCTTTGCTTAACTATAGTAGCCGCCTAAAGGATTATCGTAATTCTTTATAAGAATCTTCTATTATAGATTTGCTTTTTATAGCACCTAAACCTTATTACCTCTATATAGTAGGCCTATTAGGTCTAGTTCCTAATAGTAACGCCTAGCAGCTTCCTTTTCGTTACGTTTCTAGTCTACTTCTATATTAAGGATAGCATAAAAAGCGCCCCTCTATTATACCTTACGGATAAGATCCGTTAACCTTTTAGATAATTCCCGGGTAAAAGCTATTTTGTCCTATACTACTCTAAGTATAAGACTAGATAGTACTATAGATCTTATAACTCTTTAATGCGCGTACGTTAGAAAGGCCGCTATAAGGTTAAAGTCCTTTAGTTATTATAGGGCTCCAAGTTCCAATTACTCTATAGCTTTACTATTAGCTTAAGGGGATAGCTTAGTAATTAGGGATAGTATATTATTAGGTTCTAAGAATATATTAGGGACGTCCTATTTAGGTATATTTGGACCCTTATCGGCAACAGACCGGGTACTAGCCGAAACGTTAGTAGAAACTAATAGGGCTTATACTACCTAAGACTTAGTATATAGAGCTATAGGTATTTAAGCATCCCACACCTAGAGCTTGTTCTGCAATATAGGGAGTAAGATATTTATTATCTATTTTCCTTCTCCCGTTTTAAAGCCTTTAGTATAGTCTGGCCGTCGTAACGGTCTATTAGTAGGGTTGTTTTCCCCTAGCTTATATTTAATCTTAAAATTAAATCACGTAAGCTCCTCTACCTATCTAGCTTATTAAGGTATAAGCTCCTTTATAGTTATAAAGTAGCGTAGATTATAATAATCTAAAAGTATATAAGTGGTATAGCTTACGTGCTTAAGGTAGTGTCACCACTATTTAAAGTAGTTAACTATAGCTAGCAGTTCCTTATCGTGGGTATAATACCTAACTTTAGGTCCCTAGAATTTTCTGCTATAAAATACTATTAGTCTCTAATAGAGCTAGGTAGTGTCTAAATGCCTATTAGATTATAGTAGGATACTAATAAGGGCAAAATTTAATACATTATTAATCATTATTAATGGCTAATTTAGGTTGAAATGCCGTAGTAATAGAGCTTTTATAAACTTTACGCGAAGTTCCTAAAAGGCCTTTTAAACCTTTCCGGGCCATAATTATAGCTTATACTATTTAGTTAGTCCCTTTTTAGTTTTCTTCCTTACCGCATTTAAGCTTTTTACTCCTTAGGTTAGGTCTTGGGAAGCTTTCGTAATATAGTTAGATAGGTATTAGGTAACGTCTAAGTAGTTATAGATAAAGCGCCTATAGAAATTGGCAAAGCTTAGGAATACTTAAATATCCTAGTAGCTCTCTAGCTCCGGCCACTCCTAAATTATCTATACCTATACTAGGTCCATAACTACACCTATAGGCGTTATAATATAACCTAGGAACTCGACCTACTTAATATTAAAGATATACTTTAACGCCTTAGCGTAGAGGCCCTAATTATCTAAACGTTCCAGCACTTCGCGGACGTGTTACTCGTATTAATCCTTATCTTCTAAGTAGATTAAGATATTATCTAAATAGATAATATATATACGGTTAACTAGTCCCCCTAAGGCTCTGTAAATATATAATTAGAATATTACAGGCGCATTGGCTAGCCTAAAAGGCATTACTAAATACTTAAAGTAGCTATATTAGGTCTTAAAAGCGGTATTCTACTTATCCCCTTCTTTAATACGGAGCCTATAGTAGGCGTCTTATAAATCTAGCTTTGTAAAGATCTTTGCCCTAGATAGTTAATCTAGCATTTTACTAACTAGTAGTAGTGGGTAACGGTTCTTAATTATAATCTTATTAAGACCGTAATAGTCTACATATAGCCTTATAGTTCCATCTAGTTTTAGAATAAAGAGGATCGGTGCGCCTAACAGTAACTTACTAGGCCGGATCTACCCCTTTTCTAGTAACCTATTAAGGTACTCCCATAGGATCTTAAGCTCTTTGCGCGAGAGGTTATAAATAAAAAAGTTTGGCAGTTGTTTACCTTCTTTTAGATTAATTACATAATTATATATCAAGTTCTGCGGTAGGACTTTAGCTCTCCTACCCAAAAATACCCTTAGTAAGTCCCTTAGGCCTACTAGAATATTTAACAAATTAGGGTCGCATTTATCCTCCGTATCATTATTAGGTAGATTCTAGAGCTCCCTTAGAATGCTCGCGGGTAGCGTTGTGCGCTATAGTAGTTACTTATATATAGTTGCCACTATACGTTAAACCATTTTATGCGGTAGCCAGTAGAAGGTAGGGAACTCCTTAACGCAGCGTTTAAGGTGCTATAGCATACTCTCCGCATATTGCTTAAGCCAGAATAACCTATAGCGGTTAAAGTATCTTATAAAATCCTTAAGATCGCTACCTCCCTATAATATCTTTACGACCTATCCGGTAGTTCCCTATAGGGTCTTTATTATAAAGGGGTTATCACCTATACTAGGCTCTATACCCATCTTACTATTAAATAGAGGTTAGGTTTAATACTCCTTTAGGTATAGAGCGTATACTATTTTACCTAGGGCTACATTCTCTAGAATATCCTTTAGGCTTATTAGTAATATACACCCTTCCAAATCTTTATCGTTCTACTATTTAAAGGCTCTAGTTTTAAAGCGTATCTTAAGATCTACTTTTATAAGCCAAGGGTATCTAAGAATAAGGTTATAACCTACAAAGTCAGCTACCTAGAAGGGTTGCGGGCCGACTACCTTAGTGTGGTTATACATATCGGCCACTAATACTGTAAGCTTATAGGCACTATATAGTTTAATCTAATGCTTATCTAGGAAGCCTATAATAGGTTTCCGCTACCTTTATAATAGGATAAGTTTATACTCTTTTACCAAATTATATTATATAAGATTGATTTCGGCGCCGCTATTGTATAGTGCTTAGAACTATCGTACCTCACCTATAGGGAGTGTTATTTCTAGCTTAATAGCAATACGGAGAGTCTCTCCTTTTATATCTTGCCCTAGTTGCAGCTAAAAAAGGTCTATAACTAGGGCTTTTCTTTTTTTTAGATTATTAGTGCGGTTATTACCCTACTTATTTTTCCAATAGAATCTACCTCTAAAGTTTTCTCTTAACTTCTTGGAGTGTTTTTATAAAGGTGCTAAATGGGTATTAGGTTAACCCTAGAAGTCTTTCCTATTATTTAAGGTTCCTAACTTTAACCCTTCTAAAGTTCTCTTTAAGAACGGCTTCTTTAAAGGTTAGGTCTACCCTATATTACTACTAGAGTACCTACACTTCTAGTAACCCCCTAGCTTCCTACTAAAAGAGGTCTAGTTCCTTACTATATCTTTAGCGTTTAGAACTGCTTGTTTAAAATCTATATATATAGTAATCCGCGATAGGGCTCCTACGCGCTTTATTTTATTATAAATTACTAGCTTAATTCTAGCCTAGATAAACCCGATCTTCTCCTTCTTATAAATACTACCGTCCTTATTTTTAAAGAGCTCTAAATCTATCTACTAAGTATAAGTTTCTATAAAGTTTATAAACTAGCGGAAGTTATAGCGGTCTAGCTGTATCTTATTCTAGAATAGCTCTGCATTATTATATTATACGATATACAGATTTTAAGTTCATTTCTTTAGGAAGGTTTGCAGCTATAGCTATATAGTAATTTACTCTTTATTAAGCTAATTAAGTATAATCTAGTTTAGCAATTAGTCTTTAATCTTGCTAATAATCTAGCGTATACACTCTTTAGTATTATCTTATATCATTAGCATCTTAAAGAAGTTATCTACCTTACAAACCCAATCGTCTAACTACTAGGCATTAGGTCTATAGCGGAGTTCTAAACTACTAAAGGCCTTAGCCAGTTAGTCCATATCTTTTTTTTATTTATAGCGTAGATAACTCTCTAAGTCTTCTATACCTTCTTAGGTAGGTATTAAGTAGCTCCTAAGAAGCCCTTAGCCTTAACTAGGTTATAAAAAAATTTACCTAGCTTAGATTAGACCCTACTAGATCTAGATTTGCCCTTAAAGGGTTCTAATATATTTATTAGTAGCTTCCTCCCGTATAGCTTCCGAGAGCCTTATAATAGCTTCCTAATATCTATCTTAAAGGAGATCGGTATAGGGCTCTTAACCTTCTAAACTTGGGCCTAGGGAGGCTCCTACTATAGAGGTAGTATTAGTACTAGTAGCTAGTATAGGCTTCCTAACAGGGCTTAGGTCTTAAGTTAGTAATTAGCTTAAATTATCTAAAAGGGTAGGCCTGCTTAGCTTATAAGCAGTTTATATACCGCTACTATACCAATTATAGGCCGGTAGTCTTCTGGGAGGGTTCTAGTTAGTTCCCTAGTTAAACGCGTTAGTATATTCCTCTAGCATTTCTAGCTTAGGAGAAAATCTTAAAGTTGCCTCTAGCGCTTAATCTTTTAATTAGCCTAGGTAGGGCTAAAGGGGTTCTAGCTACTTTTTAGTAGTATTATAACTATTATAGAGGGTATTTATATTTTCCTTAGTGTTACTAGTAACTATAGGTATATAAGAGTCTTCAAGCTCTTAAAGTATCTAGGTATTAAGGCTTATTCGGCCATCTTACTCAGAGGGTTATATTATCGCAATCTCTCGCTATTAAAGGGACCTTCCTGCCTTTACGCGACAGCTTTCTATAAGGTATCCGTAGAGTTTCCGTTTAGGTCGTCGCGAGATTTTAAGGGAGGATAGTAGTTATAAATAAAAGATATAAATAAACAATCTGGTCCTTAAAGCCAACTACCCTTCTAAAAAAAAGTAAAAAGGATTTGAATATAAGGGGATTTTATAGACAGGGGGCTATAAGGATATGATTAGAATAAAATAGATTAGTAAGAGAGACAAATCCTTAAGGAGGTAAGGCCTTTGGGATTGTGGAGACTATATACTACGGGCACGTGCCTCTGGCACGTAACCGGCAACTATTTAAGGGGCGTCCGGGGGTTGTCCTAAGGGCAACCTAAAGTGTTTATAATAATATCCCTTATAACTAACTCCTAGTAGAACGGCATCTCTAAATCTACTAGAAACAAATACTACACTAAAAGGACTTTAAGACGATATCCTAGATATAATTAAAGCAATTCCTACCTAGCTAAGTTCCCTAAAACTATTTAATAGAGTAACTAATATAGCTCCACGAGCTAATAAAGTCTTAGCTAAACCTTCTGCCAACCTTATCCTATTAGAAGGATTTAAACGAATTTAATATTAAGCGTATGCGATAGCACTAGCCAATCTATCTACCCTATTTAGTTACTACGCTAGATTTATTATAGGACTAGTAAAGGACATTAACCGAACTAGATCCTTATCTCTATATTAGGACAATCTTCCTCCTAAACTAAAGAACCTTAAAGAACTAAGAAAGTATCCTTTAACTACTAGCTTTTAAAAGGCTATAGAAAAAGAATATAACGACCTAAAGCGCTAAGGGATATTTAAGACTGTACTAAAAGCAGAAGTAAGCAATAAGCAGATCCTTTTACTAAAATAGGTCTTTAAATATAAGCCTAATAGCGACGGTTACCTATAAAAGCTTAAAGCTAGACTGTGTGTCTGCGAAGACTTATAGATTACCGAAGAAGAGACCTATGCAGTAACCCTAGCTGCTCGAATATTCCGTGCACTTATGGCTATAGCAGCTGCATTTAATTTGGAAATTCGACAGTATAACGCTATAAACGTATTTATAAACGCCAAGCTTAATAAGCTAGTTTACTACTACTACCTAAAAGGATTTAAATAAGATAAACATGTCCTAGAGCTACTTATAGCGCTATATAGATTAAAAATCTCACCACTACTTTAGTATAAAGAGCTTACTAGTACCTTAGCTAAATTTGGATTGAAACTAGTACTAGGCACTAACTACCTATTTACTAACGGACGACTTATTATCTTCTTCTACGTAGACAATATCGCCGTTCTATTTGCTAAAAAGGACCTTTAAAGATTTAAAGAATTTGAAGCTAAACTACTATACTAATACGAGATCCATATACTAGGAGACCTACAGTAGTTCCTAGGAATTTAAATCGAACGAGATCGACTAAGTTAAAAGCTCTGGCTTTGCTAAGATTCCTATATTAAAAAGATAGCCAATTAATTTAATATTTAACTAGGTAGATTTCCTAAGTTATTACTTCCTACTAAAGAACTAATTCCGTCTAACTAGCAGACGAACCCTTAAAGGACACTAGCCTACTAGTAGCGAGTAGGGTTGCTTATATACCTTACCGTATAGAAGACCTAATATTGCTAAGATATATTCTAAACTGGCCGAATTCCTTACTAATTTAAATTAAAAGCACCTTAATACGGCAAACTAAGCTATTACCTACTGCCTTAGAATAAAATTGACAGCTATTAAATATTCTAGTAAAGTATTTAGAGTATATATCTACTTTAAAAACCCTAAAGGAGAAGACATCGCCTTTTACAGAGCATTTAATATAGTATTTACGGATTATAAAGAGATTAGACGGAGCTCTTAAGGATACCTATTTATGCTATTTAAAGGGCTAATTAATTGGAAGGCGACCCTATAGCAATTAGTAACTCGATTAATTACTAAAGCAGAACTTCTCTCCCTATCTATTATTGCTATTGAGATTATCTAGTGGCAACGATTCTTTAAGGCAGTCGGCTTCAATTTAGAACGCGAATTTACCCTACTATACGATAATATGCAAACCGTACGCCTATTAAGACAGGACACACCAAAACCTGATACTAAGCTTTAATATATCGACGTTTATTAGCACTAGCTTATACAGAAAGTCTAAGACAAAAAGATTAACGTTTAATAGGTTTCTACGGCCAAAATGCCTGCCGACGGTCTTACTAAAATCTTACCTCGTTAAAAGCATGAAGTATGGATAAAGCAGTTGAATTTGGTGGATATTTAACATTAGATCAATTGATTCGCAATATCCGCAATATCCGCGATATTTGTAATATCCGTTATGGTTACCCCATTCTTTTACTACTCTTAAATTGTATCTAAATTTCCTATGTTGGTATAGTTTTGACCTTCATTTTTCTACAGCTTTAACTGCACTGTTAAATCTAGGGGTGTGTGTAACCGACTACCGGTACTATGCCGGAACGCCTATATATTACCTACGTATCGACTGCGTATTAACTGCGTATCACTTATATATTACGCTGTTTTAGTTATAAAGTAGTCTCCCCTTTTATCTTATTACCAACACCTTCCTTATATATTTATATTACTTGATTTCCATAGATCTATAATTAAGTTGTTTTTGCAATTCTTCCTATATTGCAAAGCTTATAGATTCTAATATTTAGCTATTACTTAAGAATATATATTTAAATAGGTAAAAACTTAAGCCCTTAGAAATAAGGATATAAAAAGTATAGCGAAGTTCCTTTATAAAGACGTTATTTACTAATAGGGAGTATTTAGACAGCTCTCTATAGTTAGTAAAGAAGAGAATGCTAATATTACCGCTACGCTTGTAGAGCCCTATAATATAAAAAGGGTTATAGCTTTTGTATATTACCTATAGGAGTAAGACTTTATAGAGCGAGGTTATATACCTATAATAAACGCTTTGGCGAAGATAGATAGCTTATAGCTAGATAATCTTTATACCGTCTTATAGGCTAATAAAATAACTATTAAGCGATTTATAGAAATAACGCTAGTAAGAGTTATATATGGGTATAAGCATATCCTTTTTATTAAACTCTATATATATACTTAGTAAATACTACCTTAGTAAATGGTCCGGACTACTATAAAGCTATTAGCACTTTATATAATATAGTTTAACTAAAGAGACGTAGATATATAAAAGGCTATAGCGTATATAAGACGACTAAGGGTAGTAAATAAGGAGTATTTTAATACTATCTATTATATTCGCTAGGATAGATTTAAGATTTAAGATATAGTTATACTCTATAATATATAGCTTAAGTAAGACTATTTTAGTAGTTATAAGTTAGATCTAAAATAGCTAGGCCCGTTCCGTGTATATAAAAGTCACCCTTATAAAGGATAGTACTTAATTATTACGGGATACTCCTATAATACCTTATATACGTCTACCTATTTTTACTAACTTAGTAACTAGAGACTAACTATAAGATAGCAATCTAATAGTAATCTACGGCAATTTAACAGCAGCTTACTATATTCTGCTATATTTTACTAAGTTCTACTAAGTTCTACTAAATCCTATTAAGTTTTGCTAGGACTACTACCTAAATCCTACCTTACTCTATATATATATTAACTAAGCAACTAAGTCCACAATATATACCCTTTTCTTCCCGTTTTCCTACCTTCTTTCCTTATATAACGTCTTAACTTCTTATATAGTTTATATATATAGCTTAATAATATCTACCTTGCTATATATTATTGCCGCTTATACTTACTCCGTAATACTATATTGCGTTAACTTTATATACTACCTCTAAAATATAGAACGACCCTAAAGCCCCTATAACGGCTGCTAGTATTATATCCGCACTCTAAGAATAACTAGTAGAAATATAAAAGTCTTTTATAGACGCCCTTATATAAAACTAAGCTACTTTAAATTAATAATAAGCCGAATAAAAAGCACGATACTAGTGATTAATTAAGGACTTCTAAGAAGAAATCCGTATACTTAAGATGTCTATATTAGGGCCTTAAGACTAAATACTATCCCTAAAGATAAATACGTAGAACGTAAGCCTTAAACCTATAATAGCTGCCTACCCTAAATTAACTACTATACTATAATAATCTGAACGGCTACCTAACCCTTTAGTATTTACTAGTAAACGGTAAGAGCTCTAATTATTTCTAAGCTAGCTTAAGAATAAGCTAACTAGTAACGCTAACTATTACCTAACTAAAGCTAACTAACTCTGTTACGCCCTAAGTTAACTAAGAGAAGAGATAGCTAATTTTATTAAACCCCTCTAACCGAACTTAGTATAAAGCCTAGTTATACTTCTTAAAGCTATATATAGTAACCCAAACCGCTAAGCCACTACTTAAAAAAGATAAACTATATAGCTTAAAGAACGGAAAGTTTCCTAGTATACTTCTCTGAATTTAACTATTACGTAAGGGAGACTAGCTAAAATGACTCTGCACTAGTTAACAGCCTTATTAAATTTTTAAGCCCTAAACTAAAACCCTCCCTAATAGGCATAGACCTAGTTAGAGCCCTTAATGTATACGTAAACGTTATTAATAAATAGTATAATAATATACTACGCCTAATACTAAAGCCCGCCCCCTAATATAATATAGTAACTCTATAAACGTTTATTAAGTTATTATCTTAGCCTAAGCACCCTAATGCCATAAATATTAATACTAGAACCCTAGAGTATACCTTATTAGGGTCCCCTAAATAAGAAAAATATATTAAGCTAAGCCTTTACTTTAAGTATGGAAGTAAGGACTATATCTTAAAATACTACCTTATCTCCTTACCTACACCCTAAAATAATTTACAAATAGCTAATATTAGGAACTATTTATCGCGCCTAACTTTAAGCTATTAATTATAGCCCTCCTTATCTAGTTCCAGCCTTTTATTTAGTAAGTACTATTTATAAGAACGAAAATCTAACTAACGTCTTATAAGAACCCCGCCCTAATTACCTTTAAAAGGAAAATTTTAGAGCTAAGTCGCTCCTTAGGACGGCTCTATTATAAAATCTTATTAAACGTATTTAACGTTATAAACTTTAAGTCTTAAGACTATAGTATAACTATTAACTACCGCCTCTGGCAGAATAGTTAAGAGTTTAATATTTAAATCCTAATTAATATAGAAGCTAGCAGCATAGGATTTATTAATAAGATCTTTGTATAAGATAATAGTTTTACCCTAACCCCCTTTAACCAGCATATTAACGTATTTAGATTTAATAGTAAACGTACTATTTTAGGCCGTATTACTTATATAGTAGCCCTAAGACTTTAATACCTAAACTATAAAGAACTAATTAAGCTCTTTTTTACTATCTTAGGTTACCTAGTAATTCTTAAATAATCCTAGATAAAGCTATATAAGGTAACTATTAATTAAAACAACCTTAAGCTTTTATTAACTGCCTCCCGTTATAAGTAGGAGTGCCTTATAATATATTATCCTAACCCTAAGCTAAAATTTAGGAAATCCACTAAAATCTATTAGCCTAAGATTTTTACTAATATCTACCTTATATTTAAGGAATTTACCAGATTTTACTAACCTAGGAATTCTACTAAATTCTATTAATATAAAATTTCTACTAATATCTACTAAGGATCCGAAAACTCTACTAAATTCTATAAGTTATTACTAAGCACTATACTACCCTAAGCTGAGTAAAAGCTTAAGCTTAATACACAAAAATACTAGGGGAACTAGTATTCTACTATAAAAAGGATTCTTAAAAAACCCAAACCTAAATCTAATACTAACTCTATACCTAATATTAAACCTAAACCTAAATATAAAACTATAGATAATCTAAGTAAGCTCGGCACCTTAAATATCCGTCTAATTAAAGCTATCCCGCTAGCGTAACTTGCTAAGAAATCCGAATATATAATCTTCGCTATTACTATAGCTAATATTAAGAAGGCCTTAGTACTGAAGAAGTATACTAACCCTACTATAAAGGTACTAGTAGAGTACTATACCCGCCTAGAGGTATTTTTATAGAAGAAAGCTAATAAGCTACTATAATACTAATTATATAACTATAAGATTATACTTAAAGAAGGAAAGCAGCCTAGAGTTAGACCCCTATACGGGATATCCTAAAACGAACTCTAAGTGCTATAAAGTATTTAGATAAGAACCTAAGTAAAGGATTTATTAGAGTAAGCTTATTGCTTATAGCCGTATTAGTAATCTTTGTTAAGAAACCTAGTAGCGGCTTACGCTTCTATATAAACTACTAAGCTCTTAATGCCGTTACTATTAAGAACTAATATCCGATCCTATTAATATAGAAGACACTAAACTAACTAAGTAAGGCTCGCTACTATACGAAGCTTAATATTATCTCTATATTTAACCTCCTCTATATAGCAAAAGGAGATAAATAGCTTACTGTATTCTATACACGGTATAGATTATTTAAATACTTAGTAATACTATTTAGCCTTATAAATACTCCAAGCTTGTTTTAATATTACGTAAATAATACCATACGTCCCTACCTAGACATCTTCTATACTACTTATATTAATGACATTATAATATATAGTAATAACCTAACTAAATATTAGAAATATATTAACCTTATTTTATAAGCCCTATACGGAGCTAGTTTATAATTAGATATAGATAAATATAAGTTCTATAAAACGGAAGTTCTATACTTTAGACTTCTTATTTTTATAAACAGTATATAAGTAGACCTAAAGAAAGTTAAAGTAATTATAAACTAGTAAGGACCTAAGAACGTTAAGGATATAAGAGCCTTTATAGGATTTACTAATTTTTACTAACGGTTTATTAATAACTTCTCCGCCCTAGTTTTACCCCTTATTACTCTAATCTAAAATAATAAAGCTTTTATCTTTAATAAAGAATATAAGAAGGCCTTTACTTATCTAAAGGTTATATTTACTGCTATACCTATACTTTAACACTTTAACTTAAAACGAATAAGTATTATAAAAGCCGACTTATCTAATTATATTACTAGAGGCATTCTGTTTTAATATAACAAAGAAGGAGTATTATACCCTATAGTATACTTCTTAAAGCGACTAAGCCCTGCTAAATATAATTATAAGATCTATAATAAAGAATTACTAGCTATTATTAGATATTTTAAGCAATAGCGACCCAAACTAGACGGCGCCGGATTTCCAATTAAGGTCCTTAGCGACTATAAGAACCTACAGTACTTTATAACCACGAAATAGCTAAGTTATTATTAGGCCTACTAGTTAGAATATTTATTACGCTTCTAATTCTTAATTATATACTACCTAGGCGTTTAAGGTTAGAAGCCTAATACCCTAACCTAATGCTTATAAGACGCGCCAGCCCTAAAAAAAGCGCGCTCTTACTAAAATTAGACCCTACTTCGCCCTAAACTATTTAACCCTCCCACTAAAGATCTTATAGTATACGTCCTTAAAATAACTAATTAATTAATTAAATAAATTATAGTTAACGAATACTTAAATAATAAGTTTATTTAAGAGATGCTTAATCTAATATAAGATAGTATTAGATGCTTTAAAAAGATTTCTTTAAGTAAATATAAAGCTTGCGGAAACCGCTTATATTACTAGAACTACCTAGTTATACCTAACTATAATAAACTTAAGCTTAAGCTCCTTAAACATATATATAATCTACTAGTAGCCAGCTACCTAGGCTAAGGAAAAACCCTAAAACTGCTTTAATGGGAATACTATTAGCCGAATATATATAATATAATATAAAGGTATATCTCTAGCTGCTATATCTACTAATAAGCTAAAGCTTTATATAAGATGTATAACAGCCTCCTAAAGCTACTACCTATTCTAGACTAAAGATAGAAGGATATCTTAATTAACTTTATTGTTAACCCCCCTATAAGTAAAGGCTGTATAAATATTATAGTAGTTATAGACCAACTATCTAAGATAAGGCACTTAATCGCCTGCCCTAATATATTAACGCCTACTATTACCTAATTATTTCTAAATTACGTACAGAAACTCTATAGACTCCCTAAAACAATTATCTCTAATAGAGGCAGCTAGTTTATCTTTATATTTTAGAAAGAACTAACTACCTAACTCTATATTAAAGTACTACTATTTACTATATATTATCTAAAAATAGATAGTTAAATAGAATATATAAACGCTATAATAGAATAGTATATCCGGATATATACGTTATTTATAAGATAACTAGATTAACTGGCTTATATTTACTAAGTTTACTATAAATAATTCCGCCTTAAAAACTATAAAGGTCTCCATATTTCTGGCTAACTACGGCTAGTATTTATAAATGGGGTTTAAACCCTTTAACAATATTCCTTACCCTACTTATTACGCCTTATAAGTTATAAAAGTAAATAAATTTGTAAAGAAGATAGAAGAATTATAACAGTTTCTTACTAATAAAATAATATAGGCTTAATCTATCTATAAAGCCGCAGCGAATAAGAAATAAACCTTAGTACTAGCCTATTAAATTAGTAACTTTATCTAGCTAAATATAAGGAATCTAAACATAAAATAACCTATTAAGAAGCTTAATTAAAAGAACGCTGGCCCTTATAAGGTTTAGAAGGTTATCTCCTCCTATGCTTACTAACTAAAGCTCCCTAATACGGTTAAAATCCACCCTATATTCTACACGTTAGTCCTCTACCCTATTACTTCTATATTAAACGCCCTACCTAAATAAATATAAGACCCTCCCCTACTAGTTAAAGTAAATAGTAAGAACGAGTACTTTATTATAAGAATTAATAATATTAAGTATAATAAACGGAAACGCTAATATATATATCTTATAAAATAGAGAGGCTTTATTAAGCCTTTATAGGAACCCATTAACTTTATAGGACTTATATAAACTATAGAAGACTTTTATAAACTCCACCTAGAACTACTATAGCCCTATCTCGCAGAAGCTTAAGTTTAAAGGGGGGTACTATTATGGGACACCCCTGTAATACCTTATATATATCTACCTGTTTCTACTAACTTAGCAACTAAAGACCGACCATAAGACGGCAATTTAATAGCAATCTGCGGCAATCTAACGGTAACTTACTATATTTTACTATATTCTACTAAGTTCTACTAAGTTTTACTAAATCCTACTAAGTTTTGCTAGGACCACTACTTAAATCCTACTCTGCTCTGTGTATGTGTTAACTAAGTAACTAAGTTTATAATATATACCCTTTCTTCCCGTTTTCCTACCTTCCTTTCTTATATAACGTCTTAACTTCTTACACAGTATATATATATAGCTTAATAATATCTACCTTACTATATATTATCGTCGCTTATACTTACTCCGTAATATTAATTAAGAATTTTAGCGGCACGCTATTCCGCAATTAAACTCTAGGGAATAAATTAAAGAAGTTTTATTAATAATAGATATCTAAAGTCCGCTAAAAGGACCGGCTTAACTGGTTAGGCGGAACTATATTATAAAAAATAACAGTAGAGCTAGAGCCTAAGGAAGATATATAAAATCTACTAATATTACAACGCCGTATAGTTTAAAAAGTGCGCATTTTAAAAAGATTGTTTAACAGAACTAAGCATAAGATATTTAACTAGGGGATAGTTAAGATTTAAGGTAAAATAGGAGGTATAGATAACAGCCGTATACTCTGTCTATTTATTTACCGTGTTTTTTAAAGCTCTTTTTATTACGCTTTTTTATTTACTTTTTTTAGTTATAGGAATCTAATGCGTGCCAATAGTAAGATAAGGGTAGAAGAATATTTGTGTATAACTATCTAGTATTATTTACTATAAAGATATTAGTTCCGCTTACCGCCTTTACTAAGCTTATAGCGATTTTCTATACCGGGCATAGAAAATTATAATTGGTCTATTTAATAATTAGAGCCGGTAAAACTCTACATCACTACCTAGATTTAATAGACCATTTAAATTAGGAAACCCTATTTAAAACCTTACCTTTTCGCCCTTAATAAACCTTAAAGATAGCTATAATTAATTAAAGCATTAACTAAGTAGAATTAATAATAGTATACTTATTATATCTTTATCTAGTAACCCGCTAGTACTATATAAAGGAGCTAAGTAATAGATTAGTAACGTCCTTATAGAGGTTAGAAGCTTCGCGGTTAATTAGCGCTAGGTAGTACTTATCCAAATCTATAATAAGATTTTGCTCTTACAAAAAAAAACTACGCAGATACTACTAATATAGTAGTTAATTTTATTAACTATAATAATAGACTACAAGCATCTTTAGGAAAAGACGTGTTTATATCAATCTTTAAGGATATCTTTAACATTAGTAAAATAGCTAAAGATTAAAGAAACTGGTATAATAAAGCTAAAGAGACCATCTAAAAGGCCTAGGAATAAGATGTTTTTAGTAGGCCGCTTAAATACGTAGTCTCTTATAACTTCCTATTCGCTATCTAAAAGCTCGCAGTTTACCTATTTTTTAAGGTTATAGTAAGAGTTAATAAAGCTCTAATCGAGAGGCTTAATTATCTAGAACGCGGTATTAAGACTACTACTTAATTATAAGCAGCCAATTTCGCGCTCGCGTCTATAAAGTTAGAAAGGGCAATATTAGACCAGGTAGTAAATAAGCATAGTTTAAAAAGATACTTAATTGGCTTCCTTATTCTATATAAGGACCTATTGCTAAGAAGTAGGAGACTGGCTACTATAGGACTAGAAGTCACTAATATCGTAATTAAATAAATAGGAAAAAGCTTAGCTCTTACACTATAAATATATTTACGATATACTTCTAACGTAATAAATCTCTTAGCTTTTTAGCTATCAATACCGATTTAAAAAGGAGGTAGTAGTATTATACCAAGCCCGTCCTAATAAGGATCAACTATATTAGTTAACTCGCCTTTATTATCTATAAATAAGAGCATTCTCGCAGCTACAACGCCTATTGGCTTACCCCCACAGCTACTAGTATCTTCGTTAAAAAGACATCTAAAAAAAAGGCTAATAATTACTTACCTAGAAGTAGGAGGGCTAGGAGTAGAATTAATGTTTAATAAGAATATTATTAAGCCGGGAGATAATATAAAGTATATTAAGGAGGCTATAGGCATTATAGCAGTACTCTATATAAAACGAGGATATAACTATAAGAAAACGTACCGGTATATCTTAAGGTGTCCCTAAACCAAACTATTAAAATTAAACCAATAGAGATTATAAAGCTCTTACGCAGATAATATAGGGCAGCTAGTTCTAATCTAGAGATATATAAGGACTACTAGATGCATAATTAAGTAATAAAAGGACGTATAGGTTTAGTGATAAAGGGTTTAAATTATACCGCACTATATTATAGACTCCGTTTAATATATTACGCTTATAACTACCTTAGTACTATAAAGACTAATCCTACTACGTACTCCTAGTTTAGAAAGGCTTATAAACCTCTAGTTCTATCTAATTCCTTAGGACTGTATAAATTTATTTATAATTTAGCGCTAAGGTTTTCCTATAACAGAGAGGCTTTGCTTAATTAGATAATATTACTAAAAAACTAAGAAGTATAGCAGTAAGAAAGATCTATAATTTTAAACGTATTTAAATAGTAGTAGGATTCTAATATCTTAGTAATAATTAATAAGGAAATATATATATATACCGCTATTATTAACATCTAATTAATAGGCGGCTAAATTATAGCTAGTTAAGAATAATGGTCTATAGTCTCTTTTTTTTCTTTTTTCTATATATATCTATTGTATTATACTATGTACAATACTGTGCATATAGCCTTAGACTATGGCGCTATAGTTCTATATACATAAATCCTTTTTAGGTAGCTTAATATATACTAGTAGCTATATCCTAGTAGTTTATAAACTTTTAAACTAGGAGTTTATAGTTCCTTAGTAAACCCTAAGTTCCTATAACTACTAGGGAATAAGAAAATAGTAAAAAAAACTATAAGAAATCCTAATACCTGTCCCTATCCTTTTGCAATTTATTTCTATTCTTTCTCTCTTATATCTTTTTAAGAGCTTAGTAGGAGTTGCCTCCTTCTAGAATCCTATCTATTTTATTCTTCCATAAAATCCTCTTTATATACTAGTTTAGCTACTTTAAGAGTCTTACAGTCTTTACTATTAGTAAAGTGTTTTTCTTTATAATTAATGTAAAAAGGGGTAGTATGCTAGTAAGGCTTGCCTATTATTATATAGGTAGGACAGGAATAGTCTTTAGATAAATATATAGCCGCATAGAATCTATAGGCCCTAGTAGAGCACCTATCTCCTATATAGCCAAATTTTTGGCAACTCGTACACTGCGTAGTAGGAGAGACTTTAAGGTATTTTACTACCTTAGTAGCTGTACCTACAATTAATATCTCTTTTTGCTTAAGGATTTCTTATCTTTTTTCTTTATTTTCTATAGTAAAAACTATAGAGCCAAATCTAGTCTATAGATTGTGTTTTTTTACTAGATAAGATCTATCTAGGTAATCCTTATATCCTTATAGAATTAAAGGTCTTAATTTCTTCCTTTAGGAGCTTAAAGCCTCCTTCTCCTAGAAAAGGTAGAGTAGGAACCCTATAGGCTATAATTTAAACCTATAGTTTTAGTTTTTATTCTTTTTAAAAGGTAAAGTAGTTATACTAGATCTCCTTATATTTAACTAAGAAATCTATATTATACTCTTCTGTAGTTATAAGGAGAATAATTTATTTTCCTCTTGTTTTAGCTATAAACGCTAAAACTAGCTTTTTTACTTACAATTTTAATGTAAATAGTTAATTAACTTTATTTCGTATAGAGAAGGTATTTAGGGGTTAGTCCTTTTAGTCTATAATTGGGACTAGCTTCCTTTCTTATAGCTGCTTTTTCTTACTTCTAGTAGAAGTTAAAGGGGCAGGAGATAGTAGTAAGGATAAAGAAGAAGGAAGTCCTTCTTTAGCCTCTCTATATAAGTTTCTTTAGTAGGGGTTACCTCCTTACAGAGAGCTCTTACTTCTTCAACTAGTCTTTTTAGGACTTCTTTTATCTTTTCTTTTCCTTTTATAAAGGGATTTTTTTTCCTACTAGGAGACTACGTGTATAGACCTTTAGCTATTAACTTATTCTTTTTTTTTCTTCTTCTTCTTCTGGCTTTTTATAGGCCTGGATTAGGCTTTCTAAGGCCTTTTATAGGTGTTATTCTAGAGAAAGGAAAGGGAAGGATATACTAGGTATACCAGCCGTAAAAGTTATAAGTTTTATTATCTTTTTTGCAGGTTTTTGGTTTTCTTTTTTAGCAGAAGACTAAGGATATCCTCTTTTTTCTCCTGTCCCAAATAGGCTAGGAGAAGGAGAAGGGGCAGAAAAAGTAAATATAGACTTATTATTACTTATTTCTATAGGAGGTTGTTTTTTTTATACCTATTAGGCTTCGGCATCTTATAGGGGAGTTCCCTAGTTTTTACTATCCTTATACCCTTTTTCCTTTCTAATCCTACTAGAAGATTTCTAGGGAGATTAGGCTAAAAGGTAGTAGCAAAACTAGCTCCTATTTTATAGTTTTGGTATTAGGGGTACGGAAGTCGCTAATATAGCCAATTACACCTGCCTAATTAGGCAGTTTGGCTTACCGCCAACCGGCAGAATATGAATTTTAACGCCAGACGCATTAAATTCGTTCTTAAAGCTTTAAATAAAATGCTATATATATATATTTGGTTAATTAGTTAATATGCTAGCTAATTAGAAGGTATTAAGCTCTGCGCTAGCGTAGCTTCCTGCCCTATAGAGGCTTAGGAACGTCCTCTACTGGTTAAATATAGCCCTCTCTATATTTAAGTCACTGCCGCCTTCCTACCTTCTTTAGAATCTTCTATATAGAGCCTTAGTATAGTAGAGCCTCTGGCGAAGGATCTATATAAGGCTCTACAGAGCTTAATTTAACGTTAATTGTCCTACTAGTAGAGGCCTTAGTAGAGGCTCTGCCCTTATCTATAACCCTATTAGATATAGTAGAGTCCTTCTTCCTTACCCACTTCCTTTTTAGATTATTAATTGTCTTCTACCTAATATTTATATCCTTCTGGTATTCTTTCTCCTGCTACTACTTCTGCTGCTTTTCCTGCTGCTGCTATTCCTACTGCCGCTCCTACTGCTACCTAATTTAAGGCTCTACAAAGCTAATTTTAAACGCTGCCTTTTTTATATTCCGGCCCTTTATATCTAGTTAATTCTAGATTAATCGCGGCTAAGGAAGAGGAGGAGGCTTAATAGGTGGTAGAGGCTTAAATGGAGGCTTAAGGGAGAAAGCTTTTGATTAAGTGGGCGGCTAGAGGGGGTCCCATTTATTGCGACATCGGCGGCAAAGCTTTAGATCTTAATCGTTGTGTAGAGGTTTTAAATTAATTAAATCGTAAGGTAGATAAGGGCCTATTTATATAAGCTCTAGAAGCTCTAGTGGCTCGGGCTTCCTTAATAGAGGCTTATTCTTATTAACTTAATTAAGGCTTAAAAGTACCTGCTGTTACATATAAGTAATTATTTAACGGCGATATCGATCTAGCTTCTTAAGCGCCTTCCAATCTCGTGCACAGTTAGCAGCGCCTTCGCAATAGTCGTTCCATCCTTTATAGCAAATAACCTCTTAAATATAACGTGGAATTCGCTTAATCTAAGCTTAAATTCGCCACTGTTTAAGCTCCTCTTACGCCTTCTACTAAGCTTGCTTAGCTTCTACTCGGTTCCTAAATACTCCCTTCTTTATAGTAACTTGCTTTAGGTAGTTCCAGTATAGTTCTATTATATTTAAATCCGGTAAATTACCTAGCTAAAGCAATTATTAAAGGCTAGCTGCGTTAAAATAGATGTGCTAGTGCTTTAATAAGTAAGCTAGAGCTTTATCTTCTTATATAAGCGTATCTAGACAATTAATCTAGTACTTAATAGCGAATGGGATAAGGATTGGAAGGAGGATTTTAGTAAGATAGCGATACCAATTAATACCGCCTTTTTAGAGTTTCGCTTAAAGGCTCCATTCTCCTTATTTATATGGAAGCTTAGCTTCCTGCCTAGCTTATTATAAAGGCCCAGTCGTTATAGGCTAGTGGTAAGCTCCTACGCCTCTTAAAGCTCTAGCTCTATTGCCTTATTTATTATCTTAAGTTCTAGCTTTAACGCCTTCTTCTTATTTGCTGTTTTAGGCCTCCAGATATAGTATAGACCTTTCCAGTTATATAAGAAACCGCCCTAGAATATAAATTTGGTAGCCTTTATAAATTAAGGATAAATAGACGACTTCTTAACACGTTCCTTAGCTAAGCGCCAGAGCTAATATCCACCTTTCCTATAGTGTAGAATAACGCCTATTTTATTAGTCTAGATAACGTTTTTCTAATCGTTAATTGTCTAATTTTAATACCGGAGAGCGAACTAAAGACGAGCTTCCTTTATCGCGGGTAAGAGATAGGGCTTTTTAGTTAGCTTTGTCTTTCTATATCCATGTAGCTTTGTCTTTCTATATCCATGACGTTATAGAACTCGCTATACGGTTTAGGCTAAATAGCTATATTCAGCAGTAATATAGGCGTAAAACTTTTCTCTACCGTATTAATTGTAGGTAACTTTTTTAAGGATTTACTGCTTAAATTTATAGGTAACTTTAAGCTTTCTACTAGCCCGAGGAGCGTTAATAATATAGCCGTTAAGAACAAGAGGATTTGTAGTAGGATTCCAGCCGCGATTAAGAGCGTGTCATTTAATTTAAGTAATATTTTGGATATGCTCTATTATAGCTCCTATAGCCTTTATAGCTAGGGATTACGCCCTAATTATGAGCTAGTAGAAGACCATAATTAATATAGGGATTTAAAAGCTTTAGAGTTACTTATAGGCTATTTTTATATAGATAATAGGGCTCTGGTGGCGTTTATTAGTATAATAGCGGGGTTAAAGCTGCAGAAGTTATTTTGCTGGTTAGCGGTAAGCCAAACTGCCTAATTAGGCAGGTGCAATTGGCTATATTAGCGACTTCCGTAGTAATAGTAGTTTTAGTATTTCTATTCGTGCCTCGCTTATAAGCTAGGGCCACCCTTAAAGAAATTTTTCTGTTAGGAAAAGGGGGTAAAACGACAAATAAATCCACCTCTAGCTCCCTAGGTAGTAGGAATTAGGTCTTAAAAGTTAGAAAATCGATTGTTTTTAATGGTAAGATGGGTATGCGTAAGTTTTAGAGTGTGGCGCTACCTTTTGGTAAGGTTATATATGCGGTAAAGGTTTGTCTATAGTCTCTACTAACAGCTAATAAAACAAGATCCTTAGTATTATTGTCTTTATTATACTCTTTAGTCTAATAGCTAGTGGCAACTTATTTTCTACCCTTATTATAAAAAATTCGCGATTAAAGGAGACTCTATAGCTTTCCGCCATATTAATATTAATATTCCCTTACTTCTAAAAAGTAAATATAGAGCTAATATAATCTAAGGGAGCGTTTCTCTAAATAATAAGACTAAGAATAAATATATAATTATTCTACCTAGTATATATTATTACTTAAAATTATAATAGGCAGATTTTAAAGCGTAAGGATTAACTAAGGGCGACGGATTCGTATATAAAATCTTAAACTATAACTAGACTGCTAAGGACGTAGAGAAATATATAAACTAACTAGGTAGCTTAGCTATATAAAAAAGGAAATATACGTATAACTATGCCTTACTTTCCTTATAGAGTAAGTAGACCTTTAACTAGGACCTAACGAATAATACTACTATAGTTTGTTAGTATTTAAGACAATTATAATAACCTTAACGTTATAGAAGGAGGAACCTAGGTAGGGCTAGTAAAGGCTTACTAAGACTTAAAAGCGCTACCCCATATACTATCTAAATATACTAATCTTTATAGCGTAATCATATACCGCTTCCCTACTATAGTTAAACTTATAGCTGCTAGCGCCTTATCTAACGCCCTTTTAGGTAGACGATAATAGGATTCTTTAGCGGTAATTTAAGTGTAATAAAGCCTTGTAGCAGGTACTATGGTAAACTTATTAATAGGCTAGGTATATAGGTATAGAATAGTTAACAACGTAATAACAACTAGTGGAGTGGTTGCCTAACAGATTAACTCTAATTATATTCTAAGATTCACTATAAAGGAGAGAACTATCTAGGTAGGGACTATGGTCCTTTAAATACACAACTATACTCCTAAGAAATCCCCTTTATACGTAAGGTACGTATTATACATATTATATATACATTCCCTTTATATACTATATATACTACGTATAACGTTATATAACCTTAATTACTATTCCTTATTATATAGCTCTATCGGCTCTATCCTAGACCATACCTAAATTAACTAACTAGCTTCTTCTAACTCTTCTCTAAGTAGTCGTAATATTATACTTAAAGCGTCTATAACACTATCTCCCTCCTCTTTATCTTTATCCTTAAAGATCCTAAATATCTCTAAGTTATTTACTAAAGGTATAATGTCCGTCTAATTAATTTGGTTAATATTATTGCTTATTATACCTAAAGCTCCTTCCTCTTTATAGGCGTAACGTTATACTCGCACTATTACTGCAATATTATCTCTTAGTAAGATTATACCGTCTCTATATTCTTATTGTTTAAAAGAAGGGTTAGTTTATATTATATTAGCAAACCTATTTTCGCGATAACCGTCCTCTTGCTTAGAGTGCACTAAAGTGAATATTTGTTTATCCTATAACGTTCGCTCTATCTTTAATGCTAAATATATATAACCTATTACTCTTAATAGTCGTCTAGTTCCCTAATTAATTTATCTTAGGGTCTTATATTTAATCTACTACTACGTAGCTAAATAGTAAACTGTCTTAGGCTCTTACTAAGCTAGAATATTCTTATAATATAGAGCAGAAGGCTCTTAAGGCCTATATCGCGGCGTCTGCTCAGTTACTCCGTCTTAAAAAAGTTTATAAAAAGGTCCGTTTTAAGGAGTAGAAACTTATAAAATAAGGTTTATAGAAACTTAGCAATAAAAAAACAGATTCTCTTCTAACCAAAAAGGAAATAGATCTAAGTAGCTCGGCAACTGCTCTTCTTAGGTCCCCCTTAGGTAACTCATTCTTTAGCAATCCTTCTTTATTAATACTGCCTAACCTAATCTCTTCTAATACTCCTATACCTTTTCTATAGCGTTCTTTAGATTCTCTAATAGTTCCTAAGTAGTCTTATTATAGCCTATCCACTTAACTTCGTACTATATTTTATCGTTAATGTCCTTATAACTAATAATCTTTAAAACTTACCATTTATCTTCTTCTTGTCCTCTATACGTATCTACTTTGTAAACTAGTAGCTTAATATTCCTATATACTAGCTCTAGCATTATAATATACTATATAGGGTAGATCTTTATTTTAGCTAGTAGGTTTAACTTAAACGTAACTAGTAAAATCCTCTATATAATTTTAAAGGGTCCTAGTCTAACGTAGTCCAACTTCTTACTTAATTGTTAATTCTTAAAATTTTTATATAGTAGCTATACTTTATCTCCCTCCTTAAGATCTAGTCCCTTAGATCTCTCAGCATTATAGTACTTTTTTATTCTTTTTTATACTTTCTTTACTAATTCTATAAGGTCTATATAAAGATTTATTAACGTCTTTATTCTTTCTTTAGCTATACTACTTATCTTCTTCGCTTATTAAAGTGATAATAATATTCTTAACTTATATCCATAATTTGCCTTAAATAGTAATATACCTATTCCTTCCTATAGTGTTGCATTATATATAAACTATATAACTAGTAATAACAATACCCAATTATTCTATATATAGTTAATATAATGCCTTAAATACTGCTCTAGCGTCTAATTCAGTCTTTCTATTTAACTGTCTATCTGCGGGTAGTATACAGTAGAAGTTACTACTTAAACTCTTTACTCCGCTAAAAATACCTCCTAGAATACTGTTACAAATCTTAAATCTCTATCCGATATAATTTTGCTTAGTACTCCATATCTTATAAATACTTCTTTAATATAGATTTTAATAACATCCTCTACTAAGATTTCTTCTATACATGCTATAAAGTAGCCCCACTTAGTTAACTTTTTTTTAATTTTTTTTATATCCATTGTATTATACTACGTACAATACTGCGCATACAGCCTCTAGGCTATGGCGCTATAGTCCTATATACATGAATCCCTTAGGGCAGCTTAACATGTACTAGTAACTAAGTAGACACTCTGGCCCGTTTTAAATGCTAGGGGAGTTTCGTCCTGGTATTTTGCTCTCTAATATTTAGTTTGCACCAAGGAAATAAAGAAATCCTAGCTCTTTTATCTATTTCTGCCGTATTCCGCCGTTCCTAGAGTAGAAAAAGCGCTCTAAAAGATAGATTTAGTAATAGTTTTGCATATAAAAACAAAGGGCTTTATATAGTTTGCCAGCTTGGAGATAACTACCAGTTATTCCTATACGACTTTTTTCGGTAATGTAACCCATTTCTTCTCCTTGCTTAAGAATAGGTAGGGAATTAGTAATTAATAGCTACTCTCCCCAAAAGTAGGCTACTAATAGTATTTTATAAGGGCGAACCTTGCTATATAAACCCACCCTAGTAGGAAAAATTTTCACAAGGTTGTCTTGTATAGGGTATAAACACCAATTCGCCTATACACCTTATATTTTACGTGCTAAAGTAACACGGGCCGGCCCTCTTCCCCCCCTGCTGTAGCTACCCTATCTGCGCATCTGCAGTACGCCTATAGTGCGGTGTTGTGTGGTATATTGTAGCGGTAGTGGTGGTGGTAGTGGTGGCGGTAGTGATAGAGGTCGTCTGCAGCGTGACGGCTGTAGACAGGTTGTGGAGGTCGTCTGCAGCGCGATGGCTGTAGACAGGTTGTGGTAGAGGTCGTCTGCAGCTTGACGGCTGTAGACAGGTTGTGGTAGAGGTCGTCTGCAGCGCGATGGCTGTAGACAGGTGATGGTAGAGGTCGTCTGCAGAGCGATGGCTGTAGACAGGTGATGGTGGAGGTCGTCTGCAGCGTGATGGCTGTAGACAGGTTGTAGTAGAGGTTGTGATGTGTCCGGTATTTGGCGTCCGGTGACGTGTCTTTAGGGGCTGTATAGTCAGCGGCGCCATAGCGACGACGACGGAGGAGCGAAGGGGGAGACGACTCTTAGTTAACTTATCTACTATTACTAAGATTATATCGTGATCTTATCCGGTAATAGGGTCTCTTAACTTTAGTAACTTAATAATAAAGTCCTATAATATAACCTCCTATAGTCTCTTTAGTATTTTAATAGGTTATAGCCCTTTATACGGCTTATACCTTATTAGTTTATTCCTTTAACAATCTAAACACTCTTTTATTACTTTTCTTACAATATTCTAGATTCTATTAATAATATATTCCTTTTAAAGTCTTAAGACTAAGCCTATTGCTCCATTATGTCCTTAAGTTATTCCCTTATAGAAATTTTCTATAAAATACTCTGCTATGCTTCTTAGGATATACTTCACCTCTCTATGCTTATATAGTATCTCTTCTTCTAGATATTCCAACTGTTCCTCTAGCTATACTTTAAAGATTCTTTATACCTAAAAGCTCTCTAGTGTCTTATAGACTCTTCCTAGTTCGTTATCCTCTTAAGTTGCTACTAGTTTAGGGTAGTTATATCTAATTAACCCGTCTTTATCTCTGCGTAGCATTACTCCTAATAGCTTCTTATTGTTTTACAGTTTAGCTTTTCTGCTAAGTGCGTCTACCCTTATATTCTTAGTTCCTTTAGTATACTAAATCTTAAAATAGTATTCTGTAAGTATCTCTGCCTATCTAACTTATCTTTAGTTAAGTTCTTTTATTATTAGGAACCCCATTAGGTTCTTATAATCCGTCTTAACTATAAATAGTTTCTCTACGCCTTATAAGAATGCTCTCTATTCCTTTAGTACTGCAACTATACCTAACAACTCTTTATTATAGACATTATAGTTTAACTCTAGTGGTGTTATCTTTTTACTATAGTATACTACTAGGTGTTATACATCCTTATACTTTTATAGCAAGCATACTCCTAATATATAGTCTAATACGTCCGTTTTTACAACCATATCTAGTCCTAGTTAATAAATCTTAAGGATTAGCTCCTGGGTAAACAACTTCTTAAGTTCTTTAAATAACTTCCTTTATTCGTCTCCCTATACCTATAGTTCCTCTTTCTTTATAAGCCTAGTAAATGGTTTAATATTCTTTAACTATTATACTATAAACCTTCTATAGTAGTTGCAAAACCCTAAAAATAACCTTAACTATATTACATTCTCTAGTTCTTACTAACTCACTATAGCTTTAATCTTCTTTAAGTCTATACTAATATAACCTAGTTTAATAATAAATCTAATAAAATCGGTCTTTCTTATAAAGAACTCGTATTTCTCAATTACTACTTATATCTATTCTTCCTATAGTCTCCCTAAAACCCATTTAACATATTCCCCGTATTCTTCCTTAGTTATTAAGTAGATAATAATATTGTTAAGGTATACCATAATAAACTCATTAAGGTGTTCTCCTAATACACTATTAATTCTTTTCTAAAATATTACGGGTGTATTTATTAATCCGAATTATATAACTAATAGTTTATATAGCCCTTCTCTTAACCTAAAAGCTGCCTTTTATTTATCGCCTTTCTTAATTCTAATCTAATGGTACGCCTATCTCAGATCTATCTTTATAAAGATTTACACATTACCTATCCAATCCTAGATTTCGCTAATTAAGGGTAAAGGATACCTATTCTTCCGAGTAATGCTATTTAACTATTTATAGTTAATACATAGCCTAAGTTTTCCGTTCTTCTTTAGTATAAATAGTACTAGATATCCTACTAATGACTATAATAGTCTAATATATCCCTTTTATAAGTTCTCTTAGACAAACTCTTTAAGTGCGCTTACCTCCTCTTAAGTAAGCTTATAGGTTAAAAAGAACCTTAAACTTATTCCTAGTTCTAACTCTATTTTATAATCCCATACTATATTCTACCAGCTTTTTACTTTTTAGTAACCATAGTTTCTTGCCATACTTATGGTATCTTTTTAGTATATAACTTAAGCCTCGCTTAGTCTCTTTATATATCGCTCCAACTTAGTACTATACTAACTTAGTACTATACTAACTTAGTTTGCTATCGCATTTTACAGCGTTAAGTTTCTCTAATATCGACTTAGCCTGTAATCTAATTAATCTTTAGATTGTATTCCTATAACTAAGGCATACCTAATACTGCCTTATCCCGTCCTAATAGTAGGATATTAAAAGACATCTTAATTTATCTTCCTTTAATGGTTAGCTAAATAGGTCCTATTTTAAGATTAATAATCCCTCCTCTATAGGTTATTAGATCTCCTAAAATTGTAACTAATAGGTAAGGTTGTACCTTCTATTTATATAGTAATCCCATTCTCTTAACTACTATTAGTAAGATATGGTTCCTTATTACTCTACTATCTATTAGCGCTTTAAACTGTTAATCTTACTATTTAACTTATAAATTTAAGTATTGTCCTTAAATTCCTTTAAGGGTCTAAGGGTCTACTACTAGCTCCCTCTAGTTCTATAGGCCTCCACTTTTCCTAACTATTAGCTATTTAATCCTGCTGTATTTAGCTTATCCTTTAACTAATACCTAGTTTGCTTTTTATTTTAATATACTATAGACATATATTCTCTAGGTATTCCCACCACTATTATCCGTCTAAGCATTTTTCCGTAAGAAATCTTCCTGGTTAAAGTATTAAATCTTCTTCTTCTTAGATTTCTACTAGATGCCAGCTATATATATACTTAGTATTTCTATACTATTGCTTATCTGGCGCCCAATATATCCTTATAGGGTATTTCCAATTCTTTTCTTTTAGATTCTTATATATTTTATATATATTATCTACGCATATAATCCATAATAGCGTATAGTATACTAAGTGCTTCGGGTTAACTCTTAATTCGTCTTTATTTTTAAGTTTAAACCTTTACCGTGTTAATCTAAACGTTGTGACTTTATTCACAAGTACTAAGA